>NC_141875.1:364736828-365042563 GCF_056163025.1 Triticum urartu
ATCGCGAGGGTGCAAGATTGCTGAGTCCCTGTGGCTCACAGATACTTCCAAAACCAGTTTGCAGGTGCCGATGTTACAGAGCAGGTGACGCAACCAAGCTCGAGGAGGAGCTCGATGAAGATCTTGTCCTTTGTGTTGTCCCGTTTCCAGTTGATCAGAAGTGGAGCCCAGTTGGGGTCGATCGGGGACCTTGTCGCATTTGGGGTTCTTCTTTTATTTTGGTTCCGTAGTCGGACCTTGATTGTATCTAGTTTATGTAATGCTTTATTCATGTAATTGTGTGAAGTGGCGATTGTAAGCCAACTATGTATCTTTTCCCTTATGTATTACATGGGTTGTTTGCGAAGATTACCTCACTTGCGACATTGCTTTCAATGCGGTTATGCCTCTAAGTCGTGCTTCGACACGTGGGAGATATAGCCGCATCGAGGGCGTTACAAGTTGGTATCAGAGCCTTCCCTGACCTTAGGAGCCCCATTGCTTGATCGTTTTAGCAGCCGAGTTGTGTCTAGAAAAATGTTTTGAGTCATTTAGGAATTATATATCGGAGAGTTTAGGAATTCTTTTTACTTCCCAGTCTCCTCATCGCTCTGGTAAGGCATCCTGACGTAGAGTTTTGACTCTTCTCTTCTCAAATTTCACTAAAAAAAATTTAGGATCACGCGGGTATCTTGGAATCGTTCCGATGGTTTTGTGACGAGAACATTGTCTTGGTGCCTCCTGTCAGGGGTTTTGTGGCAGTGTCCCGGGGAGTTGAGCTCCGAGGTGTTGTCATCACAATTTTATTGTTGCAGTTCTGGAATACCTGAGTATAGTACGCCGACATCGAAAATCTCTTTTGTGCAGTTCGTTGGTGAGATAACCTCGACGCCACCCAGTACTGGGCGGGAGTTCGGGAGTATTGCCATAACTCGTATAACGGATGCTTTTCGAAGCTTGAGGTAGATGATTTCCGAAGGTTTCTTGGTTATGTGTTGAAAGATGGATACAGCTGGATGTAGGATTTGCTAGTTTTGGGTGAGATATTATGCTTCCCCTGTATCCCCAACACCTAATTGCATAACCGGAAAATTTCGGGAGTTTATAAGTGCAAAATCAAGTAGCTCTTAGGATATCTTTCCGACAGATGTATGATATGAAATTGGGGTTCGACGTCTAGTGGTCCGCCTATCCACGGTCAGTTTTAGAGTGGTCTCGTTGTGTCTTAAAGAGTCCTTGACTATGCCGACTCGGGGACGCTTCGTATGTCATGTGCACTGCCTTGTACATGATGGTGCTGTACGATCGAGCCCGTGTAGGCCCCACCACGAAAACTTCGGACGAAATATCTATCATATGTTTGTTCCGGCTTATTATGCGAGCCAATCCATTGTTTTTGTTTTTGAATTGTGGTATTCGAGTTGCTTCGATGTCAAGTGTTGATTCCATACCTTCCCCAAATGGTGTTCTCATACTCCGATGTGGATACCAATCCTTCTTGATCATCAAGATTGTCTTATCAATCCTTTTCACCGGTGTGTTTCTCTTCAAGTGGATCCGAACATTTCAACATCCGCAAGATCCAATCTCAGCTTTCTCAACGGTGTTCGTTCATCCATCCCAAGTTGTCTTTGTTTTCCCACCCTCCCACCCTTGTTTCTCCTAGGACTCGGATTTCTTTATCGAGTGTCCATCTTATTGATGTGAAGTCTCTCCATTCTTCTCCATCAATGTTCTTACCCGGTGATGCTCATGAAGATTTTAACGAAGTTTCTAGTTCACAATTATTCATTCTTTTTCTTCTCTGGTGGAACCAATTCAAGCTTTCGGTGTTGATCATATTATTTTCCGTATTTCAATGTTTTCTCATGCCGGTGCAATTCTTAATCGTTCACCTCTCGCTATTCTATTGTCCCGGAGTGCTCAAGATATCTCAGAAGGCTCGTTTTTTCGTTCAAGATCAGTTCAATCTATTTCGAGGTTGTTATCTCTTTCAAGTAATTTAATTCAACCAGTGCAATACCTTTCAAGTAATCATTCCAACGATGTTTATTTTGAGTGGGCCCTAACCCACAGGACTTTTCCTAGGATATTACCTGACTCTTCCAATCTTCCCGGAGCTATCCTCATATTTCTTTTCAAAGTTTGACGTAAGAATGATTTATCATCAGTCAAATGTCTTTCTCCAAGATCTTCCAAATTGTTTCTCATCATTGGTTCAACTTTTCTATTCTTCTTTATTCCGGAGTGTCTCAACAATTCACGGTGGTGTTACTCATCGTCTTTTCCAACTTTTGAAGACCGAAGAAGAGTTTCTCCTCAATCTTATCCGTTCTCTCAAAGATTCATGATGCTAGCCTTATGCCATCCTCTCATAATTGTTTTGATTGTGAGAATTCTTTTCACCCATCCGAAGTAATTCAAGAGTCTTCTCAGTTGGATTATCCGGAGCCCATCATTTCAGAAGACTTGTTCATTCTCAGCTTTTAGCTCTCGTTCCCCAAATCTCACCGGTGCATCATTCAATATTCTTTAATCAGCGTGTGATCTCTTCGTTTCAGTTGTATCTAAATTCTCTCAAGTATCTTCGTTCATTTTCATTTCTTACGGTGGTTCTTCCAGGTTTCTCTTCCTTATCAATTTATTCGTTGTCAATCCTACCGGTGGTTCAAAGAAGACCTTCCCAAGTTGACGCTATATCTCTCTTAATCCTTGCTACGAGAATAAGTAGTGTGCCAAATCCATTGCTTGGCATCAATTTAATTGATGAAGGATACGCATAACATAATTCTTATTCTTGTTCCATCCAAGTGATTAATTCCTTTTTCCGGAGTGGTTCATCATATCATATTCTCAGTTCAAGATGCCTTGTCTTTTCTTTCCCGGAGTTCCAAGCTCTAATTATCACGGAGATCCATCTAAATCATTGCAAGGCTTCAACCTTATTCTTTTATCCTTCATTTTGACTGTTCATTCTTTTCTTATTGGAATTCTTCAACGAGGCTTTACATGACTGGTCATCAAGGATTTAAATCTTTCTCGAAGTGCTCATCAAGATTCTTTTCAGAAGAGCTCAAGTTTTCTTCATGTTGCAATCCGGAGTGCAATTTCTTTCTACCGTATCTTTGGAGGTGGTATTATGTCATTCTTGATAATTTGAGTTCATGATTCATGATTCACATGTTATTAAGAATGAGGTATTTTAAATCCATCAATCTCGTCATTGGAGTTATCTTAGGTTATATTTCACCAAAGCCTTCCCTAAGGATTGTTGCTATTTATGGTGCATATACATGACCCAAGTTCTTCATCTATCCCCCCGGTGAAATAAGTTCTTGTCTTCTTGTTCATATCAATCCAATATATTGTTTCTGTTAGTGGCAGATTTTCACCTCGTGGTTTTGAGATGTTTTCCATAAGCCCACTTCAAGCCTATCTTTTCGTTGTGGATTGTTCCAACAACTCCATGTGACCCTTCTCTTTAAGATGCTTGTCAGGTAGAAGATGTTGTTTTCTTCTCCGTTCTTTTTTTCCGTCGATACAACTTCTATTCTTTCGTTCTGGAGGCATTGTGTCGTTATTCTCTTCAACCATCTTCTTGTTTTGTCAAGATCATGTTCTTTTCATGATTGTCCATTTAACCGGGGTGCCGTGCCCTCTTTTCAAGTTCCATCACCTTATCAAGTTCTTATTCAATTCCTTTTCTTTTCAATCGGAGTGCTGCCCGAAGTTGTTCTTCCTTGTTCCTCTTTTCTAACGGAGTGTTTTCAACGTTGTTCATCTCCATCGTATTCTTTTCTCGAAATGGCTTAACCTTTGCAAGGTTCTTTGGTTTCACTCATTGGTTAAATAAGCAACTTAGTTTTACCTCTTCTCTGTCTCTTCCGTTTTCTCTCCGGTGCCATTCTAGATCTCGGGACGAGATCCTCTCGTAGTGGTGGAGTGTTGTAACGCCCCGAGACCGATGTGCCAGGTGTCGTCCAGTTATTCGCTGTTGTTGCCATGTCATTTTCTTGCGTGTTGCATCTTGTCATGTCATCATGTGCATTGCATCATCATGTTTTAAAAACTTGCATCCGTCTGGGTCTTTCGGTTCTCTCCATTGTCCGTTCTGAGCCCAGACACACTTGCACGCGCCCGTGGCACGTCCGAAATATTATTTTATAAGTGGCTGGAAAATGTTCTCGGAATGGGGTGAAAGTTGGCATGTGGTGTTGTTATGTTGTTAGTAGGTTGCCTGCCAAGTTTCATCGCATTCGGAGCTCGTTTGATAGCCCAACCGTTAAACTATAGCGGCAATATAGCCGGTCTAACGTCAGACGTTTTCGGTCACCAGAAACAGTCGCCGGGCCTCCCTCTCTTCTCTTCTCTCAGCTCGAGACCGTCTACACATCTCACTACCTACCGCCAGGTCCAACCTAACCTCTCTCGTCAGCCCGCAGCCCCCCTCGTGCGCGTCCGAAAGTTGTCCCGAACCGACCCGGGGAGTCATCACCGTTGTGTCTGGATCATCCCCAAACATCTACAAAACGTCACCATTTTCTTGTTTGGACTCCCTATCTATTTTTTTCTGGCCGTCTGATTACGATTGGAGGGACGGATTAGCCCCTACCAAAATATCCACTCGCTATATATAGCTAGTCTAACCCTAGACCAGATCCCAAATTTCTAGGGATCCATCCCGCCGCCGCCACTCTCTCCCTTGGTTTCAGCGCCGAGCCAACCACCATCCCTCTCAGATCCTTCCCCCTCAAACCCACGACTTCCGACCACCTCCCGTGTTTTCCGGCCAGTAGCAGGAGCCCCTGCCTCGCACCTCCCGCGGGCCTCCTCACCTGCAAGCAGCCGGAGCAGCAGCTCCCAGTCGCCGGAGGAACCGCACCCCTGCCTTTTTATTCCTTCCCCGTCCCTTTTCTTCTCCCCCCAAACCTCACCTTGTTCTCCTCTGTCTCTCTGTGAACAGGGCAACGGCGCCACCACCATCCCCGCGCGCTCGCGGTGCGCCCGTCTCAGACCCTGAGCAGGAGCCCAAGTCTTCGTCTATGCCTTTTCCCGCCCGTGCAGCGCCGGAGTTGCTCTGTTCCTTGCCCGAACCCGCAGGAGCACGAGCTCCCTCCTCCTCGTCCCCGTGCCCGCAGCAGCAGAGCAGGATCCGGCCCCGACGCCCCTCCCCGTCCTCCTTGTTCGGTTCCTCGTCGGACCCGGCAGGTCTTCACTGTTGTAGCCACGCCAAGTCCTCTGCTTCGTCCAGGACAAGTGCGCCTGTCTCCGTCGCCCGAACTAGCAGCAGCTTCAGCCCGTTCCCGGCCAGATCCGCCGTCCCGGAGTCCCGCTCCCATGCCGGACCTCCCCTGCTTCACCTTGGTCCCTACATCGCCTCCCCGCACCCTGGAGTCCACGCCCGCCTGCGCTCTTGCGGCCTCCAAGTACAATTGCCACCTCCGTTCGAGAGGAGGACGACGCGGTCGACGCTCGCGTTGACTGCGCCTCGCACGCGAGCTACCGCCAGATGCGCCCCAAGGCCCAGTCACTTCCTTCCCAGCCAGCCTCCTTCACCAACGGGTCAAAGCCCATGGTGAGCATTCGCCCAGACCCTATGCACTGTTGGCCCAGTCCGATTCGGCCCGCCTCTGTTTTTTTTTCAGATCTGCAATTTGTCTATTTTTTCAGAGGAGAGCATTTTTGCAGGAAAGCCCTTGTGGATCATGCATATAATAACTCACAATTGGTGCATCGGATTAAAATGAATTATATATGAAACTTGCTTATAATTTTGTGTAGATTAATAATATGCAACTTTCATCCATGTTTGAAATGCTTAAAATGTTTTTTGTTTAAATTTGCCCCTATGCCATGTTAAAATGATTTAATTCCTAACTAAATAACCGTAACTCAGAATTTAATAAATTTTATATGTAAATGGGGTAGAAAAATGCCTAGTTTAACATGGTGGCCTTACTTTGCATGTTTAACAACTCTAAAATTATGTTTAGGGCAGAACAGTACCAAACCTAATTTATGCACATGAGGAGTTTTCAGATTTGTTGTTCGTTGCTTCCGGCCTCATTTAACCTTGACTAGATGGGTAGTTTTCATTTGCTTCACCCTCTTGCCATGCTAACAACATTTAATCTTGTTGGGTACATAAACGAGATCGAACTAAATAACGTGTTGTGGTGTTTTGTCAATATGCAACTCATTGCATATTGAGCTTCACTTAATTTGTAGTGTTGTTTGTTGCACTTTGCCACGCCATGACATGTATCATTAAACCGAACATGCATCATACTTGTTGTGCATCATGCCATGATCGTGTGATAGTTGTTTACTATGTTGTTTGCTTCTTTTCGGTGTTGCTTCTTCGGGTTGATTCCAATAACGTCGCGTTTGTGAGGACCCGTACGACTACGCCCGTTTGTCTTCTTCATGGACTCGTTCTTCTTCCTTGCGGGATCTCAGGCAAGATGACCATACCCTCGAAATCACTTCTATCTTTGCTTGCTAGTTGCTCGCTCTTTTGCTATGCCTATGCTGTGATACCTACCACTTGCTTATCATGCCTTCCATATTGTTAAACCAAGCCTCTAACCCACCTTGTCCTAGCAAACCGTTGTTTCGCTATGTTACCGCTTTGCTCAGCCCCTCTTATAGTGTTGTTAGTTGCAGGTGAAGATTGAAGTTTGTTCCTTGTTGGAACATGGAGATGTTGTTCCTTGTTGGAACCTATTTACTTGTTGGGATATCACAATATCTCTTATTTAATTAATGCATCTATATACTTGGTAAGGGTGGAAGGCTCGGCCTTATGCCTGGTGTTTTGTTCCACTCTTGCCGCCCTAGTTTCCGTCATATCGGTGTTATGTTCCCGGATTTTGCGTTCCTTATGCGGTTGGGTAATAATGGGAACCCCTTGATAGTTCGCCTTGAATAAAACTCTTCCAGCAATGCCCAACATTGGTTTTACCATTTTCCACCTAGCCTTTTTTCCCATGGGTTCCGCGGACTCAATGGTCATCTTTATTTAAACCCCCCTCCGGGCTAGTGCTCCTCTGAGTGTTGGTCCAAACTAGAGTCCTGTGCAGTGCCCCCTCGGGGAAACTCGAGGTTTGGTTTTAGTTGTATGGAGAGCTCATCTGAGTGTGCCCTGAGAACGAGATATGTGCAGCTCCTATCGGGATTTGTCGGCACATTCTGGCAGTGTTGCTGGATTTGTTTTAACTTGTCGAAGTGTCTTGTAGAACCGGGATACCGAGTCTGATCGGAATGTCTCTGGAGGAGGTCTATTCCTTCGTTGACCGTGAGAGCTTGTCATGGGCTAAGTTGGGACTCCCCTGCAGGGATTTGAACTTTCGAAAGTCGTGCCCGCGGTTGGGACTCCCCTGCAGATGGGAATTTGTTAACGTCCAGTTGTAGAAAACCTGAAGTTGACCTTAATTAAAATACATCAACCGCGTGTGTTACCGTGATGGTCTTTTTCCGGTGGAGTCCGGGAAGTGAACACGGTGTTGGAGTTATGCTTGACGTAGGTTGTTCTAGGATCACTTCTTGATCATACTTTTATCGACAGTGCTTTGCCTTCTCTTCTCGCTCTCATTTGTGTATGTTAGCCACCATTTATGCTAGTCGCTTGCTGCAGCTCCACCTCATACCTTTACCTTACCCATAAGCTTAAATAGTCTTGATCGCGAGGGTGCGAGATTGCTGAGTCCCTGTGGCTCACAGATACTTCCAAAACCAGTTTGCAGGTGCCGATGTTACAGAGCAGGTGACACAACCAAGCTCAAGGAGGAGCTCGATGAAGATCATGTCCTTTGTGTTGTCCCGTTTCCAGTTGATCAGTAGTGGAGCCCAGTTGGGTTCAATCGGGGACCTTGTCGCATTTGGGGTTCTTCTTTTATTTTGGTTCCGTAGTCGAACCTTGATTGTATCTGGTTGATGTTATGCTTTATTCATGTAATTGTGTGAAGTGGCGATTGTAAGCCAACTATGTATCTTTTCCCTTATGTATTACATGGGTTGTTTGCGAAGATTACCTCACTTGCGACATTGCTTTCAATGCGGTTATGCCTCTAAGTCGTGCTTCGACATGTGGGAGATATAGCCGCATCGAGGGCGTTACACAATCCATGCGACCCCGGAGATGGGCTAGCTCGCCAATAATCATGCAAGTAGCTAGTCCAAGAAGACAACCACTGCATGCACAATGGTTATGTTTTTAAATACATGATGGAACAACTTTGATGTGGCACCATGATTTTGAACTAGAAATCCCCACACTGAGTAAGGTTTATTTGGTTGACGATGCCTATGTATGTTACACCACACTTCAAGCCGACGACGGGGATTCATGCATGCATGCGTGCATAGTATATGCGCTCAAACTTAATTAGGTCTGAATCTCACCATGACTTATACTACGATAACACGAACCAAAGGAAGAATCCGCCATGGTAACCAATCTTGTTGTCGATCAAGGAGATCATGGATGCCCACGCGGGCCCCCGAATATATGGGATTGTCACCGATAACCACATGAGGGAGTGTATCCTTCGAAGACAACCACTACATGCATATGTATGAAGGTGATGCGTGCATGCATGTTTGAATACAATTTCACAACATTGTTGTGGCGCATGCGTCGAAAATCATACAGTACCCACACAGAGTGAGATCGGTTCATGACGTGTCGTTGTACTAGCCACTTCGACTCGATGGGAGGGATTCATGCGTACACATGCATGTGTGTATGCTCAAACTGTATCATGTCATCCCAGAGCATGACCTATATATATACCGTATTACAAGCAAAAAAATCCCTCCTAAGTCAAATTAACCTCTCTCGTTGTCAGGCAAAAAGTAGTGATGGACCAAGCGGTCCCATAGATGGAACGCATCGATATCGCTGATAACCGCTTAAGTGGGTGCGAGAGGACTACCACCATTGGTTTGCATGTCGGCCAAACATATGTTGAATACCCAAAATGCACAACTTTGATGTGCCACATGCCTCAAAAACTGTAAACCCCCCACACGGAGAAAGGTTCATGAAGCGTACTACATATGATGGTCCCCTTCCCCCTCTTCGACGCATACTATATGCCCCTACCGTAATACAACCCAAAAGGAATCCTCCTCGATGGTGAAATGAATTAACCTCTCCCGATGTAGGTCAAAGTGATGCATGCATCGACGATGGCCTCATGGGCCCATAGATGGAAGCGTCACACGTGAGTGTCCTAGATAGGATAACCACCGCCTGCATGCATGTGGGCCAAAGAGGTGTTGTATGATGTTTGAATAGCCAATTTCACAACTTTGATGTGGCACGTGCCTCGGAAGCCGAAAAGTCCCGACACTGAGTGAGGTGTACTTGTTCACGGACGCGTACGTATAGTATATTTTCTAGTCCCCTCCCACCTCTTTGATGCATACTATATACCACCATAACACCAACAAAAAATATTCTACCTTGTTGGTCAAATTAACCTCACTGTCGGTTGTTCGTCAAAGTGATGGACGACGACCTCGCGGACCCACAGAAAGCGTCACACGCGAGTATCGAGTGTCGTGTAGGACAACCATCGACTGTATGTGGCCAAAACATGTATGTATGAAAGGGTTGTGTAATGTTTTAAATAACGAATCCACGACTCTGATGTGGCACCTGCCTAACAAAATGGCCAACCCACACGGTGGCTCACAACTCGTAGTGTACTACGAGCCACCCGCCACCCCCAGACGCACACACCCGCACACACACTGTGAATCCACCGCAACTACCGTGCATGTTAAATTATCCCGCAGTGAACATATGTTACCAAAGGAGGGACGTTTTAATTTCGAAAAAATAGAGATCATTAAGACATTTTAGTACATTAGTTGATCAATTTTCTATGGGTATAATGTGCAAAAATCAAATTTGAGCTACATGCACACGTGATAGTGCACGTAAATGGATTGCAAAAACACATGTGTCTCACTGGGTGCATGTTTTACTACTCGTGCAAGAAATTTCAAACATTGAGAATCTTGATTTTTTAATTCTAGTACATCCAAAACTTATTTGAAGTTCATGAAACTTATGATGTTGTCATATGAACACCAATACAAAGTGGCATTGTACTTTATTTTTGTCAAATTTGAGACTAGTTTTGATGTAATTTTATCTGATTACAAACGGGAGATTATTCATAATTGGGAACCAATATCCCAAACGGATTATTTAATTGAACCGTGAGCGTTAGACCAACCATGGATACACGCCATGCTTCGGTTAAGCAATAAAGTGGCGTCATTAATCATCCAAATGGAAAAACAATATACGCGCCACAACGCGACCCGTGTGCCATGCGAGCAGGCGTGAGTTGATGGGATGCATGTGAGCAGTCCACCGTGCAGGCAGACCGGGAGGCGTGCGTGCAGGTGTGTGAATTGACGGAGGCGTGCTCGCTGCGCAGTGTCATCGGGAGGCATGCGAGTAGCTATGTGAAACGACCATAGGCATGCCAGTAGTCCGGTGCGCAGGCTCCCCCAGAGGTGAGCCCGCGGTTTGACCACCACCCACCTCTCTCCCACTACTCCATATTAATATTAACGGTGCGCCCGAGCGGCCGCCCCCCATCCTCGCCGCACACACAATCCTCTCTCCCCACTTGCATCCTCGATGTCGCTCTTAGTCCTCAAAGCTGTCAGTGCATGAGGATGCTGCCGAAATGCCCCATCGGAGGGAGTGGCAATGCCGGGGCTGCTGAAGCACTGGAGCACGACGTGGAGATGGAGACAGAGGTTGTTGTCACCGACGATGAGTTATTGCTGCACCCTGACGTCGTCGACGACGTCGAGCTTCCATAGCCAGAGGCGGAGTTCCACACCGACTCTGGTGATGACTCGGGCGACTACCACTCCGGCGACAACTCGACGATGACGGACAACTGGTTAGTCATCTATACCCATTTATGTATCAAATAGATCCTAGGGTTTCTCTGGTTACTCCTGCCTCCCCATTTTTGGAATAGAAATCCTATGCTTATGTTCTCCCAATCCATGAAATCTGAGTAAGTTTCGTTAGAACCGTGTAGTGTTTTGATTGTTTGAATGGTACAAGTGATAAGTGATTAGTTGTTTCATCTGTGCAAATGATTTCTGCTAGTAATCCGACTAGGGTTAGTGTTTGTGCTAATAATTCCTAGCCAGGACTTGATAATTGATTTTGAATGACCAACATATGTTTGTGCCATTATTTTCTTCAAGATTGGTATGTACATAGATGACTGTGCTTACAAATCGAACCATATTATTTGGATATGTATAAGTAAATAGCCATAAATTCGTATTCCTACTTCACGGCATGTAAACATTGATTTCATGCCAAATTTGTTTTACTATTTGTATAGGTGTTGCCTGACAATATGGACAACGAGGATGAAGATGGCCAGAGGAGGTACATGCTGAAATATGGGATGGGCTTTAGGCCCATCTAGCAATTTCTGAAAATCTCTAAGGGCCTATGTGGGTTTATTGGCACTAGGTGTAGTGGGAAGTTTAGTCCCACCCCGCTAGTGGAGAAGAAGTTGGACCTCTTTATAAGGGATTGTCTTCCACATGCTATTGGAGCTTGAGAATAGAAGAGGCCCTGACGCACTCCTCCTCTACCGCCAGCCTCGCCACGCCACACCTCATCACGATGCGCCGCGGGTTGCGGGAATGAGCCAAGCCGAGCTCACACCTACGCGCTTATTTTTGCCAGTCACTAACAGAGAGTTTATGACAACTGGGCCATGATCTGAGACGTCGGATCATGGGCTGTCACGAACTCGGACGTGGGTCGAGCCCACGTCTCTTCACACGGCTGTGTCTACATAAGTGTGTGGTGTCTCCTAACTCTAGCCACCACGAACAGATCACATCTGCTCCACGCGAACCGCCCACCGTCGTTCCTTTGCTGCTGCTGCCGCCGGTGACTCCATCCCGTCCATCGCGTACATGGTCGACGGGGGAGCAGGTCTCCGATAAGAAGGCCGTTGAGGATGCCGCTGCTGCCACTGCCGCCGCGGCTTCTGCCTGGCCTACTGGAGGGTATAACACGTTTATCCCGCTCTTGTTTATATTCATATTAGCAGTACTAGCAGTATGTGTAGATGTGTCTATTTTTTGCTTAGTGTTGGGGATACGACTATTGGGTATGAAGCGCCCAGGAGGGGCCGGGTCATATCACCGGCGGTTTACCAATGAAGATGGCAGATCATATGAGCCCATTGACGGTCCAAAGCCCAGAAGAGACTTAAGGCCTGGGAGGATGAACCGCCATGTATGTATGACTTATATTGTAAGGTATGCGTAGTTAGTCACCGAGCCGGACACGTTATGTATGAGCCGACTGGAACTCTGTGAACCACCGGGCGTCAACATGTGTATATAAAGGGACGACTCGGCGGCATCTTAGGGAAAGAAACAAGAGATCGAGAACTAGGCCAAGCGTATTCTCTCCCTGGTAATCGAAACCCTAGCAATACAATCCCAAACTGGAGTAAGCCTTTACCTTCATCGCAAGGGGTCGAACCAGTATAAAATCTTTGTGTCCTTCGTCCCATTTAACCCCTTTAAGCTAACCTAGCTGCGATGGCCCTGTAACTAAGTCCTTCTGCTAGGACATCTGCCGTGACAATTCGACGATAGTTGGCGCCCACCGTGGGGCCAGTGCACGGTGGTTTCGAGTTCTTGAAGGGAAACTTCGAAGGGATCAAGGGATACGCTGTGGGCCGGATGACCAAGAGTCGTCGCGGCAGGCTCTACATCGATGACGTAGGCTGGGGCCCCGAGGCCGTTCAATCAAGTACGGGTACCAGGTCCCCTTCGGCGGAATCCACGTCTTCATCGGCAAGATCGACGAACCGGACCCTGAGCCGGACATCTGCACCGACATCATCGAGACGGCTCAGCATGCACGACCCACCCAGGTTCAATCCACCAAGAAGCGTGCCTTTGTTGGTTTCATCCATGGGACGGAAGTTGAAGAAGGATCCATGTCTAGCGATGATACGGCCATCTACTCTGATGGTGAGTCGTCCACCGGCGAGACTAATTCATTGTATCAACTGCAAGACAGCCTGCTTGGGGGCTGTTCCGATGGAGACAGTATTCCGGACCCCTACGAGCCGGTGAATAGGGTCGCGATCTTCATGGCCGGTACACAACCGGCGCTTGGTTCAACAACCGCCGCGGCTATGACCTCTAGTTGAATGGCTACGGCGGCGGATGGTGCTGGCGGTTCTGCACGCCTGCCGGCTCAAATTCTCACAGAGTTCTTGGAGGCTCTGGCGAGTCTGATGGGGGAAGAGGTAACGCCAGCCAACCAGGAACAACACAAGGTGGATCTGGCGAAGTTGCGAGATGAGATATCTCAAGCCAAGGGAGAGCTGGCGGCTGAGAATGCTAGGATGGCTGCAGAGCGGGTTGTTTTGGATGCCCAAGCACAGCGGATCCAAGCGGATTCTTTCCGTCTTAGGTTAGATCAGAACGCTTCAATTGAGGTCATGAGGAGGAGGCACCGGAGTCATGTACCCCAGGTTTCTGAGCCGAGGAACCTCTTCAACACGCCTGTAGCAGGGAGCAGTGACCCGTCGGTGGTGAACTGGGTGGTCGAAGCACCTGGGACCAGAGCGCCGGTTCAGCCACGACCAATGGACCCATGCTTGAGTAATACTCCGCCTCAGCATATTCTAACTCCTCCAGGTCATTATTCTAACTCGTTGGACAATAAGATTGCTGCGACAATGCGATTGGTGGCCCTACCGGTTGAAGGCGAGTCTCGGATGGTGATAGAGACACGGAGGGCCAGATAATTTCTTCAGATAGTTGTGGCTCAGCAGGCGGCTTATTCTTACAGTCACGGGCGGATTCACTCAACCCCTGGTCCAAGCCAGAGTTACAGTAGGCACATTGACTCACCGGCGGTTTCAAGCAGTGAACAGCGCCGCAACCAACCTCGTGGACATGACCCGACGTGCGGTGGTGCCAATGCTCAGACTCTGGTGGATCAGGGCAGAGCGCGTCGGCAGGCCGAGCTGGCGGCTCAGCAAGCGGCTCATCAACACTCTCCGGCTTATCCGTCAGCTTCGGTGGAAGGAAGCATGACCTCTAGAACCTTGGGTGTGCCATGTTTAGTGCCGGCTCTGCGTAACGAGCGTTTACTCAAGGATTTCAAGGGTCCTCGCAAGGTGCCTAATTACATAGCAAATCAACCCCCTGAAGCTTGGATTGAAAGTTATGAGATGGCCATGGAGATGCTGGATGATAGCGATGTCGCATGTGCTAAGTATTTCACCATGATGTTGGATGGGTCGGCTCGCACTTGGTTGAAAGGGCTGCCCGCCAACTCCATTGGGTCATGGGCGGAGCTAAAGGCCCGTTTTATCCAAAATTTCAAAGGCACATGCAAGCAGCCTATGTCAATCCTAGATTTGGATTCTTGTGTCCAAGGTGAAGGCGGGTCAACAACCCACTGGGTGCACCGGATCTCAACTATTATACACTCGTCAGACAGCATCAACATCGGCTCAGCGGTTTTGATGTTGGAGAAAAATTGTCGTTTCTTTCCTCTCAAGCAGAAGCTTGGACGGCTTAAGCGCCACTGCTATGACCTGGGGGAGCTCATGGCAGCTCTTGTCAAGTATTCCGACTCTGATAGTACCAAGGACCCCGAGTCTGATGATGAAAAGCCCAGAAGGGAAAGAAGAGAGGCAACACGAAAGGGCAACAGTATAACCCAGCAAGCCAAGGTGGTAATGGTAAGCGTAAGGCCGATGACAATTTAGACTTTGTGTCTAACACTAGTGCGCGGAATAATAATCAGCGTCGCAAGGGAAGGCCGTCCCAGCCCGAAGGATCAAAATTTAACCTCGAAGCGGTGATGAATCATCCTTGTCCGAGGCACGATACATGCGAGTAGCCAGCCACTCATCTGTGGAAGGATTGCTTTATCATGAAGGAGTTCAAGGCTTCCAATCTTTTTCAAAACAACCATGGCCCGAACGGCGGTTCAGGATCCGGCTCTCAGGAACCGGGCTTTGGTGGTGGTGGTTCAAACTCTGGATTCCAGGGCCAAGGCAATCAAGGTGGCTTTAATCAGTAGTATGGTCAAGGGAATCAGCAGCAGTCTGGTTATCAGAGTAATCCAAAGCAGTTGAATGGTGGACAGTACCATGTTTTCACCACAATTTTATGCAAGCGGGATCAGAAGGTCCATAAAAGGGCAGTGAACGCGGTTGAGCCGGCAATTCCCCGTTACTTGCCATGGTCTGAACACCCTATTCTCTGGAGTCATGAGGATCACCCGCCCCAGGTTGATAATCTGGGCATTTGGCGCTGGTGGTGGCACCTTAGGTCGAAGGGTACAAATTCACTAAGGTACTCATGGATGGGGGCAGTAGCATCAATATTATGTATTATGAAACTTTTCATCGTATGAGCTTGACTGACAAAGATCTTAAGCCGTCAAGCATTGTTTTTCATGGCGTGGTGCCTGGTAAGTCGGCGTATCCAGTTGGAAAAATATCTTTGGAAGTTTCCTTTGGAGATGATCATGATTCCAGATCTGAGACATTGACTTTTGAGGTGGTTAAACTCAAAAGCCCTTATCATGCTCTGTTTGGGCGGCCGTCTTATGATAAGTTCATGGCCAGGCCTTGTTATGTTTATTTGCAGCTTAAGATGTCGGGTCACAAGGGCACCATCACAATGCATGGAAGCCGGAAGATAGCCTTCGAGTGTGAGGAAGGCGATGTCGCTTATGCTGAGTCTGTCTGTGCAACAAAAGAATCGAAATTTTACAAGGATAATGTTGACCCGACGGACATGACATCTTTGAAGAAGCCAACCACAGAGCATGACCCCCTATTGAAGTTTAAGTCGGCATATGACACTAAGCTAATTGATTTCGTTCCTGGTGATTCATCCAAGAAGTTCAGTATCGATGCTAATCTGGATCCAAAATAGGAAAGCGCGCTCATCGAGTTCATCCGTGAGAATCGGGACATCTTTGCATGGAAACCTTCAGACATGTCAGGTGTACCAAGGGAACTCGCTGAGCACACTCTCAATATTGATCCGAATTTCAAACCGGTCAAGCAATTCCTTCGCCGTTTCAATGAAGAGAGGCGCAAGGCCATTTGTGAAGAAGTAGCCCGACTTTTGGCGGATGGGTTTATTGTTGAAGTTTTTCATCCGGAGTGGTTGGCTAACCCGGTGCTAGTACTTAAGAAAAACGGTACTTGGTGTATGTGTGTGGATTACATGGACTTAAACAAGGCTTGTCTGGCTGATCCCTTTGCTCTCCCCCGTATTGATCAGATCATTGATGCTACATCGGGTTGTGAGCGTTTGAGTTTTTTGGATGCTTATTCTGGTTATCATCAAATCAAGACGGCGGTTAAGGACCAAGAGAGGACAACCTTTATCACTCCCTTTGGAGCCTTTTGTTATGTCTCTATGCCTTTTGGGCTCAAGAGTGCCCAGACGACTTACCAGCGGTGTGTGCAAAATTGCCTTCATGATCAGATTGGGTGTAATGTTCATGCTTATGTGGATGATATTGTTGTGAAATCCAGGAAGAAGGAAACATTGATAGATGACTTGAAAGAGACCTTTGATAATCTCCAGGTCTACAAGATGATGCTTAACCTCGCCAAGTGTGTCTTTGGCGTACCAGAAAGCAAGCTCTTAGGCTTTCTGGTTTCTGAACGGGGTATCGAAGCTAACCCAGAAAAGATAAAGGCCATCACCTCGCTGGCTAAACCGGCATGTATTAATGATGTTCAGCGTCTGGCGGGTCGTATTGCGGCCTTAAGCAGGTTCATAAGCCGGCTGGGTGAAAAGGCTATTCCACTTTACCAGATGATGAAGAAGGCAAATCACTTGGTTGGAGTGATGCTGCTGATCAGGCATTTGAGGCCTTGAAGAAACAGTTGGCTGAGCCGCAGGTTCTCGCTGCTCCCATTGATAAAGAGCCTTTGTTGTTATATGTGCCTGCCAACAGCCGAGCCGTCAGCGTGGCAATTGTGGTGGAAAGGAAAGAGTCGGGCAAGGAATATCTGGTTCAGAGGCTGGTTTACTACATCAGTGAGGTGGTCGTTGAGTTGAAGCAGAGGTATCCACATTGGCAGAAGCTTGTATATGGGGTGTTCATGTCTAGTCGAAAGATCAAGCAATATTTTCTGGGTCATCCCATCACTATGGTTAGTTCTGCTCCTTTAGTGGATATTATTCAAAATAGAGAAGTCGCAGGTCGGGTAGCCAAGTGGGCCATTGAGCTTGGACCCCATGGTTGGAAGTATATGCCTCGCACAGCCATCAAGTCTCAAGCACTTGTGGATTTCATCAATGATTGGACAGAGTTGCAGATGCTTGAGGAGAAGCCGGATAGCACATATTGGACTATTCACTTCGATGGATCCAGGCAGTTGGAAGGCTTGGGGGCTGGAGTTATCTTGACTTCCCCATGACGTGCTAAATTTTGTTATGTTTTAAGGTTGATGTTCCCTTCTACTAACAATGCAGCTGAGTATGATGCCTTGCTCCACGGTCTTCGGATGGCTAAGGAGATGAACTTAAGCCGGGTAAGGTGTTTTGGTGACTCATATTTGGTAGCCCAGCAAGTTTCTGGCACTTGGGATTCTAAAGGCCCACTCATGGTGGCTTATTGCCGAGAGTTTGATGCTATTGCTGGTCATTTCAAGGTTTATCAAGTAGAGCATGTTGATTGAAGGAAAACGAGGCGGCTGATGCTTTGAGCCGGTTGGGATCCCAGCGTAAGCCAGTGCCACCCAATTTGTTTCTTGATATTTTGCATAATCCTTCAGTCAAATTGCCTACAGAAGAAGATCTTGCTATTCTTGACCCGGAGGCGCAGCTGGTGGCAGCTCTTTATGCTATTCCTGATTGGACAGTTCCATATTTGGCATATATGACCCGGGGCGAGTTACCTGAAGATGAAACTTTGGCCAGGCAGATAACCCGGCGGTCTAAGTCAATAACTATTGTCAATGGAGAGGTGCATCATCGCAGTGTTACGGGGGCGTTTCAACATTGTGTTTCCCCTAAGGAAGGCTGTGAGATCTTACGAGAGATTTATGAAGGAGATTGTGGTCATCATGCCGGCTCTAAGTCTCTTGTAGCCAAGGCTTTCCGTCGTGGATTTTATTGTCTGACGGCTCATGCTGATGCAGCGGATTTGGTCAGTAAATGTGATGGTTGTCAGAAATTCTAACGACGAGCTCATGTGCTGGTTCAATAATTGAGGATGATTCCAATTGCTTGGACATTTGCACTCTGGGGGCTTGATATGGTTGGACCTTTCAAAAGGTTAAAGGATAGGAAGACCCACCTTTTGGTGGCGGTTGACAAATTTACGAAGTGGGTTGAAGCAGAGCCGGTTAGTAAGTGTGATGCGGCGATGATGGTTCAATTCATCAAAAAAGTGATTTTCTATTTTGGCTTTCCCCACAACATTATAACTGATAATGGCACTAATCTATCCAAAGGTGCTATGAAAGAGTTTTGTCAACAAGAGCATATTCGACTTGATGTATCATTAGTGGCTCAACCCCCAGTCCAATGGTCAAGCTGAGAGAGCCAATCAAGAAATTTTGAGGGGCATCAAGCCCTGGCTTATGGTCCCTTTGCAGAGGACGTCGGGCTGTTGGGTGGAGGAGTTACCCTCAGTATTATGGAGTATCAATACTACCCCCAATAGATCAATGGGTTACACACCTTTCTTTATGGTTTAGGGAGCAGAGGCGGTCCTCCCTAGTAACATCCGTCGCGACTCGCCCCGAGTGGCGGCTTATGTTGAAGCTGATAATGAAAAAGCACTTCGGGAGGCACTTGACCTATTGGATGAGGAGCATGACCTTGCGACGGCTCGTTTGGCGATTTACCAGCAAGATTTGCGTCGTTACCACAGCCGTCGAGTTAATTCCAGGACCTCTCAAGAAGGCGATTTGGTGCTATGACTTATCCAGGATCAAACTGATAAGCACAAGCTATCCCCACATTGGGAAGGACCCTTTGTGGTCAGCAAGAATCTAAACAACTGGTCATACTACCTTATCGATGTTTGAGACCACAAGGACTCACGCACGTCGGAGGAGACCCATCGGCCGTGGAATATTGCTCATCTTTGGCCTTATTACACTTGAGCCATTGGCACTTGTGATGTACATATTTATATCAGTGTATATATTATGATGAATATAATAAAGCCAACATCCCTGATAATTCAGGGCCTCTGTCGTTTCATTTCTAAGAAATGTGAGTCTTTATTGTCAATTCATATGATCACTTGGTGGTTTGACGACCGGTTTAAAGGGACCAAAGAGAGTTTGCTGCACAGCACAACTCAAACATAGGTACCCGGCGAGCACAACTCAAAAATATATCACTTGGGGGATCCTTGTTCATAGAACGTAGCTTTGATAACCCCTTCTTGGCTTGAAACACTAGGTGTATAACACCAAAGAATTTCAGTTGATCCTACCTTGTACATCTGCCACTCCGCCCAGGTAATCCTAGAATGACCCGCCGAACTTTTGACAGTCAATCTTATTAAAGACCCTGAACTTGTCAAGGTTACAACGGCAGTTGATCATGTGAGGTCCGACTTACAAGGTTTAAAGGATTAGCTCATGGCTGTGCAAGCCCATGAAAAGCACTTGGGTTTTAGGCCTGGCCACCTATGAAAGCTTTGTTTTCAGATTTTTTGAAGATTATTTTCTGAGGTTTTTCTCTTATGACATGTTGATATATGATTGGAAACTGATGACGACTATCATGCCTTATGGTTCATATTTGAGCCTCGCTGGGGTTTTTATTTCACACAGCCTGGTTTTTGGACTATAAGTCACCATGATATGCTTGGAGTGTTATGCTCTAGGCTATGGAATAATGTCCTTTGCTGCATGCAGCGTTACAAGCCGGCGGTATAAATCAATTGAATAGGGCATTGTGCTCTCAATTTTTGGGTTGTAACCCTTACTACATAGGTATGATAAGCCGGCAGTGAAATCAAATATCACAGGTATGATATTTTGTTATAATTATATAAGGTTTTGATTAAACCGGCCCTGGTTATGGACAGAGTTAGTCACAAGTGGTTTTTTATACGGGGTATTATGATCCGCCCTACGGTAAGCCGCCGGGGCACTTGTGATCTGTTTATGTGCAGGAAAAATAATAAAACTGATCGGCATACTTGATGATATCATGAGCATATGTGGCAGATCTTTAGTTGACGGATCAGCAGTGTTATGCAAACAAAAATGTGCATGATGGCACAACATATCAAAGTTTAACTAGCCTATTACAAGCCATACAATGGCCCAAAGAGGATAATTGTTTTTGAGATGCAAGTATAAAAAATGTGCATGATGGCACATGAGTGTTATGCAAAGTTTAACTAGCCTATTACAAGCCATATAATGGCCCAAAGAGGATAAGTGTTTTTGAGACGCAAGTATCAAAGTGTTATGGTTAATAAGCCGGTTCATGACTCCTGATAGGTTGAAGCCTCCGGGTCATCTTGCGCTTCTTCTTCTTCTTCAGCTCCTTTATTATCCATCAGCTGGAAATGAGGCATAGCCCAGTTGATACCGGTCAACGCTCTAAGCATAGCTTCATCATCAATAAGGTTGGATGGATCAATGTCAGGAGTGAAGGTGTGCTTATAGATCGGCGGGATGAGATCCGTCTCCTGATGAACCGGAGCCTTTACCTTCTTGTTATCAGCGTTATAAGCCACCTGGTATTGAGATAAATTGGTTTCTTCAGCCAGGTGGGTTGCTAACGGACGCATTAATCTTGCTATATCTGCAAAGTTATCAGCACTAAAGCGTGACCCATCCTCTTTTACACTTGGGCAACCATTGGCCAAGTCCTCCTGATCAAGATCTGCTTGCACGCCTTGACCCTGCTTAAAGCAGTTAAAACGCCGGCTCTGGCAGAGGCTCGCTTTAATTCTTCAATCCTCTTGGGTACCACTAACAACCTATCCAATGTATCCTTGATAAGAGTGGGCGGCTGTTTTTTGTGCAGAGCAGCAGCAATGGTCTGTTGAGCGCCAGTGTATAATTTCTCTACAAGGGTGTATATGGGCTTCAACCTGATGCGCATGTCTGATCCCAACTTGACACTCTGAGATCCTGCATTAGTTAATTTGTTGATAAGACGGTCGGTGTTTATGATGGATTTATTAGGATGAAAGGAGTCATGACTACTACTTACCGAAGATGGCCAATGTCATATTATTGATTTGCTGCTTTAAACTGGACAGTTCATCAGTCACCTGGTTAAGCACGGCTTTAGCTTCTTCTACTCTCTTCAATAGAGCCGTTTTTTCGGTCTCCCAGCCGTTTTTGTCAGTGTTGAAGTTTTGCTTAAGCTGCTCAATGTTCTCTAAAGCAGTCTTCAGTTCTGATTTGGCCTTGGATGTCTCAGATTGTTCAGTTTTAATGTTGGCCTTCAGATCATTGAGTTGTGAGTCCTTCTCAGTCAGTTCAGCCTATGATATAAGCAAACATGGAAAGATATTATGAGTATGATTATTGTTGAAGTCCCAAGCACAATAGAAGTATTTTCCTTGGCACTTGGGGGCTAATGTCTATTGCTCTTAAGATCTTTTTTGAAGTCCCAAGCACAATACAAATATTTTCCTTGGCACTTGGGGGCTAATGCCTATTGTTCTTTTCAAAGACGAATGTATATGATGACTCGGGTATAATGATATGATCCGGCTTAACTCCATGATTTAAGCTGGCCCTTGGGGGCTACGAATGTGAATTTCATTACTACTTAAACTCATGACTTAACTCTATGATTTAAGCCGGCCCTTTGGGGCTACGGATGTAAAGTTCATTACTACTTAAAGTCCCGGCTTAACTATATGTTTTAAGCCGGCCCTTGGGGACTACTAATGATGGTGTTTAGTTTCTTTATGGCAATTGGAAAGTCTACAACATATTCAATCCTATCATATCCTATAGACTTGGCGGCTGATAGATATATGATTATGAAGAGAATGGTGATTACCTTATAGTGTTCCTTCATCAAATTGATTAAGCCGGCTTCAAAATCAAGGCTGGTGTATAGACAGCTCAATTAACCAAAGTGGATGTCTTGGGCACTAAACTAGGCGTAGCTCTCTAAGTCGACCTTCCACTTGCCTTTATCATCAGCGGAAATTTCTTCCTTGGCGTTGTGCTTGGATAAGACATTGGGGTTACCTAGTGCTGTGTAACCAAACCCAGTGACGGTGACGTCGTCAGTCTTCTCTTCACTGGCGTAACGGGGCTTGGTGGTTTAGAAATGGCCGACTCAACATAAATATGGTCTATGGTGATTTCATGGTCTTCTGGTGGCGGGTCATCAATGGTGGCTTCAACAATTGGGTTAGAAGATTCGGGCTATTGTTTTTCCGGCTCGGATGGATTAGAGTCATCAGTCGGCTTGTTCAGTTTCGCCTTTTTACTAGGTTTAGCTTGGCCACTAAGAATAAGAAATACATAGATGTCAGTATATCAATCAAGTATGGAGTTTGACAGATTAAATATACCCTTACCCAGGCACAGTCTTGAAGGCTGGGATGTGAGTTCCTGTTGAGTCGCCGGAGGAGGAAAGAGACATTCCCTGATAATTTGAATCAGATGGATTAAGAGGTTGACGGAAATGACCTGCCTTGGGATAATCTAAGTCAGAAATGTTTGAAACCTCCAGTCGATGTTTGCGAGGTGCTGGGGTGTTGGGTAAGCCAGAGGATAACACTCCGCCGCCACTATTCTGGGTTGTGCGGCGAGCTTCATGTTTTGCTTCTTCAAAAGAAAGTTGGGATCCAAGTGAGCTAAAGGGTGAGAAAATCTTACTTTCTGGCTTCCTTGTTGAGTTTTCTGTGTTGGTAGAGGTTCTGAGCCGGAGGAAAGAATAATTACCTTAGCATCACCTGCATGGCTGGCCTCCGCCTCATCCCGATAATAGTCATTGTCAATAAGATGTACAAAAACAAGCCAAGGGAATCAAGTTCTACATCCGACTCATCATCATCTTTGTTATCCAAATTGAGTAATTCAGCAGTGTTGGACTGCTTCTTAGCAGGCCTTTTGGTGGCCTTAGTCTTTGTCTAGGTTTTCTTTGGCTTTTATGGCAATTTTTTGTCCCAGAAGGGTGAGTTGGCCTGTAAACAAATGAATAAGTACGAGCTAGCAGCAGAAATGAAGATATGAGTTAAGTAAAGGCTTGATTAAAAACTTAAACTTGGCGGCTTATTCAGAATATAGAAAAGACTCAGTCCGAATTGACTGCAATCTTCCAAGCTCTCATTCAATAGAGTCTCGGTCATATTGTTGATATGTTCCTCAGTTATGTCGGTCTGACAATGGCGCTGAGAATATGTTAGCTCGCCAGTATATTCACACATTAAGCCGGGCCGGATGGTTAGAGGCAATATTGTCCTGGCGACCCAACAACGAACTAGATCGATCCCGGTCAAGCCATTGGCCATCAGAGCTCGAATCTTTTCAAAAGTTGGCACATATTTCTTCTGTTCTACTATGCTAATACGACCCTGAAGAGGGTGTCTGCTACTAAGCCGGCTGGCGCAGTAACCCAGTAGGGGATTTTCCCCTTCTGGCGAGGTATCTTGGCAGTAAAACCAAGTCTGGTTCCAGTCCTTGGGATGACTGGGCGGGTTAGCAGCAGGGAAGATGGCCTCTTTTCGATGTTGTATGGATATGCTGCCTAGTTCATGGCTAGGTTCATCCGTGAGTTCATTCTACCGGTTCAAACAATAGAACTCTCTGAATAGTTCTACGGTGGGCTCCTGTTGAAGATACACCTTGCTAAACGCTTGGGAATTGCAGATATTTGAAATGGAGTTTGGTCCGGTATCTTGTGGATGGAGCTTGAAGAAATGCAGCACTTCACGGAAGAATCTTGAGCCGGGAGGACTAAAGCTCCGGTCCATATGATCCAT
This sequence comes from Triticum urartu, assembly GCF_056163025.1. Classification (NCBI taxonomy): domain Eukaryota; kingdom Viridiplantae; phylum Streptophyta; class Magnoliopsida; order Poales; family Poaceae; genus Triticum; species Triticum urartu. The sequence continues at coordinate 364,760,821 of NC_141875.1, forward strand.
AAAAACCACCACTTCACCATCTTTGGGCTCAGGGCGAGTTTCGTTACCTGGAACCCTCCAGTGGACGGCTTCTTTCTTGGCTAAAACGCCAGTCTGAACGTATGTGTTCAAGTCTTCTCCCGTAACCCGGGAAATAACCCAGTTGCACGCGGTGACAGTCTTGACCATCTTCAAAAACAAGGTGCTAAATGAAGAAAACATTACCGGTTTAAGGACATGCTATTAAATTGGATCATTGATTCAAAGGTAAGGTGCTATGAACAATTGACAGATTAAGCCGGGCGATGAATATTGAAGTATTGGCGGCTTAAAAGGGGACTAATGGTACATACTGGATTAAGGATTTTGTTGTTAAGCCGGACATCGTCTAACAGTCAATCTATATGTTGTAGAATTAAGATCATAAGAAAGCATGGTTAAACCGAAGTTATATTGCCGGGTCAGGCAAAGTTTTAAAGCGTATGGTGGCGGTTTAACAAGATTTAGTGCCTTATGATGGATCATGGTTTGCGGTATAAGCCGCCATAGCAGTTATGGTACTTAAGATTTGGCTAAGCGTACGGTGGCAATTTTGGATCTACCATGGTTCTGAAAAGGAAGTAAAATTCTAAACCTAAGGTGGCAACAGTGGAAAGCGTGGACGTTTCAATGAGATCTTCTACGGGGAGATGTTCTTCTAGTGATAAAAATGAATGCTAAAACTACTTCCGTGCAAGGTTTGTAGTCTATCCAGATTAAAAACCGCTAAAGTTGAAGGGAACGGTGAAGAACAGCAAGAACACCAACGAACAAGCCCGAACCCTAATGCACATCTGAAGTGGTGGAAGAGAAGCGCTTACAGTTGCAGATGGACCGCAGTGGCTCGCCGGAGCTCTCTAGTCCGATTAGGTTGATGCAGTGGCCTGCGTTGTTGCAGTGATCGGTGGTCGCAGCAGCGGAGTTCGAGCACTGGAGCGGCCACGTGAAGGAGTAAGATGAAGGGGAAAATGTTAAAGACCCCCTGCCCCTATTTATAAAGGGGTGGCTACAAGGCGTGCGCGGGAATCGAAGAGGCCAAAATCACCATATGGCTATACGGACGCCTTGATTCGTGGGACGTTTATTAAGATAAGAATCAATTAAAGATGTTTTGGGCCACGTATGAAGTTAATGTGAAGTGACGTCATGGCAGCTTAAGAAAATTCCGTGAGCTGATGTCATGGCGGTTTATAGCAAGGTTTATCAAATAAAGGCGATGCAAGATTTTGACAGGTCAGATATTGAAGATTGACATGAACAGGTTCAAATCAACTTGGGGCCTAATGTTGGGGATATGACTATTGGGTATGAAACGTCCAGGAGGGGCCGGGTCATACCACCGTCGGTTTACCAATCAAGATGGCGGATCATATGAGCCCATTGACGGTCCAAGGTGCAGAAGAGACTTAAGGCCCGGGAGGATGAACCGCCATGTATGTATGACTGATGTTGTAAGGTATGCGTAGTTAGTCACCGAGCCGGACACGTTATGTATGAGCCGGCCGGGACTCTATGAACCACCGGGCGTCAACCTGTGTATATGAAGGGACAACCCGGCGGCGGCTTAGGGCAAGAAACAAGAGATTGAGAATCTAGGCCAAGCATATTCACTCCCTGGTAATCAAAACCCTAGCAATACAATCCCAAACTAGAGTAGGCCTTTACCTTCATCGTAAGGGGCCGAACCAGTATAAACTCTCTGTGTCCTTCGTCCCGTTTAACCTCTTTAAGCTAACCTAGCTGCAATGGCCCTACGACTAAGTCCTTCTGCTAGGACATCTGTTGTGACAATTCGACGACACTTAGTACGTGCATGTTTTGATCAGAATCAGTATGTCGTTAATTCAGTCAAAGCCATGCTAGTGATTTATCTATGGATTAAATTAGTCGAAAAAATGCCTATTTACTCAACAATCCAAAAACCTATTATGTGGAGGATTTTTTCGGCAAGTGGCCTTGCCGCTGCACTGAAACCGGATAAGTTTACCAGCACATACTTTAAGTGTTGGAAGACTAAAACAACTTTATGGCTCAAGGCTATGAACGTATTCTGGGTCGCCGGTGTGCCCAAGGGAACGATTGCTCCTGAACAGGAGAAGGCATTTAGGGAGGCCACCGTCGTATTTCTCGGAGCAGTTCTTAGCATGATCGGAGATAAACTGGTCGACGCATATTTACATGTGCATGTCACCAAGGACTTGTGGGACGCACTCAAATCTAAGTTCGGGGCCACCGACGCTGGGAGCTAAATGTATGTTATAGAGCAGTTCCACGATTACAAGATGGTTAAAAACTGTCCTGTACTAGAGCAGGCTCATGAGATAATATGCATCGTTAAGGAGCTTCAGCTTTTGAAGTGTAATTTACCGGGCAAGTTTGTCGCGGGATTTATAATCTCTAAGCTCCCTAATTCGTGGAGAAGCTTTGCTACCAATTTGAAACATCAAAGGCGTGAGTTCTCAGTAGAGGACGTCATCGGCCATCTGAGTGTTGAGTAGAATTCATGGGCAAAGGACTCACACGGAAAAGGGGCCGAAGGAACTTCTGTCGCCAACATGGTGAACCAGAGGAACCATAACTCCCACAAGCCCAAGGGAAAGAATGTTGTCCAATAGAATACCGATTTTAAGAAGGGTAAGAAGACCTTCAAGAAGAATAAGAAGGATGAGGGCTGCTTTACTTGTGGTTCAGTTGAACATTGGGCCAACGAGTGCCCAAACAAGTTTAAGAAGTCAGGACAGGACTCCAAGTCTGTCAACATGATTATGGTCAACAATAAGAATGGTGCATCTGGGTACGGTAATTTATTTACTGTTTTTTCAGTGATTTAGCCCACCGATTGGTGGGTGGACACAGGTGCAGGCATTCATGTGTGTGTGCTGATATTTCATTGTTCACTTCTTACCAGGTCATAAGCCACGTGTCCATATTGATGGGGAATGTCGCGAGTGCTTCTCTTCATGGTGTAGGCATGGTCGATCTAAAGTTTACTTCGGGAAGGATCATGCAGCTGAAGAACGTGCAGTATGCCCCCGCCATCTAGAAGAACCTCATTAGTGGCTCCCTCCTATGTGGATAAGGGTTTAAGTTGGTTTTCGAGTCTAATAAATTAGTTGTTACTAAATATGGACTATTTGCTGGAAAAGTTTATGAGAGTAGAGGGATGTTCCGCCTTTCCCTTGCAGATTTTTATAATAAAGTCATGAACCATATTCATTCGAGTGTTAATGAATCTGAAGTTTGGCATTCATGTCTTTGTCACATTAGTTTCAGTGTTATGAAGCGGCTAGCTAAGTTGGATTTAATCCCGAGTTTTACTTTAGCCAAAGGTTCTAAGTGCCTTTCATGTGTGCAAGCTAAGAAACCTCGCAGGCCTTACAAGGCTGCGGAGCAGAGACACTTGCACCATTAGAACTCATACATTCTGATCTTTGTGAGATGAATGGTGTGTTGACTAAAGGTGGAAAGAAGTACTTCATGAGTGAGGCTCTACACCACTTTAAAATCTATAAGGCAGAAGTTGAGAATCAACCTGAAAAGAAAATTAAACGAGTCCGATCAGATTGTGGTGGAGAGTACTTCTCGAGTGAGTCTGATTATTTTTGTGCGAAACACGGAAATTATTCATGAGAGGACGCCTCCCTATTCACCCCAGTCAAACGGGGTTGCCGAGCGAAAAAACCGTACTCTAACTGATTTGGTTAATGCCATGTTAGATACATTGGGGTTATTCAAGGCATGGTGGGGGGGGGGGGCTATATTGACGGCATGTCATGTCCTGAATAAAGTTCTGACAAAGGATAATGAGATCACTCCCTATGAGAAATGGGCAAAGAGAAGGACAACACTCTCCTACGTGCGTACTTGGGGCTGTTTGGTGAAAGTCAATGTGCTGATCCCCAAAAAGCGTAAGCTTGGACCAAAAACTGTGGATTGCATTAATTTGGGCTATGCTAAGAACAATGTTGGCTATAGATTTCTAGTGGTGAAATATGAGGTACCTGACCAGAAGGTCGGTACAATTGTGGAGTCTAAGGATGCTACATTCTTCGGGGATATTTTTCCTATGAGATATACGCAAAGCATTTCTAGACAAGAATCTGAGGAGACTCTTGAGCCTGCCATTCCTATGGAATATTATGAACAAACACATGATGAAAATCCCGAGGAGGATGATGAGGAAACCCTTGGTAAGGGCAAGAGACAAAGGACTACAAAGACCTTTGGTGATGATTTATTCGTGTACCTCGTGGATGATACTCGCACTTCTATTTTAGAAGCGTGTGACTCTCCAGAAGCTGACTACTGGAAGGATGCGGTCCATAGCGAGATGGATTCCATCATGGCTAATGGGACATGGGAGATCACTGACCGTCCCTATGGTTGCAAACCATTGGGATGTAAGTGGGTGTTCAAGAAGAAGCTTAGGCCCGATGGTACAATTTAAAAGTACAAGGCTAGGCTTGTGGCCAAGGGCTATGACCAGGAAGAAGAGGAATATTTCTTCAATACTTATTCACATGTGGCTAGACCGACCACCATTTGAGTATTACTCTCTTTGGCAGCCTCGTATGGTCTTCTCGTCCACTAGATGGATGTTAAAACGGCTTTTCTAAATGGAGAGCTAAACGAGGAAATCTACATGCAACAACCATATGGCTTTGTGATAGATTGTCAAGAAAGAAAGGTGTGTAGGCTGCTGAATTCTTCATATGGCCTGAAGCAAGCACCTAAGCAATGGCATGATAAGTTTAATACAACTCTGACATCTGTTGATTTCGTTGTTAATGAAGCTGACAAATGTGTATACTATCACCATGGTGGGGGCGAAGGAGTTATAATGTGCTTGTATGTTGATGACATACTCATATTCGGAACAAACCTCAAAGTCATTGAGGAGGTCAAGTCGTTTCTATCTCAGAACTTTGAGATGAAGGACCTTGGACTGGCTGATGTTATCTTGAACATCAAGCTACTGAGAGATAATGAGGGTGGGATTACACTTCTGCAATCCCATTATGTCGAGAAGGTGTTGAGCTGTTTTGGATATTCGGACTGCAAACAATCTCAAACACCATATGATCCTAGTGTGTTGGTTCGAAAGTTCGAAGGCACAACTAAGGATCAACTGAGATACTCTCAAATAATTGGTTCACTCATGTACCTAGCGGGCACAATGAGGCCAGACATCGCGTTTGTTGTGAGCAAACTGAGCCAGCTTGCTGTGAGAAGGGTTTACCCCCTTGTCCATGGCTTCCATGGCGGCGGAGGGGGGAGAGCCCCTCCGAGATTGGATCTGTCTCTCTGTCTCTCTTTGTTTCTGCGTTCCAGATTCTGGCCTTTCACCGTTTCTTATATTCCCGGAGATCCGTAACTCCAATTGGGCTGGAATTTTAACACGATTTCTAACTAGATATTGGCTTTCTTGCGGGCAAAGAAGGGCACCAACCGCCTTACGGGGTGATTAGGAGGGCCTGGGGGGCGCCCCCTGCCTCGTGGCCCCCTCGGGCATCGTCTCGTGTTGATTCTTCTTTCCAAAAATCACATATATTCCAAAAAAAATCTCCATCAGTTTTTATCCCGTTTGGACTCCGTTTGATATGGATTTTCTGCGAAACAAAAAACATGCAGCAAGCAGGAACTGGCACTGGGCACTGGATCAATATGTCAGTCCTAAAAATAGTATAAAAAGTTGCCAAAAGTATATGAAAGTTGTATAATGTTGGCATGGAACAATAAAAAATTATAAATATGACGAAGACGTATTAGCATCCCCAAGCTTAATTCCTGCTCTTCCTCGAGTGGGTAAATGATAAAAAAGATAATTTTTGATGTGGAATGCTACCTAGCATAATCTTGATCATGTAATTTAATCATGGCATGAATATTAAGACACGACTGATTCAAAGCAATAGTCTATCATTTGACATTAAGACAATAATACTTCAAGCATACTAACCAAGCAATTATGTCCTCTCCAAATAACATAGCCAAAGAAAGCTCATCCCTACAAAATCATATAGTTTGGCCATGCTTCATTTTCGTCACACAAAATGCTCTCATCATGCACAACCCCAATGACAAGCCAAGCAATTGTTTCATACTTTACTATTTTCAAAAAAATTCATGAAATATATGAGCGCGAGCCATGGACATAGCACTATAGTTGGAATAGAATATGATGATGGAGGTTGTGTGGAGAAGACAAAAAAAGAGAAAGTCTCACATCGACGCGGCTAATCAACGGGCTATGGAGATGCCCATCAATTGATGTCAATGCGAGGAGTCGGGATTGCCACGCAATGGATGCCCTAAGAGCTATAAGTGTATGAAAGCTCAAACTGGAAAATAAGTGGGTGTGCATCAAACTTGCTTGCTCATGAAGACCTCGGGCATTTGAGGAAGCCCATCATCGGAATATACAAGCCAAGTTCTATAATGAAAATTCCCACTAGTATATGAAAGTGATACCTCAAGAGACTCTCTATATGAAGAACAAGGTGCTACTCTGAAGCACAAGTGTGGTAAAAGGATAGTAACATTGCCCCTTCTCTCTTTTTCTCTCATTTTTTTGTTTTTTTGTTTTTTTTGTTTTGTTGGGCTTCTTTGGCCTCTTTTTTTTAAGTCCGGAGTCTCATCCCGACTTGCGGGGGAATCATAGTCTCCATCATCCTTTCCTCACTGGGGCAATGCTCTAATAATGATGATCATCACACTTTTATTTACTTACAACTCAATGTTACAACTCGATGTCTTGAACAAAGTATGACTCTATATGAATGCCTCCGGTGGTGTACCGGGATGTGCAATGATCTAGCGTATCAATGGCATCAAAAAACGGACAAAAAATGAAAACATCATGCTAGCTATCTTACGATCATGCAAAGCAATATGACAATGAATGCTCATGTCATGTTTATGATGATGATGGAAGTTGCATGGAAATATATATTGGAATGGCTAAGGAAATGCCATAATAGGTAGGTATGGTGGCTCTATTGAGAAAGATATAAGGAGGCTTATGTGTGATAGAGTGTATCATATCACGGGGTTTGGATGCACCGGCGAAGTTTGCACCGACTCTCGAGGTGAGAAAGGGCAATGCACGGTACCGAAGAGGCTAGCAATGATGGAAGGGTGAGAGTGCGTATAATCCATGGACTCAACATTAGTCATAAAGAACTCACATACTTATTGCAAAAATCTATTAGTTATTGAAACAAAGTACTACTTATGACCCACAAGTATAGGGGATCTATCGTAGTCCTTTCGATAAATAAGAGTGTCGAACCCAACGAGGAGCAGAAGGAAATGATAAGTGGTTTCCAGCAAGGTATTATCTGCAAGTACTGAAATAAGTGGTAACAGATAGTTTCATTATAGGATAATTTGTAACGAGCAACAAGTAACAAAAGTAAATAAAGTGCAGAAAGGTGGCCCAATCCTTTTTGTAGCAAAGGACAAGCCTGGACAAACTCTTATATAGAGAAAAGCGCTCCCGAGGACACATGGGAATATCGTCAAGCTAGTTTTCATCACGCTCATATGATTCGCGTTTGGTACTTTGATAATCTGATATGTGGGTGGACCGGTGCTTGGGTACTGTCTTTACTTGGACAAGCATCCCACTTATGATTAACCTCTATTGCAAGCATCCACAACTACAACAAAAGTATTAAGGTAAACCTAACCATAGCATGAAACATATGGATCCAAATCAGCCCCTTACGAAGCAACACATAAACTAGGGTATAATCTTCTGTCACTCTAGCAACCCATCATATACTTATTACTCCCCAATGCCTTCCTCTAGGCCCAAACAATGGCGAAGTGTCATGTAGTCGACGTTCACATGACACCACTAGAGGGATGACAACATACATCTCATCAAAATATCGAACGAAGACCAAATTCACATGACTACTAATAGCAAGACTTCTCCCATGTCCTCAGGAACAAACGTAACTACTCACAAAGCATATTCATGTTCATAATCAGAGGGGTATTAATATGCATATATGATTTGAACATATTATCTTCAACCAAATAAACCAACTAGCATCAACTACAAGGAGTAATTAACACTACTAGCAACCCACAGGTACCAATCCCGGACTTGGAGACAAGAATTGGATAAAAGAGATGAACTAGGGTTTTGAGAGGAGATGGTGTTGGTGAAGATGTTGATGGAGATTGCCCTCTCCCAATGAGAGGAGTGTTGGTGATGACGATGTCGATGATCTCCCCCTCCCGGAGGGAAGTTTCCCCGGCAGAACAACTCCGCCAGAGCCCTAGATTGGTTCCGCCAAGGTTCCGCCCCGTGGCGGTGGAGTTTCGTCCGAGAAGATGGCTTATGATTTTTTCCTCATCGAAAGACCTCATATAGCAGAAGATGGTCATCGGAGGGCCACCAGGGGGCCCACGAGGTAGGGGGGGTGCGCCCCCCACCCTCGTGGGCAGGGTGTGGCCCCCCTGGTGAACTTCTTCTGCTAAGTATTTTTTATATATTCTGAAAACGTCTTCCGTGAAGTTTCAGGACTTTTGGAGCTGTGCAGAATAGGTCTCTAATATTTGCTCCTTTTCCAGCCCAGAATCCCAACTGCCGGCATTCTCCCTCTTTATGTAAACCTTGTAAAATAAGAGAGAATAGGCGTAAGTATTGTGACATAATGTGTAATAACAGCCCATAATGCAATAAATATCGATATAAAAGCATGATGCAAAATGGACGTATCAACTCCCCCAAGCTTAGACCTCGCTTGTCCTCAAGCGAAAGCCGTAATCGAAAAATATGTCCACATGTTTAGAGATAGAGGTGTCGATAAAAATAAAATACGGACATGAGGGCATCATGATCACTCTTAGAACAACAACTTACATAATTCTGGTCATATAATTTCTTATGCTAGAGTAATAATTCAATCACAATTTCAAGTATGAATAGTAAACTTCATTGAAAACTAACAAACTATATTCTCATTCATTGGAGCAATTGCAATTTATCATAACATAGGAAAGAGTCAATATATAAGAGCTTTTCAGCAAGTCCACATACTCAACTATCATATAGTCTTTCACAATTGCTGACACTCACGCAATACTTATGGGTATGGAGTTCTAATCGGACACAGAGAAAGATAGGGGCTTATAGCTTTGCCACCCAACGTTTTACCTCAAGGGTAATGTAAACAATAATAGTTCATGAAAACTCACATCCAATTAGCTATATATACTAGGATCTTTCAAACATGCTGTTCTTGCCAAAGGATAAAATGTAAAAAGTAAGGGTGAAGATCACCATGACTCTTATGCAAGATAGGAGATAAAAGTAAAAGATAGGCCCTTCGTAGAGGGAAGCAGAGGTTGTCATGCGCTTTTATAGTTGGATGCACAAAATCTTAATGCGAAAGAACGTCACTTTATATTGCCACTTGTGATATGGACCTTTCTTATGCAGTCTGTTGCTTTTATTTCTTCCATATCACACGATCGTATAAAGTTTATTTTCTCCCACACTAATAAGTCATACATATTTAGAGAGCAATTTTTATTGCTTTGCATTGATGACAACTTAATTGAAGGATCTTATTCAATCCATAGGTAGATATGGTGGACTCTCATGGCAAAACTGGTTTAAGGGTATTTGGAAGCACAAGTAGTATCTCTACTTGGTGCGATGAATTTGGATAGCATGAGAGGGAAAGGCAAGCTCAACCATGTTGGATGATCCATGACAATATAATTTATCTCAGGTGTAAGAAAACATAACCCATTACGTTGTCTTACTTGTCCAACGTAAACTCTTTAGCATGTCATATTTTAATGAGTGCTCACAATCATAAAAGATGTCCAAGATAGTATATCTATATGTGAAGACCTCTCTTTCTTTATTACTTCCTATTAATTGCAACGATGACCAAAACTATGTTTGTCAACTCTGAACAACTTTTATTCATCATACTCTTTCTATGTGAGCTCATTACTCTCCATGAGATCCATATGATCCCTTTGTTTCTTTTTATTTCTTTCTCTTTTTTATATTCCCTTAGGATCATGGCAAAAGAATCAAACCCTTGACTCAACACTAATCTTTATTATATAGCTCACGGAATCGATTACATAGAGGGAGTATAAAGCAAAACTCACAACTAGATCATGCCATAAACTTTATTCTACTAGATCGAGATATTACCAAAAGGATCAAACTAAGAAAAATGATAAAGATAAAAGTGATGGTGATACGATACCGGGGCACTCCCCCAAGCTTGGCAGTTGCCAAGGGGAGTGCCCATACCCGATGCTCAGTTCTTCTTTGTTGGTGAAGAAGGTGGGGTTGTTGATGATGGATAGTCACACATTAAGCGTAGGAGGTCTTCTAACTTGCGGATAATGACTTTGAGTGCGATGATATGCTCCTTCAACAAAATATTTTCACGTGTGAGATACTTATTTTGGATACGAGCTAATTCAATCATCTTGAAAGCTTCGATCTCAGTTGGGGTAAGGAGATTGTAATCAAGTTGAAGGATGTCTTCTGTTGCCGGAACTTGGTCCTCCGTGGCCTTCTTGATCCCTTCCTCCTTATTGATCTCCATGGGTTCTCATCTCTTCAGCTCTATCTTCATCAGCCAAACATCGTTGTCCTCATGGTTGGAGGAGGAGGGAGACGACATCGTGCCTGGCCTTGACAACCCTGACAGAAAACAGCTCGAAACAAAGACAAGAGATATTTGCGTGATACGGAGGTCAAAACCTCTAGGAGATTATATAATGAATTTTTACCGACCAAAATACGTGTCGTGTAAGAAAACTGAGTCCGGAAAGCGCACGAGGTGCCCACGAGGTAGGGTGGCGCGCCCAGGGGGTAGGGCGTGCCCTCCACCTTCGTGGATCCCTCGTGTCCTTCCTGGACTGCTACTTATTTTTCTATTTTTAAAATATTCCAAAACAGAGAAATATTGCCTTAAAAATTGTTTTGGAGTCGGTTTACTTACCGTACCACATACCTATTCCTTTTTAGAGTATGAAATGTTCCAGAAAGTGTCCCTTATGCATTCCTCCAGGGTTATGGTTTCAATAACATTAGTTTCAACATTTATGGGATTACCTGAGATATAATGTTTGATTCTTTGACCGTTCACCACCTTCGGATTTGTGCCTTTGAAGTTGTTGATTTTTATGGCACCGGAACGATAGACCTCCTCAATAACGTAAGGACCTTCCCATTTAGAGAGGAGTTTTCCTGCAAAAAAATCTTAAACGAGAGTTGTATAGCAATACATAATCACCTACATTAAACTCACCCTTTTGCATTCTTTTATCATGCCATCTTTTAACTTTTTCTTTAAATAATTTGGCATTCTCATAGGCTTGGGTTCTCCATTCATCGAGTGAGCTAATATCAAATAACCTCTTCTCACCGGCAAGTTTAAAATCATAATTGAGCTCTTTAATAGCCCAATATGCCTTGTGTTCTACTTCGAGAGGTAAGTGATATGCTTTTCCATAAACCATTTTATACGGAGACATACCCATAGGATTTTTATATGCAGTTCTATAGGCCCATAATGCATCATCAAGTTTCTTGGACCAATTATTTCTAGATCTATTAACAGTCTTTTGCAAAATTAATTTGAGTTATCTGTTACTCAATTCTACTTGACCACTAGACTGAGGGTGATAAGGAGATGCAATTCTATGATTAACATCATATTTAGCAACCATTTAACGGAAAGCACCATGAATAAAATGTGAACCACCATCAGTCATTAAATATCTAGGGACTCCAAACCTCAGAAAAATAACTTCTTTAAGCATTTTAATAGAAGTGTTATGATCAGCACTACTAGTTGGAATAGCTTCTACCCACTTAGTAACGTAATCAACAGCAACTAAAATCTGTGTATACCGATTAGAGGAAGGAAAAGGTCCCATATAATCAAAGCCCCAAACATCAAATGGTTCAATAACAAGTGAATAATTCATAGGCATTTCTTGACATCTACTAATATTACCAATTCTTTGACATTAATCACAAGATAAGACAAACTTATGGGCATCTTTGAAGAGAGTAGGCCAATAAAAACTAGATTGCAATACCTTATGTGCAGTTCTATCTCCAGCATGGTGTCCTCCATAAGCTTCGGAGTGACACTTGCATAGGATCTGTTCCTGTTCATGCTCAGGTACACAACGTCTAATAACACCACCTACTCCTTCTTTTTAAATATGTGGGTCATCCCAAAAGTAATGCCTCAAATCATAGAAGAACTTTTTCTTTTGCTGGTATGTGAAACTAGGTGGTATAAACTTAGCAACAATGTAATTAGCATAATCAGCATACCATGGAGTAGTATGAGAAGTATTTATGACATTTAATTGCTCAGCAGGAAAGCTATCATCAATAGGTAGTGGGTCATCAAGAACATTTTCTAACCTAGACAAGTTGTCTGCAACAGGGTTCTCAGCTCCCTTTCTATCAACAATATGTAAGTCAAATTCTTGTAGCAAGAGAACCCATCTAATAAGTCTAGGTTTAGAATCTTTCTTTTCCATAAGGTATTTAATAGCAGCATGATCAGTGTGAATAGTTACTTTAGAATCAATAGTATAAGGTCTGAACTTATCACAAGCAAATACAACTGCTAAGAATTCTTTTTCAGTAGTAGCATAATTTCTTTGAGCATTGTCTAAGGTTTTACTAGCATATTGAATAACATTTAATTTCTTATCAACTCTTTGCCCTAGAACAGCACCTACAACATAATCACTAGCATCACACATAATTTCAAAGGGTAAATTCCAATCGGGTGTCTGAACAATAGGTGCAGAGATCAATGCTTTCTTAATTATTTCAAATGCTTCTACACAATCATCATCAAATACAAATGGTTTATATTTTTGTAATAAATTAGTCAGAGGCCGAGAGATTTTTGAGAAGTCCTTAATGAACCTCCTATAAAATCCGGCGTGACCAAGGAAACTTCTTATACCTTTGATGTCCTTGGGGCACGGCATCTTTTCAATAGCATCAACCTTGGCTTTATCAACTTCAATACCTCTTTCAGAAACTTTATGCCCCAAGACAATACCTTCATTAACCATAAAGTGGCACTTTTCCCAATTCAAGACAAGATTAGTTTCTTCACATCTCTACAAAACTCGATCAAGGTTGCTCAAGCAATCATCAAAAGAAGATCCATAGACGGAGAAATCGTCCATAAAAACCTCGCAAATCTTTTCACAAAAGTCAAAGAATATAGCCATCATGCATCTTTGAAAGGTAGCAGGTGCATTACATAAACCAAAAGGCATATGTCTATAAGCAAAAGTACCAAAAGGGCAAGTAAATGTAGTCTTTGATTGATCCTTGGCTGACACATGTATTTGAGAGAAACCAGAATAACCATCTAGAAAGCAAAAATGTGTATGTTTGGATAATCTTTCTAGAATTTGATCGATAAAAGGTAAGGGGTAATGATCCTTTTTAGTAGCCTTATTTAATTTGCGGAAATCAGTTACCATCCTATAACCTGTAATAATTCTTTGAGGAATCAATTCATCTTTATCATTAGGAACGACAGTAATACCTCCCTTCTTAGGTACACAATGGACTAGACTTACCCACTGACTATCAGCAACGGGATAGATTATACCTGCCTCTAGGAGCTTTAGTATTTCTTTTCTTACCACTTCTTTCATTTTAGGATTCAGCCGTCGTTGATGATCACAAACTGGTTTAGCATCTTCTTCCAAATTTATTTTATGTTGACATAGAGTGCGACTAATGCCCTTAAGATTATCAAGAGTATACCCAATAGCAGCATGGTGCTTCTTCAGAGTTTTCAATAATCTCTCTTCCTCATGCTCTGAAAGGTTAGCACTAATATTAACGGGATATATCTTTTTCTCATCAAGATAAGCATATTTCAGAGTGTCAGGCAATGGTTTAAGCTCAAAGACGGGATCACCCTTGGGTGGAGGAGGATCCCCAAGTTTTTCAACAGGTAAATTGTTTTTCAGAATAGGTTCCTGTTGAAAGAATACTTCATCTATTTCCCTTCTTTCATTCATAAACATATCATTTTCATGGTCTAGCAAATATTGTTCTAAAGGATCACTAGGAGGTACGACAATAGAAGCAAGACCAATAATTTCATCCTTACTAGGTAATTCTTCTTCACGGTGTTGTCTACTAAATTTAGAGAAATTAAATTCATGAGACATATCATCTAAACCGATAGTAACAACATCCTTTTTGCAATCTATCTTAGCATTAACAGTGTTTAAGAAGGGTCTACCAAATATAATGGGACAAAAGCTATCTTGTGGGGAACCAAGAACAAGAAAATCAGCAGGATATTTAGTTTTCCCACACAAGACTTCAACATCTCTAACAGTTCCCATTGGTGAAATAGTATCTCTATTGGCAAGTTTAATTGTGACATCAATATCTTCTATCTCAGCAGGTGCAATATCATGCATAATTTCTTTGTATAAGCTATAAGGTATTGCACTAGCACTAGCACCCATATCACATAAGCCATGATAACAATGATCTCCTATTTTAACAGAAATAACAGGCATGCCTACCACATGTCTATTTTTATCTTTAGCACAAGGTTTAGCAATTCTAGCAGTCTCATCAAGGAAATGAATAACATGCCCATCAATATTATCAGACAAGAGATCTTTAACAATAGCAATATCAGGTTCAACTTTAATTTGCTTAGGAGGTGTATACATTTTAATATTGCTTTTACGAACCACAGTTGAAGCTTTCGCATGATCCTTTATCCTAACAGGGAAAGGTGGTTTCTCAACATAGGAAGTAGGAACAACAGGATCATTATAAGTAATAATCTTTTCTTCAACTTTAATAGGTGCAGCTACTTTTACTTCTATGGGAGGATGATATTTAAACCACTTCTCCTTATATGAAAGGTGGTTTCTCAACATAGGAAGTAGGAACAACAGGATCATTATAAGTAGCAAAAGATTCACAGAAAGAAGCTACTATCTCAGAGTCAAGTCCATATTTAGTGCTAAATTTACGGAAAACATCGGTATCCATAAAAGATTTAACACAATCAAACTTAGGTGTCATACTTGACTCCTTACCTTCGTCGAGGTCCCAATCTTTAGAGTTGCGTTTAATCCTTTCCAATAAGTCCCATTTGAATTCAATAGTCTTCATCATAAAAGAGCCAGCACAAGAAGTATCAAGCATGGTGCGATTGCTATCAGAAAGAGGAGCATAAATTTTTTGAATAATCATTTCTCTTGAGAGCCTATGATTGGGGCATGAATATAACATTGATTTAAGCCTCCCCCAAGCTTGAGCGATGCTTTCTCCTTCGTGAGGCCAAAAATTATATATATAATTGCGATCACGATGAACAAGATGCATAGGATAAAACTTCTGATGAAATTCCAATTTCAATCGTTTGTAGTTCCATGACCCCATATCATGACATAGCCTATACCATGTCAATACATCTCCCTTCAAAGATAAAGGGAAGACCTTCTTCTTAACAACATATCCGGGTACACCTACAAGCTTAAATAATCCACAAACTTCATCCACATATATTAGATGCTCATCAGGATGCTTTGTTCCATCTCCTACGAAAGGATTAGCTAGCAGTTTTTCTATCATACCTGAAGGAATTTCAAAGCAGACATTTTCATTTTCAGTAGGTTCAGTAGGTTGAGGAGCAACTCTTTGCTCTACTGGTCGGGGTGAAGATACCCCGAACAAGCCCCTCAGAGGATTACTTTCCATAGTAACAAGTGACAGTAAATTTCATCACACTATATAAATTTTTCCTTACCAAATTCCACCTACCAAAGGAGCTTCACTCCCCGGCAACGGCGCCAGAAAATAGTCTTGATGACCCACAAGTATAGGGGATCTATCATAGTCCTTTCGATAAGTAAGAGTGTCGAACCCAACGAGGAGCAGAAGGAAATGATAAGCGGTTTCTAGCAAGGTATTCTCTGCAAGTACTGAAATAAGTGGTAACAGATAGTTTTGTGATAGGATAATTTGTAACGAGCAACAAGTAACAAAAGTAAATAAAGTGCAGCAAGGTGGCCCAATCATTTTTGTAGCAAAGGATAAGCCTGGACAAACTCTTATATAGAGAAAAGCGCTCCCGGGAACACATGGGAATATCGTCAAGCTAGTTTTCATCACGCTCATATGATTCGCATTCGGTACTTTGATAATCTGATATGTGGGTGGACCGGTGCTTGGGTACTGTCCTTATTTGGACAAGCATCCCACTTATGATTAACCTCTATTGCAAGCATCCGCAACTACAAAAAAAGTATTAAGGTAAACCTAACCATAGCATGAAACATATGGATCCAAATCAGCCCCTTACAAAGCAACGCATAAACTAGGGTTTAAGATTCTGTCACTCTAGCAACCCATCATCTACTTATTACTCCCCAATGCCTTCCTCTAGGCCCAAATAATGGTGAAGTGTCATGTAGTCGACGTTCATAGGACACCTCTAGAGGGATGACAACATACATCTCATCAAAATATCGAACGAAGACCAAGTTCACATGACTACTAATAGCAAGACTTCTCCCATGTCCTTAGGAACAAAAGTAACTAATCACAAAGCATATCCATGTTCATAGTCAGAGGGGTATTAATATGCATATAGGATCTGAACATATGATCTTCAACCAAATAAACCAACTAGCATCAACTACAAGGAGTAATTAACACTACTAGCAACCCACAGGTACCAATCCCGGACTAAGAGACAAGAATTGGATACAAGATATGAACTAGGGTTTTGAGAGGAGATGGTGCTGGTGAAGATGTTGATGGAGATCGCCCTCTCCTGATGAGAGGAGCGTTGGTGATGACAATGGCGATGATTTCCCCCTCCCGGGGGGAAGTTTCCCCGGCAGAACAGCTCCGCTAGAGCCCTAGATTGGTTCCGCCAAGGTTCCGCCTCGTGGCGACGGAGTTTCGTCCGAGAAGATGGCTTATGATTTTTCCTCATCGAAAGACCTCATATATTAGAAGATGGTCATCAGAGGGCCACCAGGGGGCCCACGAGGTAGGGGGCGCGCCCCCCACCCTCGTGGGCAGGGTGTGGCCCCCCTAGTGAACTTCTTTCGCTGAGTATTTTTTATATATTCTAACAATGTGTTCTGTGAAGTTTCAGGACTTTTGGAGCTATGCAGAATAGGTCTCTAATATTTGCTCCTTTTCCAGCCTGGAATCCCAGCTGTCGGCATTCTCCCTCTTTATGTAAACCTTGTAAAATAAGAGAGAATAGGCGTAAGTATTGTGACATAATGTGTAATAGCAGCCCATAATGCAATAAATATCGATATAAAAGCATGATGCAAAATGGACGTATCAACTACGTGCATGCTCCTAGGGGGATAGATTGGTAGGAAAAGAACATCGCTCATCCCCGACTGCCACTCATAAGGAAGACAATCAATAAATACCTCATGCTCCAACTTCGTTACATAACGGTTCACCATACGTGCTTGCTACGGGAATCACAAACTTCAACACAAGTATATCTACAATCCACAACTACCCACTAGCATGACTCTAATATCACCATCTTTATATCGCAAAACTATTGCAAGGAATCAAACATATCATATTAAGTGATCTACAAGTTTGATGTAGGATTTAATGACTAACCATGTGAATGACCAATTCATGTCATCTCTCTAAATAGATATAAGTGAAGCAAGAGAGTTTAATTCTTTCTACAAAAGACATTCCCATGCTCTAACAAATATAAGTGAAGCAAAAGAGCATTCTACAAATGGCGGTTTTCTATGTCTAGGGAAACAGGCAATCCAAACTTCAAATGATATAAGCGAAGCACATGAAGCATTCTATAAAGCCATACTCAAAAGATATACGTGAAATGCAATGAGCATTCTATAAATCAAAAATTGGAATATCTCATGCCATCATGGTGCATCAAAGAAAAGTGAAAACTAAATGCAAAAGACGCTCCAAGATTTGCACATATCACATGAACGAAACGACACCGAGAACATACCGATACTTGTTGACGAAAGATGGGATGTCTTCCGGGGCATCCCAAGCTTAGAAGCTGGAGTTGAATATTTACTTGGGGTGCCTTGGGATTCCACAAGCTTGAGCTCTTTCCTCTCCTCCTTGTGCTCACATCGAGAGCTCCTCGATCTTCGAATACTTCATCCACACAAAACTCAACAGAAACCTCGGTAAGATCCGTTAGTATAATAAAGCAAATCACTACTCTAAGTACTGATGCAAACCAATTCATATTTTGTTTTTGAATTGTAGCTACTGTAATATAACTTTTCCATGGCTTAATCCACTGATAGAAATCAATAGTTTCATCAAAACAAGCAAACTATGCATAAAAAACAGAATCTGTCTTAAACAGGACAGTTTGTAGTGATCTGAACATTCACCATACTTCTGTTACTCCAAAAAATCTGAAACAAAATAGGAAAAAATAAACAATTTGTATAGAAATACATTTCAAAATGTTTCAGAACCGTTTGACGTTCCAGTAAAATATGTAAAATTGCGCACTACAGCCAAAGTTTCTGTTTTGCACCGCACAAACCAACAAGCAATGTAAACATCCTAAAGGAAAATCTTGGCAAATTATTTTTGTTTTTAAACTTTATAAAAGCACACAACAGAAATAAATGACTCTCTAAAACTTCCGGGTTGTTTCCCCAGCAGTGTTTTCTTTAAAGTCGTTAAGCTCTTCATATAGTGCTCAAGTAATGGATCCACCCGGATCCCAAGGTATAACAAAGCCAATTTTAATTAACAATGATTTGTGATTTAGTAGTGAGCAAAAAGTAACATATATCATGTAATGACGAAGTTTAACTCTCTTCCTATGCATCTGCATGTCATAAAAGAACAATTCATGCACACATAGTAAAGGCCAATGCATAGTATAAACTATTTCTTGCAATTTTATCATATTGGAAACATGGAGAGGAAGAGATGTAGTTCCTCTCTCATAATAATTGCAAGTAGGAGCAGCAAGTGCATGCATATTATATCTATCAAAATCATCATGTGTAGTAGTAAAACGCAACCCATAAATATAATCCTTAATAAGGGCAAACTTCTTCAATATAGTGTAGTCGGGAGAATTCAAAAAGATAATAGGACTATCATGCATGGGTCCTAAGGAACTATAGCAAGTTCATCTCCATAAGCATAATTCATATTGGCATCTTGGCCACAAGCATAGCAAGCATCATTAAAAAGGGATATTTCAAAAGAATCAATGGGATCATAACAATCATCATAGCATTCATCCTTCGGTAAATTCGAAGGGAAATTAAACAATGTCTGAGTTAAAGAGTTACTCTCATTAGAAGGTGGGCACGGGTAGCTAATCCGCTCTTCCTCCTTTTGTTTTTCGCTCTCCTCATCATCTTTTTCATCCAATGAGCCCCCAGTTTAATCAATTCCTTCTTCCATAATCTCCTGCAAAATATTAGTCTCTTCTTGGACAACGGAGGAGTCCTCAATGTATGGTTTAACATAGGCATTAGAAGCATAATTATCATAACAATATTTAAGTAGGGCAAAATTTTCAGATTTGTAAAGAGTAGCATCATACTTTCCAATCAAAGAAGCAATTTCATAAGCACCCTTAAAAGCAACAAATTCTTCAATTTGTTGAACATCATAGTAATTATAAACACCCTTAACATACAAAGATACGATTCCATTATCACTAAACTCACATTGGTAGGGAAGGTGTTTCTTAGGGTCTTGAGAATAACAAGTAAAATCATATATTTCACATAAATTCCAAGCATAGCATTGCAAACGATGAATCCGATCCAGTAAAAGTTTCCCTATTTGAGATAAGCGGTGTCGCACATAACAAGCATGATCATCTAAAGATTTTCCTTCAACTAAGCTAGTTGGGGTTTCAGCACGAGCACATAGGGATCGAAGATGATCCAAGTAAAAACCTTCAGGAGTGTGATAGATTTTGAGTGGTTCTTCAACAATTGGTGTAGTAGGTACAACTAATTTTTTTGGTATTTTGCATTTCCTACCCATAACTAAAGATAGAAAACAAGAGCACAAAATAGAAACTACTTAGTGATAAAGCAAACAAGCACACACGAGAATATTCACCCCACGCTATAACTCCCCGGCAACGGCGCCAGAAAAAGGTCTTGATAACCCACAAGTATAGGGGATCAATTGTAGCCTCTTTCGATAAGTAAGAGTGTCGAACCCAACGAGCAGCTAAAGGTAGAACAAATATATTCCCTCAAGTTTTATCGACCACCGATACAACTCTATGCATGCTTGACGTTCACTTTACCTAGAACAAGTATAAAACTAGAAGTACTTTGTAGGTGTAACGGGATAGGTTTGCAAGAATATAAAGAGCACGTAACTAAAAACTAGAGGCTGTTTTAGGTAAAGAACCAATTAAGTTAGTATAGCGAGTGTGGACAAGTGGTGGTAGGAGTTGCAAAATTGTCACTAAGCAATTGACTACTTTACTAGACTGATAGCAAGTTTTATGTGGGAGAGGCCACTGCTAGCATATCATCCCTGACTTGGAATTCTATGCACTTATGATTGGAACTATTAGCAAGCATCCGCAACTACTAACGTTCATTATGGTAAAACCCAACCATAGCTTTAAGATATATTGGTCCCCCTTCAATCCCGTATGCATCAATTTCTATGCTAGGTTGAAGCTTCTGTCACTCTTGCCCTCCAATACATAGTCCCATCAACATACAACTAACCCTATGGTGTGATCCACGCGCGCGCTCATATGATGGGCACCAAAGGAGAGCAACATAACCACAAGCAAATTAAACCAATCATAGCAATTCACCAATTACCTATAGGACAACGAAAATCTACTCAGACATCATAGGATGGCAACACATCATTGGATAATAATATGAAGCATAAAGCACCATGTTCAAGTAGAGTGTACAACGGGTTGCTGGAGAGTGGACCACTATAGATAGATGGGGGAAGGTGATGAAGATGTTGGTGAAGATGACAGAGGTGTTAGTGTAGATCGCCGTCACACGATGATGGCCCAGCGGTGTTCCGGCGCCACCGGGGGAGAGAGGGAGAGAGCCCCCCTTCTTCTTCCTTGACCTTCTCCCTAGATGGGAGAAGGGTTTACCCCCTGGTCCATGGCTTCCATGGAGGTGGAGGGGCGAGAGCCCCTCCAAGATTGGATCTGTCTCTCTGTCTCTCTCTATTTCTGCGTTCCAGATTCTAGCCTTTCATTGTTTGTTATATTCCCGGAGATCTGTAACTCTGATTGGGCTGAGATTTTAACACAATTTCTATCCGGATATTGGCTTTCTTGCGGCGAAAGAAGGGCACCAACCGCCTTATAGGGTGGCCACGAGGGCCAGAGGCGCGCCCCTGCCTCATGGCCCCCTCGGGCATCGTCTTGCATTGATTCTTCTTCACAAAAATCACATATATGTAAAAAAATCTCCGTTAGTTTTTATCCCGTTTGGCCTCCGTTTGATATGGATTTTCCGTGAAACAAAAAACATGCAATAAACAGGAACTGGCACTGGGCACTTGATCAATATGTTAGTCCCAAAAATAGTATAAAAAGTTGCCAAAAGTATATGAAAGTTGTACAATGTTGGCATGGAACAATAAAAATTATAGATATGACAGAGACGTATCACATATCGCCATCGACTTTCTCGACGCTGCTCGCGGTCGACCCATCTTCGCTCGGTTGGGGAATCTGCCGTACTGAGGGTTCTTTCTCATGGATAAGAAGGTAACTAATTGAGATATTATCTCATCTCTTATCCAAGTTCATCTGTCTCCTTTAATCACTTGCCCGAAATCGCCGTGAATTCATTTTTATTCGAGCTGATTTGAGGGTTTTCTTCCATTCATAGACTGTACAGTGTGCGGACACATTAGGACTTTGCGGCCTCCGCCAGACATTCCATCTCACCGTACCAGATGACTTGAGGATGCGTGTTGTATGTTCAATCTCACCCTAAATCGGTTGGCATGGCCTACTTTGCTGAAGTTATTCTAAATATTGCTACATTTGGATAAAAGGTGCCACATGCACCATATACGTCAAAGGGGATTTTCCCCCTCTTCTTTCTATATTAGGCAAATTAATGATGTATTGTTCTTTCAACTACTCTCATATTTCCATGACATCATGTTTACCCTATCTGTTTAATTATAGATTTTTGTCCTTCGATTTCAACTGCTGTATAGTTCTTCCAATTTGGGCCCATATTTGCATGTTACCATATTTTCTTTAATAATCCTACCATTTTCTCCAGCGCGTCCCTTGCTATGCAACAGAATTTGTAGCGCACAATATTTCCCTTTACATAAATCAAGACTGCAGGGATGTCATACTGAACACAAACCATAGATTTACAATCGTTGCTACTATAAGACTTGATGAACATGGTGACTCCTATTTTGGAACTGGCCTCTGGAAAGAAATTTCTAAGGTTTATGTACTGAAAGCTGGCACTATAATTGCACTGCACATAAAAGGGCCTGGTCATGAGATATATGCTAACTTCCCCGACGATATCATCCGTCCAGACTTTGTTCGAAGTAAGTTTTCTTTTCAAGTATCTACATGTCGACTTACCCAGCAATATCAAATGAATTGTGTAGTATTTAAGAAACCAATTGGTATCCATTTTCTTACTATATTCCTACCTAATAACTTCTAGTTACCAATACACTTTCCTATTGCCCTGTTTTAACTAAATATTCCATGTACTCCCACTTCTATCAGAAAGCGTCGCTGACAAGGAGACTCCGGAGGTGGAGAACGGGGCTGGCAACAAGTGGAGGTGGGGCGAGGAAGAACTACAACCGACTCCAGCAGGTCTATACTTCATCGCAACCTCCCCGATGATATGTTGACAGTCATCATCTCCCTCCTCCCAATCAAATGTGGTATACAGACAACCGTCCTTTCCCGGCGGTGGCGCCCCCTATGGAACTCCGCCCCTCTCGACCTCATCGATACCCACGACCTCTGCCATGGCTACCGCAAAAGCTTGGATGCGTTCTCCAAGATCCATGGCAGTCACCTTGGCCCAACCAGAGGCCTTAGAATGGGCAAGTTCCATTCCAACGGCAAGGACCGAGCCAAGCTTGACGACTAGTTCCGATCCCCCGCCCTAGATCAGCTCGAGGAGCTCACTTTTGATGATGGGCATATGTGCTTGCTGCCAACGTCCGTGCTCCGCCTCGCGCCCACGCTGCGTGTCGCCAAGTTTAGGAACTGCCACCCCCCCTTAATGACGCACCCGCTCTTATTCTACCACAACTGAAGCACATCGAGCTCATCGCCGTCTGCCAGTCAAACGGTGACATGTAGCACCTGCTCCGTGCCTGTACTACACTCGAGTACCTTTGTCTTCAGGCGATCAATGGGTTGACACTACTGCAGGATGCTGCTAACACGGCACTACGATCAGAGACCCTTCGATGAAACTGTGTGCGATGCAATAATCGCAAACGGTGGTGTAAAAGAACTGTCAAAAAAGGTTCAAAACGTTTGCGATGGAGGAGCCATCAAACACGGTTCAGATTTTAGTTGCGTGTGTGATGCAGGGCATACAATTCAGTTCAATTAACTGTTTGCGATGAGGCGGAACAAAACAAACGGGCTACCAGATGAAGGCGTGTGCGATATACATCATATGGTTCACTGAGATGAACTATTTGTGATGAGGAGGAACAATAGAAACGGGCAGCTAGATAAAGGTGTGTGCGATTGAGGGCATACACTTCAGAAGGATTAACTATTTTCGATTAGGCAACAGAACAGAAACGGGTCAGCCAGATCAAAGTGTCTGCGATTGATGGCATACACTTCACACAGATGAACTGTTTGTGATTAGCCACAACAAACCGAAACAGTTAGATAGATCAACGTGTGTGTGCTAGACGGGCACACACATTCTAATTAAAAGAAGTGCACGCAATGGTAATAACGAGCATGCATGATTGTTGGAACAAGACATGTGCTGACATTGCCTATTGCGGTGCACCCTATGGTGCAAACGCCACGTACGCGGCCGAGAAGGCGTGCCCATGTTACGCCTTTCGGGAATAGTGCTGCACTTATAACCATCAATAAATTTTGAGCCTGCGTCCCGTCACAGTCCAAATTGGAAACCTGTTCACACCGCTCAAAACCTAAACGGTTTCCCACTTAGGAGCGTATTAGTACTCTGTTACAAATACTACTACTCCAAGATGACTACACATTCCTCCTCAACTGCTCATCCACAAAAACAAACAAGTCATTCATCATCGTTCCCATGCGTCTGCCATGGCCAGCGTGAGTTTTGGGTCGAGAGATTGCCACCAGGGAGATGCGAGCATGGAAGCGAAAGCACAAGAGATGTCTCGCCTCGCCGCGAATGCAGTCGGCATGTCCTGCCACGCGGCCGTAGTAGCACAGAGGTCCCGTCGCAACGCTGAATCAACACGGAGGTCCCGCCGTGCCGTTGAAGCAGCAGACTGGTCCGGCCGTGCCGCGGAAGAAGAAGAGATGTCCCGCCGCACCGCGAATGCAACAGAGATGTCCTCCCGCACCGCGGCGGACTGGGAAAATGTCTCGCGGGCAGGCGAGGACTCTTACAGGCGCATGCATGTGATCGCCCATAGCCAGATGGATCAGATCTCCGGCTGGGTGAGGTTGCAGGACAACATGAGAGCCTCTTTTGAACAGGCTACCGGCATCATCCGGCAACTAAATGAGAGCAATGTGAAGCTTCTGGCTGAGCGCGACTTGCTGAGGACGAAGATTGTCGGAAGTGCGAAGCAGCAGGAGGAGACCACTGCCTTGTTGAAGAGGACCGGCTTCACCGTCGAGAAACTTATGGACAAGAATGCCATGTTGCGCATCGAGCGTAGAAGGCTGGTGGAGGAATCCGTGTATGCTCTCAAGAAGCATGTTGAGGACAAGAAAGATCTCATCGCCGCTTGTCGTGGAGACTAGTTCTGGCGGCCTGCAGCAACGCATCAGGAAAGTAGATCAGCGAGCCAGATCGCTGTCTTCCTTCTTATTTGCCCATGTGTATGTGGCTTTTTTTAATTATGCTAATATGTAAGACAATTATTATCCACTGTCATCGTCCTTAATATTCATCATGCTTGCTATAAGTCGCAGTCGATGCTATATAGGTCCGTCGGATCTTACATCAAGATCCGTGCAAATCTTTCTTTTTAGATTTTTATTTTTCTCTCTTAAATCTCAGTCTAGTGAGACATATAGCCACGCCGAAAAATAGGGGCTCGAGCGCCATTAATGGAGACGTTGGGAGGAAGGTGCGCGACGGGTAGAAGTCAAAGGGCTCTCCTCCCAATGAGCACGCGCAGGGGTCTGATTGCATGCCTCTCGTACTCAAATAGCTACCCCACACGACACCTCCTAGCCAATAAAAAAAGGGACTCGTGGCGGCACGTAATTGGTAAGTAGAACACTCACGGTTTCAGTACTACTTGTGTTTCTGATTAGTAACGTGACAACACTTGTTTCAAAATGACTGTTGATTGTTAATGTGTGTGCCTTCGCAAATCAGACAGAAAAATTACCACAACATGTTGGTGCCATGTCATGACACCATGCCAAGTTTCATGATTTTCAGGCTTGTTTTAGATTTATAGGAATTAAAAAACCAAGTTTCTCAATCTTTATGGCCGAGCCACGACGCCCAGATGTTTGAGTTTCATTCCCATTTCTTGCATGGGACCTAGAAATTCACCCAAGGACACACATGTGATTTTTCAACCAACTTTGGTGCACTGGAGCATGTAGTTCAAATTTTAATTATGCACATTAAATGCCCAAAAACTCAATTAATGTATAAAAAAGGCCAAACAAATCCGGAATAATTCCAAAATTTAGCACAATACTTCTATTTGGTCTAATCTGCCAGTTTAAAAAAATTAAGGCATGAGAAGGCAGTGTTCGTATGTCATTTCGCACACAGAGGTGACACGTTCCCTCTTGGAACCACGAGCCCTCTTGAGAGAAGCTCCGGTTTGCAAGAAGCTTGCACCAAAGCTTGTCCTAATCGGCCAAAAAAATTACTGTGGCATGTTGGTTCCATGTCATGACACCATGCCAAGTTTTATGATTTTCGGGCGTGTTTTGGATTTAGAGGAATTAAAAAAATCAGGTTTCTCAATCTTTCCGGCCGATCCACGACGCCCAGATGTTTGAATTTCATTCCCATTTGTTGCATGGGACCTAGAAATTCACCCAAGGAAACACATGTGATTTTTCAACCAACTTTGGTGCACTGGAGCATGTGCTTGTAATTCAAATTTGAATTATGCACATTAAATGCCCAGAAACTCAATTAATGTATAAAAAAGGCCAAACGAACCCGGAATAATTCCAAAATTTAGCACAATACTTCTATTTGGTCTAATCTTCCTGTTTAAAAAAATTAAGGCGGGAGAAGTCAGTGTACGTATGTCGTTACGCACATGAAGGTGACACGTTCCCTCTCGGAACCTCGAGCCTTCTTCAGGGAAGCTCCGGTTTGCACGAAGCTTACACCAAAGCTTGTCCCAGTTCAGCCAAAAAAAAATACCACAGCATGTTGGTGCCATGTCATGAAACCATCCCAAGATTTATGATATTCGGGCGTGTTTTGGAATTACAGGAATTAAAAAAACCAAGTTTCTCAATCTTCCCGGCCGAGCCACGACGCCCAGATGTTTGAATTTCATTCCCATTTCTTGCATGAGACCTAGAAATTCACCCAAGCACACACATATCATTTTTCAAGCAACTTTGGTGCACTGGAGCATGTGCTTGTAGTTCAAATTTGAATTATGTACATTAAATGCCCAGAAGCTCAATTAATGTATAAAAAGGCCAAACGAACCCGGAATAATTCCAAAATTTAGCATGATACTTCTATTTGGTCTAATCTGCCTGTGTAAAAAAATTAAGGCGGGAGAAGGCAGTGTACGTATTTCGTTTCGCACACGGAGGTGACACGTTCCCTCTCGGAACCACGAGCCTTCTTGAGGGAAGCTCTGGTTTGCAAGAAGCTTACACCAAAGCTTGTCCCAATTCGGCCAAAAATATTACTGCAGCATGTTGGTGCCATGTCATGACACCATGCCAAGTTTTATGATTTTCAGGCATGTTTTGGATTTACAGGAATTAAAAAACCAAGTTTCTCAATCTTCCCGACCAAGCCACGACGCCCAAATGATTGAATTTCATTCCCATTTCTTGCATGGCACCTATAAATTCACCCAAGGACACACATGTGATTTTTCAACAAACTTTGGTGCACTGGAGCATGTGCTTGTAGTTCAAACTTGAATTATGCACATTAAATACCCAGATACTCAATTAATGCATAAAAATGCCAAACGAACCAGTAATAATTCCAAATTTAAACACAACACTCATGTACTAGTTGCATGTTCGCTATACGTAAATGTTCTAGTAATTCAAACATCATCCTTTCCCTCCGTATCACCATTTTGTCTTTCAAAACATAATGAAAAAATCAGGTATACCACAAATAGTTTACCAGAAAGAATCGTGTGGGATGCGATATAAAATATCTTCGCGCACCATGTTGTCTGTCTTACGCAGGAAGCTTCATCATCTACAGTCCACTGCCCCCGCTTGAACCACACTTGCGCTCCAGTTTCTTGTGGCACCGAGCAAATTTTTCTGCCACCGCGGAAATATCTATCCCCCCGCCCCCTCCCTCTCACCAAAAGCAACATTTCCACTGTACCTCCTTGCTTTCCCAGTTCAAACCTTCACTGCTGCTTACTGGCAGCTCGGCCTCCCCGCCGACGACCCTTCTTCTTGCAGCACAGCCTCCTCGCCGGCGACCCTTCTTCTTGCAGCGCCGCCTCCTCGCTGGTGACCCTTCTTCTTGCTACACGGCCTCCTCACTGGCGACCCTTCTTCTTGATGTCGGCCTCGTCGATATGGTCAAGTAATCCACACCCCACCCACACCATCCTCCTCCTGTCCAATCCCACATGCCCCGACCCACAGTGCTACACCTTCCGCCGAAATCACTGTCCCCCTCCTCCAATTAAGCGCCGCCAACAACCATTTTGCACGCAGTATAACGTGGAGCTCAGTAGCATGTGGCCGCACATGCGCACGAGGTCGCTCTGGATGCCATGTGTGCTGACCACCAGATCTTGGAGGAGCACCTTGTCTTCGAGACCACCGTCGACACATCCACGCGGTTGTCTACTTTAAAATACAGTTTGTGTTGTTTTCTCGAGGCCACCACCAGTGCCTTCTAGCGATTTGTCCTCTGTAATGTTAATATGCAATCTGATGTTCAGTTAACTGTTTGGTCCTCTGAAATGTAATGTTCAGTTAACACTTTGGTCCAATAATTGCTACATTTCATAGTATTGTTCTCAAGCATTCTTTGTTTTGTTAACTGTCTTATCTTCTAGTACATGTTTCTATTCTGCAATGTCATGCTCAGTTAACTATTTTGGTTCATTTGGTCTGCTGTCCATTTAAATGTTTGGTTCAGTTTGGCAATTTGATTTTCATTTGCTATGGGTTCAATTTTGTATTGTTATGCATGTGACACCAATCGAATTTGGCTATACTCAATACATATTCTACTGATAGTATGGCAAAACTCAGTTAACCTGATCAAGATCTTCCTTATGTGTGTTGCAGGGAAACAATGGGAGACATTGCGGTTTACCATCGAGGTTTGCTCAAGCATGGTCCTTTGGCTAATAGCACATTATTGTGTAGTTGTAGGAATCATTCTAATATTTAGGTTCTTACAATTTGTTCTTGCACATGTAGGTCCTGCTGTCGGAGGCTTAGACCCACTGTTCGACCCATTTTGCATATGGGGAAATAAGATGTACATGAATATCAGTCAAGTCAAGAAACCCGGAAAGATTGTTAAGATGAAGAAACTTGTGACGAATAACAACAATATCTTATTTGGACAATGAAGAAGACATCCGTCAATTATAGGATGGTACTAACTCTTTTACCTTGTTTTTACCCCTTGCACCACTTCAAAATTTATAACAGCGAATTATGCATATCTTTGTTTTTAGTACTTTACAAAGCAGTTCACCTATGATTACCTCTCAAACCACATGCATGGTCAAGAGGTGTGGAAGGTATTCATTCAACACCCACGGTACAATATTGAAGTCTTACTGAAGAGGATGAAGGTTGGGCGGGCAATTATGCATAGCCACTGGCCTAAAGTTGCAAGGACATTCAACATCATTGAAGGCTTAATATTTGCCTTCTGCTTCTGCAGTTTCCCAGATGAGATTCATCTGTCTATTTACCGTGTATGATGCTACTTTCCAAATTTTTTTGATGTTGCATGTGAAACTTGGTGCTATTGTGTAATGGCATAACTGAGTGCTGGAGCTATCTGATGTAATTCGATTATGAAATCCTGGTTTCTTTTATACGGATATGAAATATCTGGCGTGTTTTATAAGAATTCTCAATTTGATTAGTACATGTATTATCAATAATAGGCTAATTAACCTGCTTATTGGGGTTTTCTATTGCAGACGGTTACTCAGACAGCACCGTGGGCGATGAACTCAAACAATCCACACAGTTTCTAGAAAGTAGGCATGTTCGATCAACAACAATCACACACGGCTTCTGGCAGCGAACTATTTGCGTTAGGCCACGAAGACATCAAAAGATGTGTACCACGGTATGTCATTGAGGACACACCTGCACTTGAGTGATTACTTGTAGTTGATCAAGAAGGTCCAACAAGAATCAATGGCATTTCTGTGCCGAAATTGACAGTGGTGGGCTACTCGTTTGCTAAATACTTCAAACTTGTTATTGGATCCACACCCGTCAGGTACAACAACTGCCTTCTACCTCTCCTTCTACAAATTAACATTATTTCTAATTTTGAAGATGTTTGTTCATCTGTCATCCAGAAAATGATTCCGACAAGCTTGACCCCGAAACTGCGGACAGTGAAGGTGTTGGCAGTAGAATCTATCGGCCCCAACCTAGAGCAAGTTGTCAGTTTCCTGAGATGTTTTCCGTGCGTGGATAAGCTATATATCGAGGTGATGTTCCTTTCTTGTTAAATGTTAACCATAAGGGAGTTCAATTTGTGACACATTTTTCCAAGTTTACAATGACAATGTACAACAATTTCTGAAGGATTCCTTTGGAGGATTTCAGTACATACATGTCCCCCCCCCATATCGGTTGCTTGATCCATATGGTTAGAATCCATAAGCATTCCTCCTTTGGATTCATCTGTACTAGTTTTCTTAGGGAACTTTTCATTCACTCCAACCTCTTGTGAACAAGGCTACATTTTTCTAGAATGTAATCAAATGCCCATGTTAATCATGTCAGACCGAAGATGGCATGTTAGTGCATTTTACAAATCCTGCAAACCAAATAGGCCTGTAGTAGTGTTCAAAACTGCATGTAGGCACTAACACGTTTTCTTCTTTTGCAGATAAGATTAGGCCCAGTGGTGGATAATGTGATACGATATAACAATCACGTCGAATGCCTAGATCCACATCTCTCGGAAATTACTTTGAACTCCTACCGAGGGACCTTACCGGAGATTATATTCACCAGGTTCTTTGTTTTGAGAGCAAAGGTGCTGAAGGTAATGAGGTTTTCCCTACATTTATTTCGCAAAAATAAATGGTTTGTTGATCAGCGCTGGCGCCTGCAGAAAAATGGAATAGGCTCCAAAAATGCTGAATTTCAATTGGGAACTTCAGATGACAGAGTAATGAAAGTCGTCGTGTCAACCCCATACATGGCTTCTTAGTGGCTGACCCCTTTGCAAAAATTATGAGGTTTTGAAACCAGACATAGAAGTGGTAATATTAGTTTGAACCTCTCTGATATCCATGTTCAGTGGATCAGCGCGAGAGTTTGCAGCTGATGAGATGAATTTCATTTCTAATATCAGTTTGAACCTTGTAATATTTGAATTCGAGCCATATAACTCCAGAATTTGAACCTTGTAATATTTTGAGCTTTTGTGGTACAATCGTTGAAATGGCATCGTATGAGACCCGTATATTGGTAGCACTATTTTGACCTTAATATGCAATGGTCTTAGATTTTATTAACCATTCTCGAATCTGTTTACCTTGTCGGTCTCACAGCACACGATCTGTATAGCTAACTCGACTACGATCTTCGACATTATTGCACACAGTTGGTTTCTTCAACCGTGTGCCTTGTAGAGAGTAGAATTAATTATCGCACTCGAGTGTCCATCATAACCCTTCTGTGTAACTTTGACCTCATCACCCACGGGTAAAATTATGACCGAAGTCATTCCACACACTTTGTTTTTACAAAGCTTTTTGCCAATAAACGCCCACGATTTGTCCATCTTCTAGCCGAGGCGTGGCCAAACTAGCCGGGCGGGAAGCTAGCGCGGCAAACTGCATGGTAGCGCGGGACAAAGCTCACCGATGATACATTTGGTGCCTCTTCGAGCCCACGCATGGTCAAACGAAATGCGTGTGGTGCGGTGTTGTCAAGCGTGCACTGGAATCCTCCGCTATGAACGTTGTGACAAGACGTGATGATTACAGGCCGTCCGGCTCCCTTTTATTACAATGGCCATTTAACTCTTCTGTCTCTTCAACCTTTCGATCGTGCCCCCCCATTGCAAGAAGCACACCCACCATGAGAAATTCTTAGAGGGTATCCTGTGTGGCTCCAATGGCGCTCCGAGCGGCTGCCGACGACGAGCAGCAGTTCACCATGCATGTCGTGGTGGACACGCACAGAAGGTTCACGGACCTCTTGGTGGTGTACACCAACGACCCGGTCTGGGTGGAGCACTCCATCCACATCATGGAGCTGTTGCTTACCGAGGAGAAGTACAAGGTGGTCGGGTTCGACCTCGAGTACACCCGCGCTCATGTCGGGTCTCGTCCCAAGGTCGTCGTCGCCCAAATGTGCATGCGCCACCACGTCCTCGTCTACCACCACTGTCTGGCCACAAGGACTTGCGAGCGTTTCACCAGGTTTGTCAAGAGCCCCCACTACATATTCGCTATGGTGGACATCACCAATGATGTAAAGGCGATCGAGAATTCAGGCATCACCTGCCAGAATCTTGTCAACATCCGGGGCCAATACAAGATCTGAGGGAGCAAGGATCATGAGAAGGACTCACTGGTTCACCTCGCCGAGGCCATCATCGACCCCTACCACAGAGGCATGAAGGATTCCTGCAACAAGGACAAGCATGCCTGGCACTCGGCCTGGATGGAGATACTCGACAAAGCTCACGTCGTGTATGCGACCAAGGAGGCATATAGGAGCTACGACATGTACGGCCGGATCGTTGACATGAGGAAATGCCTCCTTCCCCAAAACGGCCAGGGATCCAGCCGGAAACAGAGCAATGGCAAGCGTCGTCGCAACAATATATGGATGATTAGATCCTCATTTCTCCTAGTTTAGTATGCATGTAATTGGTTATTTTGGTGTGTGGAAATGTTATGTGTGTAGTCACTTGTGTAGTTGTATGCTTAATTTGGTTATGCAATGCAATACTATCTTATTAAGTATATATGTTGTGCGGACAAACAAAATCACATCGCACACTGACTAAACAATGGAACCCATCGGTGATGTTTTCATCAATCACTCACAATTGTATACCAGCAATCGTCTGTTCACAACACACACGACTTGTTAACAGGAATCGTCTCTTCCCACACGTTTCCGATTACACACCTGTTTGCTGCGTATCACACACATTTTGTTATATTGAACCATTTCTGTTCTCTTGGCTCAAAGCAAACAGTTCATCCGAGTGAACCGCATGTCGTATATCGCACACACCTTGATCTGGCTGACCGTTTCTTTTGTGTTGCCAAATCACAAATAGTT
Source organism: Triticum urartu (assembly GCF_056163025.1). Lineage (NCBI taxonomy): Eukaryota > Viridiplantae > Streptophyta > Magnoliopsida > Poales > Poaceae > Triticum > Triticum urartu. Next base: position 364,793,805 of record NC_141875.1, read on the forward strand.
CATCCGAGTGAACCGTATTCTATATATCACACACACCTTCATCTGACTCCTCATTTCTTTTGTTCCTCCTCATCGCAAATAGTTAATTGAACTGAACCGTATGCCCTGCATCGCACACACAACTAAAATCTGAACCGTGTTTGATGCATCCAGCATGGCAAACATTTTGCACCTTTATGACGGGGTTTTACACCATTATTTGTGATTATTGCATCGCACACAATTTCGTCGAAGGGTCTCTGATCAAAGTGTCGCGTTAGCACCATCCTGCAGTAGTGACCTATGTAATTGGATGTAAAATTTGGTTATGGAATCAAGTCCTGATAAGGTATAAGTACATATATTGTTGTTCTGTATGCAATGACATCGCACACGGACCATACTAGAGAACCCGTCGGTGATGAATTCATCAATCACTGACAATTGTGTACTAGCAAGAGTTTGCCCACAACATGTTGGGAAATGTTGCATGGAAAACAAAAAAAATTCTACGCACATGCAATGATATATCCATGGAGATGCATATCAACGAGGGGGAGAGTGTGTCTACGTACCCTCGTAGACCGTAAGCGGAAGTGTTTAACAATGCAGTTGATGTAGTCGTACTCTTCGCGGTCCGATCATGATCCAACTGATCTAGTGCCGAACGGGCGGCACCTCTGAGTTTAGCACATGTGCGGCTCTATGACGTCTCCTCCTTCTTGATCCAGCAAGCGAGATAGGAGAAGTAGATGGGATCACAACCAACACGGCGGCGTGGTGGTGATGGTGGTGGTGGAGTACCGGCAGCGCTTCGCTAAGCGTCGCCGGGACGAGGCGGTGGAACTACGGAGTAACGGGAGAGAGAGGGGCGCCAAGGGCTTGGTGTGTCCTCTTGGGGCGCCCCTCCCCTCTATATATAGGTGGAGGGGCATGGGGAACATCCCCTCCAAGCCTTAGGGCACAATTAAGGGGGAGAGGACTTGGACTCCAAGTCCAATCCTATTCCTACTAGGACTCCTTCCTTTTTTTTGCCTTCCCTGGCCACATTGGCTTTTGAGGACTTGGTGCGCCTAGCCCAATAAGGCCAGGGCACCTCCCCGCAGCCCATGCTAGCCCTTGGGTCGTGGTAGACCCACTTGTGGACTTCCAAACGCCTCTGGAATCCTCCAGAACCTTCTAGAAGCTTCCCAATACAATACCGAAAAACTGCACTTTTTCCGGAACCCAAAATATGACTTCCCATATATAAATCTTTACCTCTCGACCATTCCGAGACTCCTCGTGACATACAGGATCTCATCCGGCACTCTAAAAAACATGTTGTTACCAACCATCAAATATCCCAATACTACTCTAGCGTCAACGAACGTTAAGCGTGTGACCCTAAGAGTTCGGGAATTATGTAGTCATGACCAAGACACCTCTCCGGTCAATAACCAATAGCGGGACCTGGATGCCCATATTGATTCCTACATATTCAACAAGGATCTTTTATCGGTGGAACCTTTATGACAACATACATAATTCCCTTTGTTGTCGGTACGTTACTTGCCCGAGATTCGATCATCGGTATCTTCATACCTAGTTCAATCTCGTTACTGGCAAGTCTCTTTACTCGTTTCGTAATACATCACCTCGTCACTAACTCCTTAGTTGTTTGCTTGCAAGCTTATGATGTGTATTACTGAGAAGGCCCGGAGATACCTCTCCGATACTCAGAGTGACAAATTCTAATCTTGATGTATGCCAACTCAACAAACACCTTCGGAGATACCTGTAGAGCATCTTTATAATCACTCAGTTACATTGTGACGTTTGATAGCACACAAGGCGTTCCTCCGGTATCTAGGAGTTGCATAATCTCATAGTCAAAGGAATATGTATTTGACATGAAGAAAGCAATAGCAATAAAATTGAACGATCACTATGCTAAGATAATGGATGGGTCTTGTCCATCACATCATTCTCTTAATGATGTGATCCCATTATCAAATGACAACTCATGTCCATGGTTAGGAAACCTTAACCATCTTTGATCAACGAGCTAGTCAAGTAGAGGCTCACTAGGGACATATTGTTTGTCTATGTATTCACACATGTATTTAGGTTTCTGAACAATACAATTCTAGCATGAATAATAAACATTTATCATGAATAAGGAAATATAGAATAAAAACTTTATTATTGCCTCTAGGGCATATTTCCTTCAGTCTCCCACTTGCACTAGAGTCGATAATCCAATTCACATCACCATATGATTTAACACCCATAGTTCACATCGCCATGTGACCAACACCCAAAGAGTTTACTAGAGTCAATAATCTAGTTGACATCACCATGTGACTAACACCCAAAGAGTGCTAAGGTGTGATCATGTTTTGCTTGTTAGAGAAGTTTAGTCAACGGGTCTGTCATATTCAGATCCATATGTATTTTGCAAATTTCTATGTCTACAATGCTCTACAATGCTCTACATGGAGCTACTCTAGCTAATTGCTCCCACTTTCAATATGTATCCAGAATGAGACTCGGAGTCATCCAGATTGGTGTCAAAGCTTGCATCGACGTAAGTCTTTATGACGAACTCTTCATCACCTCCATAACCGAGAAACATTTCTTTAGTCCTCTTTAGATACCTAAGGATAATTTTGACCATTGTCCAGTGACCTACTCCTGGATCACTATTGTACCCCCTTTCCAAACTCATGGCAAGCCATACAACAGGTCTGGTACACAAAATGGCATACTTTATAGAACCTATGACTGAGGCATAGGGAGTGACTTTCATTCTCTCTATATATTCTGCCGCGGTCGGGTTTTGAGTCTTACTCAACTTCATAACTTATAACATAGGCAAGAACCCTTTATTTGACTAATCCATTTTGAACTTCAAAACTTTATTAAGGTACGTGCTTTGTGAAAATCCTATCAAGCGTCTTGATCTATCTTTATAGATCTTGATGCCCAATATATAAGCAGCTTCACCGAGGTGTTTCATTGAAAAATTCATATTCATGTATCCTTTTATGCTATCCAGAAATTCTATATCATTTCCGATCAACGATATGTCATCCACATATAATATAAGAAATGCTACAGAGCTCCCACTCACTTTCTTGTAAATACAAGCTTCACCGTAAGTCTGTATAAAACCATATGCTTTGATCACCTCATCAAAGCGTATATTCCAACTCCAAGATGCTTGCACCAGTCCATAAATGGATCGCTGGAGCTTACACACTTTGTTAGAACCTTTAGGATCGACAAAACCTTCAGGTTGCATCATATACAACTCTTCTTTAAGATATGCATTAAGGAATGCAATTTTGACATCCATTTGCCAGATTTCATTATCATAAAATGTGGCAATGGCTAACATGATTCGGACAGACTTAAGCATCGCTACGGGTGAGAAAGTCTCATCGTAGTCAACCCCTTGAACTTGTCGAAAACCTTTTGTGATTAGTCAAGTTTTGTAGACAGTAACATTACCATCAGTGTCAGTCTTCTTCTTGAAGATCCATTTATTCTCTATGTCTTACCGATCATAGGGCAAGTCCACCAAAGTCCATAATTTGTTCCCATATATGGATCATATCTCAGATTTCATGGCATCAAGCCATCTGTTGGAATCTGGGCTCATCATAGCTTCTTCATAATTTGTAGGTTCGCCATGGACTAATAACATGACTTCCAGGACAGTATTACCGTACTACTCTGGTGCAGAACGTGCTCTGTTCGACCAACTAAGTCCAATAGTTATTTGATCTGAAGTTTCATGATCATGATCATTAGCTTCATCTCTAGTTGGTGTAGGCATCACGGGAACGGATTTATCTGATGTGCTACTCTCCAATTCGAGAGAAGGTACAATTACCTCATCAAGTTCTACTTTCCTCCCACTCACTTCTTTCGAGAGAAACTCCTTCTCTAGAAATGTTCCATTCTTGGAGACAAAGATCTTGCCTTCGGTTGTGTGGTAGAAGGTGTACCCCAATTGTTTCCTTAGGGTATCCTATGAAGATGCACTTCTCTGATTTGGGTTCGAGCTTATCAGGCTGAAGCCTTTTGACCTAAGCTTCGCATCCCAAACTTTTAAGGAATGACAGCTTTGGTTTGTTGCCAAACCACAGTTCATACGCTGTCGTCTCAACGGATTTAGACGGTGCCCTATTTAACATGAATGTGGGTGTCTCTAATGCATAACCCCAAAACGATAATGGTAAATCGGTAAGAGACATCATAGATTGCACCATATCCAATAAAGTATGGTTTACGATGTTCAGACACACCATTACGCTGTGGTGTTCCAGGTGGCATGAGTTGTGAAACAATTCCACATTGTTTTAAATGAAGGCCAAACTCATAACTCAAATATTCGCCTCCATGATCAGAACGTAGAAACTTTATTTTCTTATTACGATGATTCTCTACTTCACTCTGAAATTCTTTGAACTTTTCAAATGTTTCAGACTTGTGTTTCATGAAGTAGATATACCCATATATGCTCAAATCATCTGTGAAGGCCAGAAATAACGATACACGCCGCGTGCCTCAACACTCATCGGACCGCATCCATCGGTATGTATTATTTCCAATAAGTCATTGGCTCGCTCCATTTTTCCAGAGAACGGAGTTTTAGTCATCTTGCCCATGTGGCACATGGTTCGCAAGTATCAAATGATTCATAATCAAGTGATTCCAAAATCCCATCTGCATGGAGTTTCTTGATGCGCTTTACACCAATATGACCTAAATGGCAGTACCACAAGTATGTTGCACTATCATTGTCAACTTTGCATCTTTTGGCATCAATATTATGAATATGTGTATTACTACGATCGAGATTCAATAAACCATTCACATTGGGTGTATGACCATAGAAGGTTTTATTCATGTAAACAGAATAACAATTATTCTCTAATTTAAATGAATAACCATATTGCAATAAACATGATCTGATCATATTCATGCTCAACGCAAACACCAAATAACATTTATTTAGGTTCAACACTAATCCCGAAGTAGAGGGAGTGTGCGATGGTGATCATATCAACCTTGGAATCATTTCCAACACACATCGTCACCTCGCTTTTAACTAGTCTCTACAACTCCTATTTCAAGTTACTAATCTTAGCAACTGAACCGGTATCAAATACCTAGGGGTTACTACGAACACTAGTAAAATACACATCAATCACATGTATATCAAATATACCTTTGTTCACTTTGCCATCCTTCTTATCCGCCAAGTTTTTGGGGCAGTTCCACTTCTAGTGACCATTTCCTTCGCAGTAGAAGCACTCAATTTTAGCCTTAGGTCCAGCTTTGGGTTTCTTCATGGGAGTGGAAACTTGCTTGCCATTCTTCTTGAAGTTCCCTTTCTTTCCCTTTCCCTTTTTGCTTGAAACTAGTGGTCTTGTCAACCATCAACACTTGATGCTCTTTCTTGATTTCTACCTTCGCGGATTTCAGCATCGCGAAGAGCTTGGGAATCGTTTTTTTTATCCCTTGCATATTATAGTTCATCACAAAGTTCTAGTAACTTGGCGATAGTGACTAGAGAACTCTGTCAATCACTATCTTATCTGGAAGATTAGCTCCCACTTGATTCCAGCGATTGTACAACCCAGACATTCTGAGCACATGCTCACTGGCTGAGCTATTCTCCTCCATCTTGTAGGCAAAGTACTTGTCAGAGGTCTCATACCTCTCGACACGGGCATGAGTCTAGAATACCAATTTCAGCTCTTAGAACATCTCATATGCCCTGTGGCGTTCATAATGGTTTTGAAGTCCCGATTCTAAGCCGTAAAGCATGGTACACTAAACTATTAAGTAGTCGTCATATCGAGCTTGCCAAACGGTCATAATGTCTACATCTGCTCCTACAATAGGTCTGTAACCTAGCGGTTCATCAAGGACATAATTCTTCTGTGTAGCAATGTGGATAATCCTCAGATCACGGACCCAGTCCACATCATTGCTACTATCATCTTTCAACTTATTTTTCTCTAAGAACATATCAAAAATAAGGGAGCTATATCGCGAGCTATTAATCTACAACATAGATTTGCAAATACTATCAGGACTAAGTTCATGAAAAATTAAGTTCAATTAATCAAATTACTAATGAACTCCCACTTAAATCAACATCCCTGAAGTTGTCTAAGTGATACATGATCCATGTCAACTAACCCATGTCCGATCATCACGTCAGATGGGGTAGTCATCAATGGTGAACATCTCTATGTTGATCATATCTACTATATGATTCACGTTCGACCTTTTGGTCTCCAGTGTTCCGAGGCCATGTCGATACATGCTTGGCTCGTCAAGTTTAACCCAAGCATTCCACATGTGCAAAACTGTCTTGCACCCGTTGTATGTGAACGCAGAGTCTATCACACCCGATCATCACGTGGTGTCTCAACACAAGGAACTGGAGCAATGGTGCATACTTAGGGAGAACACTTCTACCTTGAAATTCAGTGAAGGGATCATCTTATAATGCTACCGCTGTACTAAGAAAAATAAGATGCATAAAAATATAAACATCACATGTGATCAAAATATGTGACATGATATGGCCATCATCATCTCGTGCTTTTGATCTCCATCTCCAAAGCATCGTCATGATCTCCATCGTCACCGGCTCGACACATTGACCTCCATCTTTGCGTCATGGTCATCTCGCCAACTATTGCATCTACAGCTATCGCTAACGCATAGTGATAAAGTAAAGCAATTACATGGCGTATGCATTTCATACAATAAAGAGACAACCATAAGGCTCCTGTCGGTTGCCAGATATCTTACAAAACATGATCATCTCATACAATAACGTATGTAACATCATGTCTTGACCATATCATATCACAACATACCCTGTAAAAACAAGTTAGACGTCCTCTACTTTGTTGTTGCAAGTTTTACGTGGCTACTACGGGCTTCTAGCAAGAACCGTTCTTACCAACGCATCATACCACCAAGGTGTTTCGTCAAGTTTGTAGTTTTAACCTTCCGTAGTCAAATTCGATTCAACTAAAGTAGGAGAAACAGACACCCGCCAACCACCTTTATGCAAAACTAGTTTGCATGTCTGTCGGTGGAACCGGTCTCATGTGCGTGGACATGTAAGGTTGGTCCAGGCCGCTTCATCCAACAATACCGTCGAACCAAAATAAGACGTTGGTGGTAAGCAGTATGACTATCACCGCCCACCACTCTTTTTTTCTACTCATGCACATCATCTATGCATAGACCTGGCTCATGATGCCACTGTTGGGAAATGTTGCATGGAAAACAAAAAAAATTCTACGCACCTGCAATGATCTATCCATGGAGATGCATAGAAATGAGGGGGAGAGTGTGTCTACGTACCCTTGTAGACCGTAAGCGGAAGCGTTTTAACAGGGCTGTTGATGTAGTCGTACTGTTCGTGATTCGATCACGATCAAACCGATCTAGTGCCGAATGGACGGCACCTCCAAGTTTAGCACACGTGCGGCTCGATGACGTCTCCTCCTTCTTGATCCAACATGCGAGAGAGGAGAATTAGATGGGATCACAACCAACACGATGGCGTGGTGGTGATGGTGGTGGTGGAGTACCGACAGTGCTTCGCTAAGCGTCGCCGGGACAAGGCGGTGGAACTACGGAGTAATGGGAGAGAGAGGGGTGCCAAGGGCTTGGTGTGTCCTCTTGGGGTGCCCCTCCCCTCTATATATAGGTGGAGGGGCATGGGAAACAGCCCCTCCAAGCCCTAGGGCGCAGCTAAGGGGAGAGGACTTGGACTCCAAGTCCAATCCTATTCCTACTAGGACTCCTTCCTTTTTTTCCTTCCCTGGCCACATGGGCTTTTTAGGACTTGGTGCACCTAGCCCAATAAGGCCAGGGCACCTCCCCGCAGCCCATGCTATCCCTTGGGTCGTGGTGAACCCACCTGTGGACTTCCGGACCCCTCCGGAATCCTTCGGAACCTTCTAGAAGCTTCCCGGTACAATACCAAAACAACTACACTTTTTTTCGGAACCCAAAATATGACTTACCATATATGAATATTTACCTCTCGACCATTCCGAGAATCCTCATGATGTCAGGGGTGTCATCCGGGACTCCTAACAACATTTTTTACCACTCATCAAATATCCCAATACTACTCTAGCGTCAACGAACGCTAAGCGTGCGACCCTACGGGTTCAGAAATTATGTAGTCACGATCGTGACACCTCTCCGGTCAATAACCAATAGCAGGACCTGGATGCCCATATTGATTCCTACATATTCCACGAAGATCTTTTATCAGTTGAATCTTTATGACGACATACATAATTCCCTTTGTCTATCGGTATGTTACTTGCCCGAGATTCGATCATAGGTATCTTCATACCTAGTTCAATCTCGTTACTGGCAAGTCTCTTTACTCGTTCCATAATACATCACCTCGTTACTAACTCCTTAGTCGTTTTCTTGCAAGCTTATGATGTGCATTACTGAGAGGGCCCAGAGATACCTCTCCGATACTCAGAGTGATAAATTTTAATCTCAATCTATGCCAACTCAACAAACACCTTCAGAGATACTTGTAGAGCATATTTATAATCACCCAGTTACATTGTTACATTTGATAGCACACAAGGCATTCCTACGGTATCCGGGAGTTGCATAATCTCATAGTCAGAGGAATATGTATTTGACATGAAGAAAGCAATAGCAATAAAACCGAACGATCATTATGCTAAGCTAACGGATGGGCTTGTCCATCACATCATTATTTTAGTAATGTGATCCCGTTGTCAAATGACAACTCATGTCCATGGTTAGGAAACCTTAACCACCTTGATCAATGAGCTAGTCAAGTAGAGGCTCACTAGGGACATAGTGTTTGTCTATGTATTCACACATGTATTTAGGTTCCCGATGGATACAATTCGAGCATGAATAATAAACATTTATCATGAATAAGGAAACATAAAATAACAACTTTATTATTGCCTCTAGGGCATATTTCCTTCATAACACACATGGCTTATTAGCAGAAATTGTCTGTGCTATTGTGGGTCTTCGCACACATTTCTGATTAGGAACCTGTTTGCTGTATATCACGCACATCTTGTTAAGTTGAACCATTTCTGTTGCGTTCCCTGATACGTCTCCATCGTATCTACTTTTCCAAACTCTTTTGCCCTTGTTTTGGACTCTAACTTGCATGATTTGAATGAAACTAACCCGGACTGACGCTGTTTTCAGCAGAATTGCCATGGTGTTATTTTTGTGCAAAAATAAAAGTTCTCGGATTGACCTGAAAATTTACGGAGAATATTTTTGGAATATATAAAAAATATTGGCTCAAGAATCAACCAGAGAGGGCCACCCAGGGGACACAATCCCTAGGGGCGCTCCCACCCTCCTATGGCGCACCTACCAGGCTTGTGGGCCCTCTGGACCACCTCTAACCCTAATTCCAACTCTATAATTACCTATTCGCGGAGAAAAAAATCAGAGAGAAGGATTCATCGCGTTTTATGACACGGAGCCGCCGCCGCCTCCTGTTCTTCATCGGGAGGGCTGATCTAGAGTCTGTTGGGTGCTTCGAAGAGGGGGATTCGTCGCCATCATCATCACCAACCTTCCTCCATCACGAATTTCATGATGCTCACCGCCTTGCATGAGTAATTCCATCGTAGGCTTGCTGGAGGTGATGGGTTGGATGAGATTTATCATGTAATCAATTTAGTTTTGTTAGGGTTTGATCCCTAGTATCCACTATGTTCTGAGAATGATGTTGCTATGACTTTGCAATGCATAATACTTGCACTAGTGTCGGATCACGGGTTCCGGCAAAACCCTTAAGGTTCAAAATCTGGGGTGCGCGCGAAGATCTCCCCCTACCGATCCACGTCCTAGCTTCGCTAAGATCTCAAGGACTAACTCGACGAGCTCGCAACACTAGGGACACAAGATTTATACTGGTTCGGGCCACCGTTGTGGTGTAATACCCTACTCCAGTGTGGTGGTGGTGGATTGCCTCTTGGGATGAGGATGAACAGTACAAGGGGGGAGAACAACCTCCTGAGGTGTTCTTGTGCTAGGTGAGTATGTGGATGGGTTGGATCTAGGTCTCTCTCAGCTTGGTCTCTATGGTGGTGGCTAATCCTATTTATAGAGGCCCTGGTCCTCTCCCTAAATAGTGAGTAGGAAGGGAGCCAACAACGGCCAATTCGAAAGGGGATAGCTAGTACAGCTTATCCTGATAAAAGCAATCTTCGCCTGTGAAAGGCTCTGGTGGTGACGCCGTCTTGGGATCCACGCTGATCTCCGTCTTGCCGTCCCGCTGGTCTTGGTCTCGTTGCACTGATATGGAAACCTTTGCTTGACGCCTCGGTACTCTGCGTCTGCGCTTGCCTCCTTAGCACCAAAGAGGAAACAATGACACTGTGAGTGCTGGCGCCTGCCTGGCACCCGCCTGGTATCGATCGTCATGGCTCACGTCATTGGAACCTCACGAGGTTTGCCTTGCCTTGAACTCTCCGCCCCTCGCGAGCCAGCCTGGTGAGGCCGCTCCCGAGGAGGTCTTGTGTCGTCCACCTCGCGAGGATTGGCCCCTCGTGAGGGTCTTGAATGCTTGTTGGTGAAGATGGGCCATACGGGCCCGCTCGCAGAGCTACGCCGTGGGCCGCAGGCAGGCAAGTCTAGGAACCCCCATTCCCAAAACGCCGACAGTAGCTCCCGGGCCCAAGGCGTGCTCGGGCTTGGCTTCGAGGCGAAGCCAAGGGTCAAGTGCGGAGCGTCACGAGGACCAATAGCCTGCGGCCTTGGTTGACGTGTGGCGGTTGACTGGACGTGGGCGTCTCCGCTTCCCCATGCAGCCTCGGCAACTGCCCGACTTGGCAAGTCCCTGTGACATGCAAGGAAAACCCATCATTACCTATGATCGTGGGGGCGTTGGTTGGCCTTCTCCTGCTATAAATAGGAGGGGGCGGATCCCCCGTCGCACATCTCTTGCCATTCAGCTTGCTTCTCCCCCCTCGCACCATTGCCGACACCAATGGCGCCCATCCAAAGGTTTTTTGTGGCAGAGAAAGGAAAGATTCCCCTTGGCGGGATGGTGTCGCTCCCGCCGAAGGAGAGGCCGGCCCACCGCCACGGCGAGGCGGCAATGCAGGTGGTGACGAGGCCTTGGTGCGAGCGGCCTCCTCCCGGGTATCCGTTACCCCTGTACGCCCAAGCCGGGGGCTCATGAGGGAGAGGCGACGAGCGTCAGCACGCGTGCCGTGGCCATGGTCGCCGTGCCGCGGTGGCGCGCGTCGCCGCCCCTGGAGTCCACGCCATGGACTCCTCATGTGATCTCGTGCTGTGGGCGGCGATGCCCCCGAGCAGTTGGATCCGCTTCCCTTCCTTCTTCTCAGCGGAGATGCCGCCGAGGGGGCCCCTCGAGCTTTGGCTGCAGCACGCCGACTGTGACACGCCGGCGACTGGAGCGGAGGTTGAGGCTATCTCCTCGGGGAAGATCTTCATGACCCGAAACTGGGGTGAGGTCGCCTGAGTGTGTCGTGCGGAGGGCACCGTCGCGATCCACTTCGTGTACGATGGCGCCTCCACGCTGTTGTTCAAGGTCTTCAACGCAGAAGGCCGCCGTCTGTAGTGTTGCCCCAGGTGGGGTCATCAGGCTGGCGCCGCGGCTGGGGTGGGGTCTGCTGCCCGCGTCGCCAGCAGTTCCTCTGGAAGCAGCGGCGATACTTGGGAGTCCGGCAATCTCCCGAGCTCTACGAGACCCCGGAGACGAGCGACGACAGGTACGTGCCCCCAAGCTCCCGCCGAGCCCGGAGCAGGGCTGCAGCGTCAGTCCACCGCCGCAGCTGATCTGGATGAGGTTGGAGCCGGCCTCTGGTGGTCCACTGTTGATGATGGCGTCGTCCACAGGGGTGCGTGTAGTTAGGATTCCCTAAGTTCCTGTCTTTTGTTTCCTGCGAGGAATTAAGAAATGCCCCATGGGGGTGTAAAGGTTTTGTAATGTCTCTTGTCAATATTGTCCTTATTATGAACTTGCGCGAGCGCGAGTACTGCTTCAGCTCGGTCTCCCTTTCCAACCTCGCGATGACTTGGCGCTCTATGCTGACAGGTCCCGGTCCCCAGGCAGGCTGTAGCCGTCGCTCATACGCCAGGTCGCGTGCCGTGGTCAAGGCCAGGAGGTGAGCGGCCTGAGGTCCAGTAAGAGTTCCTGAGGCGCGATGCTCAGGAGCTCCCCTTTAGCGCTCAAGAAGCTGTTGAGAGGTAGGAAAAGGGGTGACGTTGCTACATCAGGGCTGCGGCTAGTATGGTTCTTAGTCCTTAGCGGTTTAGCCAACCCGGGCTCGGGACTTACCTTGACGGTCCGGGGTCGATTCCGCACGATGCGCTAGATTCGTACATAGGCGTCTGAAGCATAGCTAGGCCAGGCCCATGCGAGCCTCTCCCCTTCTCCATGCTCTCCTTCGTGCTCCGCGTCCTCAGGTCCCGGCCCTCGAGCGAGCTCAGCCGCCACTGGTATGCCAAGTCGCGTGCCATGGTCAAGGCCAGGGGGTGAGGGCTGGAGAGCTGGTAAGAGCCCCTGAGTCGCGATGCTCAGGAGCCCCCATTTTAACGCGCAAGCGGATTGCATGGGAGAAGAGGGAGCTCGCGGTTCCGCCTGCCGTCATCTTCAGGAGATTCTTGCAAGCCAGTACAAGGAGAGACACAGTTTGCCATTATGGTTGCCGGTCCGCCGCTAGTTGCTCCGCGAGGAGATGAAGGCACTAAGGGCCTGGTGAGGGGGCATGCGCGGGGCATGCCGTGAGGCAAAGCTCGACCGCTCAGGTTTGTCGATGTTGCAGGGACGGACCCGAGCACAAGCATCGTGCCAGCGTGAGTAGCCCCCGTGGAGGGTGAGAATCAAGCAGGTGATAATCATAGATAGATTAAGCATGGAAAGCGAACTAGCTTAGATAAATGCATGAACGATACGAGCCACTCGGTCCAGCCCGAGCGGCTTGGGGATGATGCAGCCCGAGGGGCGGGCCCAGCAAGGTAAGCTAAAGACATAAAAATGGATACATGCCACAGGGACGGACCCACGCGGCATGGGAATGATGCAGCCCTGAGGGCACTCCCAGTTAAATAAACTTGGAAGATGTCACCTGATTCTGTTGATGATGGAGAGATGGGGCAGCTGAAGGTATGCGGCGAAGGGGTCGCTCCTCATGAGCCACTGGGGCCCTGAGCCTCAGGAGGCTCTGGGGGTCCAGGCGGTTCCTTGAGGACCCTCACCATCTCTCCCAGGACTGCGTGGTGCCTGGCCTCCTGACCCACCATGATGCTCTGCAGGTTGCGCTGGAAGGCAGCAGCCACGCTCGGAAGGCCGAACGGCATGCGAACGTAGCTATGAGGTGGACCTTCACAACGCCCAACACGCGAAGGCCAGAAGCGCTCCTGAGATGCGGCTCCGTTGAGCCCTGGTATGTCGATGCAGACGCACAACTCACCACCCTCGCCTGGGTGGGGAGCAACGCCAGGTGGGCGGCGGTCGCTGCATATTGCTCTTGCTTCCTGAAGCTCCTGAGATACCTTAGTGATGAACTCCTAAGCTCCGGGCGCTCCCTGCCCAGTGTCCTCTTGAGGGAAACGTGCCGCGAAACACACCTCCAAGTGGTGCCCGAGCGCCTCCCTCGTGACCTTGGCGAGGCCTGAGACCCACCAGAAGAGAGCCCCCAAGCCCTGCCCGAGGAGGGCGCCGGGCGCGCCTTCCTATGCGACAGAGGGAGGCGCCCCAAGTGCGGGCGTTGATCCTGACGAGCTACCACTGGCGGCGCTGCCCTCCTGAGGTTCGGCACGGAGTAGCTGCTTCTTCTTATGGGGACGACCTCAGGAGGGTACCGAGCTGCATTGTTACCAGGGTCTTCGATTGACGCCGCTTGGAAGGCGCGCTCAAGGGAGCACATCGCATCTCTTTCTTCGCAGGGGAATGTGATGATTCCGCCGCTTCCTGGCATCTTGAGGACGTTGTAGCCGTGGTACGTCACTGCCATGAACTTGGCCGGGGCTGGATACCCGAGGATAGCATTGTATGGAAGAAGAATGTGGGCGACATTGAAGTCGACGAGCTCGGTGTGGTAGTTGTTGCGTTCTCCAAAGGTGACTGGGAGGCGGACCTAACCTATCAGTGTGGTGGAGCCGTCGGCCACTCCTGAGAAAGGCTTGGTAGGCTGAACCTGATCGTATGGCACTTGAAGGTTGTCGAACGTCTCGACAGATAGGATGTTGAGCCCTGCACCATCGTCGATGAGGGTCTTGGTGACTTGCACGTTGCTGATGATGGGTGAACAAAGCATTGGGAGAACGCCGGTGGTGGCCGCGCACTTGAGCTAATCTGCTGAGCTGAAGGTAATGGCACACTTCGACCACCTGAGCGGCCGTGTAGCCTTGAGCTTGGGAAGGACTGCGTTCACCTCGCGACTAAACTGCTTGATGATACGCTGTGAGGCTGGGGCTTGAGCTTTGCCCAAGATGTAGGCGATAGCACGTGGCGCCTGGAAGCCCCCAGCCCCTCGTCTTGGTGGTGGTAGTCGTTCCTTCTTGGTGGAGGCAGTGGAGGAAGCCTAGCATTGCCCTGAGGACGGTCCTCACGAGGCTGATCCCTCCTGGCGCCTTTGTGAGGCTGGTCCTGCCAGCGGTCCTCACGAGGCCGGTCGCGCCACTCCTGGCGTGGGCCCCGGTCGTCCCAGCGTCCACCACCACGTCCTCCTCCTCGGCCGTAGCCCCGGTCGTTGCGCTCGGGGCGTCGACCGAGGCGTCCTTCTTGAATGGCTCTGAGCTCTTGACAGTCGCTGGTGTTGTGGCTATGCAGGTTATCGAAGGCGCAGAACGGTCGGCTGCTCCTAGATGACTCGGGCTGGTCCTTGCCGCGCTTTGTGTCCGGCTCCGCCGCGAGCACGGCTGCTCCCTTGCGCTTCCCGTCTTTGGACTTGGCTTTCTTCTCCTCTGGGTCCGCAGCCGAGAGCTCGAGGAGGGAGAGGCGCCCCTCCTTAGCTCTTGCGCACTTGGTCGCCAGGTTGAACAGCTCTAGAGATGTGCACAGCTCCTCGTGGATGGCGAGCTCCTCCTTCATCTTGACATCACAAACGCCATCAGAGAACACGGAGATGATGGCCTCGTCCGTCACCTTGGGGATCTTGAGGCGAACATTTTTGAAGCGCTGGATGTACTTCTGGAGGGTCTCCCCTGGTTGTTTCTTGACGCGGCGTAGGTCACCCGGAGCCGGTGGGCGGTTGCGAGTGCCCTGGAAGTTGGCAACGAAATGGTCACACATCTTGTTCCAGGAGGAGATCGAGCCTGGAGGCAAGTTTAGGAGTAGGGAGCGGTCACCGAGACTTTGCGCTGGTGGAGAACTTGTCCTTGATGGGGTCCGTGCACCGCCGCCATAGGCGGGATGCGGTCTTGCCGTGGTGGCGCAAGGAGCACGGGGGTTTCTCGTGACCGAGGGACTTTTTGGCAGCTTCTTTCTTCTTGCGTGGGCGCCGGACGCGGCAAGATGCGCCGTGGGGCCGCGCGCCTGGGCGACAAGACTCCGTCTCGGGGCAGAGGTGGTGGAGGCGCTCCATGGGCCACGTCGCCCGCGGCTGGCGGAGGGCGAGGCAGCAAGAGGGACGGCACAGGGGAGCCCCCCGCGGCGCTGACGAGCTCGGCGATGCGGTCGAGCCAGTCCTCATAGAAGTCATAGACAGGGCGGTAGCGCAGGAGCTCGCACGCCATGCACAGAGCGGCCTGCGCGTCCACGGGAGCGCGACGAGCGTGGGATGACGAACCGGCCGGGGTCAGCGATGGACTAGCGGTGCGGCCGTCCCGCCGCACCGAGGGATGCAGCGAGGATGCTTGGTGCTCGTTCCCCACCAGGCCGGTGGCGGCGTTGGCGGCAGGCGACGGAGAACAACAGGGTGGCCCGCCGACGGGAGCCGTCTGAGCAACGCGGGCAGCGAGGGCAGCCCGGCGCTCGGCGGGAGCGTGGCGAGTGTCTGCCATGGAGATGATGAGGCAACGGGACGCGGAGTGACGGAAGGGAAGCTTCGGGGCACCCCTACCTGGCGCGCCAAATGTCAGATCACGGGTTCCGGCAAAACCCTTAAGGTTCGAAATCTGGCGTGCATGTGAAGATCTCCCCCTACCGATCCACGTCCTAGCTTTGCTAAGATCTCAAGGACTAACTCGACGATCTCACAACACAAGGGACACAAGATTTATACTGGTTCGGTCCATCGTTGTGGTGTAGTACCCTACTCCAGTGTGGTGGTGGTGGTGGATTGCCTCTTGGGCTGAGGATGAACAGTACAAGGGGGAAGAAGAGCCTCTTGAGGTGTTCTTGTGCTAGGTGAGTATGTCGATGGGTTGGATCTAGGTCTCTCTAAAGCTTGGTCTCTATGGTGGTGGCTAATCCAATTTATAGAGGCCCTGATCCTCTCCCCAAATATTGAGTGGGAAGGGTGCCAACAATGGCCAATTCGAAAGGGGACAGCTAGTACAGCTTATCCTGACAAAAGCAGTCTTCGCCGGCCAAAGGCTCTGGTGGTGACGCCGTCTTGGGCTCCACGGTGACCTTCGTCTTGCCGTCCCGCTGGTCTTGGTCTCGTTGCACTGATATGGAAACCTTTGCTTGACACCTCGGTACTCTGCGTCTGCGCTTGCCTCCTTAGCACCAAAGAGGAAACACAGACACTGTGAGCGCTAGCGCCCGCCTGGTCTCGATCGTCATGGCTCACGTCATGGAACCTCGCGAGGTTTGCCTTGCCTTGAACTCTCCGCCCCTCGCGAGCCAGCTTGGTGAGGCCGCTTCCGAGGAGGTCTTGTGCCGTCTGCCTCGCGAGGCTTGGCCCCTCGCGAGGGTCTTGAATGCTTATTGGTGAAGATGGGCCGTACGGGCCCGCTGGCAGAGCCACGCCGTAGGCTGCAGGCAGGCAAGTCTGGGGACCCCCATTCCCAGAACGCCGACAACTAGGGACCAAGTGCCATGATTTCGGATCTGAACCTATTATGTTTTCATGAATATATTTGTGTTCTTGATCCTATCTTTTAAGTTGTAGACACCTATTACGAATTAGGATCCGCTTACCCCAAGGTGACAATAATTGGGATTCTTTCCGGTGATTCCCGTAGTTTGAGGAGTTCATGTATTCGCTAAGTGCTAATGCTTTGTTCTAGTTCTCTATTAAAAGAAGGCCTTAATATCTCTTAGTTTCCATTAGGACCCCACTGCCATGGGAGGGTAGGACAAAAGATGGCATGCAAGTTCTTTTCCATAAGCACATATGACTATATACGGAATACATGCCTACATTATATTGATGAATTGGAGCTAGTTTTGTGTCACCCTATGTTATGACTGCTACATGATGAATATCATCCAACACAATTATCATTACAGATCCATTTCCTACGAGCTTTTCATGTATTGATCTTTGCTAAGTTACTTTCGTTGCTACTGCTGTTACAATTACTATAAAACTACTACAGTTACTTTTGCCATCGTTACCATTACTTCCATACTACTTTGCTACTAAATATTTTGCTGCAGATATTAAGTCTTTCAGGTGTGGTTGAATTGACAACTCAGCTGCTAATTGATACATCTCCAACGTATCTATAATTTATGAAGTATTCATGCCATGTTTACAACAATTTTATATGGTTTTGGTATGATTTGCATGGAACTAACCCGGACTGACACTATTTTCAGCAGAACTACCATGGTGTTGTTTTTTGTGCAAAAATGAAAGTTCTCCAAATGAGTTGAATCTTTTTGACGTTTTTTTTGGAACAAAAGAGAGCCCGAAGCTTCGTGGAAGGGCCAGAAGAGCCGCGAGAGGGCACAACCCACCAGGGCGCGCCTGAGGGGCCCGACTTGCCTCGAGGCCCATCTTTGCATGAAACCGATGCCAAAAATCCTATAAATAGAGAAACCATCTAAAATAACCCTAGATCAGAAGTTCCGCCGCTGCAAGCCTCTATAGCCAAGAAAAACCAATCTAGACCCCGTTCCGGCACTCCGCTGGAGGGGGAAATCATCATCGGTGGCCATCTTCATCATCCCGGCGACCACCATGATGAGGAGGGAGTAGTCCACCCTCGGGGCTGAGGGTTTGTACCAGTAGCTATGTGTTTAATCTCTCTCTCTCTCTCGTGTTCTTGAGATGTCACAATCTTGATGATCACGGGCTTTGTTAATATAATTGGATCATATGGTGTTTTCCCCTCTCTATCTTGTTGTGAATTGAGGTTTCCCTTTGAGATTTCATTCCCATCGGATTGAATACTTTTATGGATTTGAGAACACTTTGTGTATGTCTTGCTATGAATATAAGTGGTGACAATGGGGTATCATATGTTTTGGCACTCAACTCGTAGATCCCCGAGGTGACATTGGGGTAATCTATGCATAGGGGTTGATGCACGTCCTTGTCTTTATTTCTCTGGTAGAAATCTTGGGGCACTCTTTGAGGTTCTTTGTGTTGGATTGAGTATTATGAATCTGAAATTATTTGGTGTTATCTTAGTACAAACTCTTGATAGATCGGCCGGGAAGGATAACTTGGTGTTATTTTAGTATGAACTCTGGATAGATCGATCGGGAAGGATAACTTGGTGTTATTTTACTACGAACACTTGGATAGATCGATCGGAAAGAATAGCTTCGAGGTGGTTTCGTACCCTACCAACAATTTCTTCTTATGTTCTCCGCTAGATAGGAACTTTGGAGTGGTTCTTCATCGCACGTTTAGGGATGGTTATATGATCCGATTATATTAGTATTTTTTAGAGCTTGCACTAGCGAAAGTACGGACCCTAGGCCTCATTTTCAAGCATTGCCATATCGTTTGTGCTCACTTTTGTTACCTGCTACCTTCCTGTTTTTTATTGTTCCTATTACAAAAATCAATATCTACTATCATTATTACACTTGTATCACCATCTCTTCGTCGAACTAGTGCACCTATACAACTTACCATTGTATTTGGTGTGTTGGGGACACAAGAGAATTTGTATTAGTTTGTTGCAGGGTTGTTTGAGAGAGACCATATTCATCCTATGCCTCCCACGGATTGATAAGCTCTGTGCTTGGAGGCCCAACACGAGTCTACAAGAACAAGTTGTGTAGTAGACATCACTAATACTCGTGAATATTCATTGGCTCCCCTTGTGTCGAATCAGTAAATTTGGGTTGAATACTCTACCCTCAAAAATTGTTGCGACCCCCTATACTTGTGGGTTATCAAGACCTTTTTCTGGCACCATTGTCGGGGAGCAAAGCTCTATTCTCCGAGTCACTTGGGGTTTATATCTGTTGATCACTCTGAAGATTTGAAAGATACCAAAACCAAGATTTTTTTCCTCTAGAATGAGGGGAGGTAAGGAACTGCCATCTAGCTCTGCACCTAATTCACCTTCTGTTTTGAGTAAGCTTGTGACACCTACACCTGCTATTGATTCTGATATGTCGCAAGTAATTGATGATGCTACTTCTT
Source organism: Triticum urartu (assembly GCF_056163025.1). Lineage (NCBI taxonomy): Eukaryota > Viridiplantae > Streptophyta > Magnoliopsida > Poales > Poaceae > Triticum > Triticum urartu. The sequence continues at coordinate 364,813,316 of NC_141875.1, forward strand.
CTACGCATGATGCTTATGATGATACCTCTTCTTTGCTTGATAATACATTGCCACTGTGTGACTTGACGAACAACTTGCTAGAGCTAAAGATATTGAGAATGTTGAAACTGATGATATTTCTGAAACCGATGAAATTATTGAAAGTGGAAACTTTGAAACACCTGATAAGACTAGCTCTCCTAGATATGAACTTCCCGTTATACCTGAGGGCTATGTTATGGACGGAAATGTAGATAGGGACTTTCTTGCTTGTAAAGATAGAGAGGATCTTAAGAAACTTCTTGCCAAGTTGAAAGAAAATCTTTGAATGCTAGAATGCAATATGATCCTAAGTTTGCTACTTCACCTGTCTTTGTTACTGATAAGGACTATGAATATTCTGTAGATCCTGAGTTAATTACTTTGGTTGAATCTGATCCTTTCCACGGTTATGAATCCGAAACTATTATGGCACATCTTACTAAACTGAATGATATAGCCACCTTATATGCTCATGAGGAAAAAATTCGCTATCATTATATTCTTAAGTTGTTTCCTTTCTCATTAAAGGGTGATGCTAACATATGATTTAATTCTCTTGCTCCTGGTTGTGTGCGTAGTCCCTAGGATATGATTTATTACTTATCTAAAAAATATTTCCTGGTCATAAGAAACAAGCTGCTTTACAGGAAATATTTAACTTTGTGCAAATTGAAGAAGAGAGTCTCCCACAAGCTCGGGGGAGGCTTCTCCAATTACTTAATTATTTGCCTGATCATCCTCTCAAGAAAAATGAAATACTTGATATCTTTTATAATGGACTAAATGGTGCCTCTAGGGACCACCCAGATAGTTGTCATGGTTGTGTTTTCAGGGAATGAACTATTGAACAAGCTGAAGTACTATTGAATAATATATTGAGTAATGATGATTATTGGACTCTTCCTGAACCAACTCATAAGCCAACTCCGAAGAAAAGAGGTATTCTATTTCTTAGTCCTGAAGATATGCAAGAAGCAAAGAAGTCTGCCCGACATAGGTAGTAGAGGTAAATTCTCTCTATAGATTTGATGAAGGTGATATTCCTCATAATAAGTCTTCTAGTCAATGCTTGCATGAATTTGATAACTTTATTATTAAACAATAAAACTTCAATGCTTATGTTAGTAGACAATTGAAACGAAATGCTTATATGCTTGAAAGCTTGGGTGATTATATGTGTAGAACTATTAATGATCTCAAATTTGTGACTAAACATGCTTCTATGGTAAAAACTCAAGTAGAAAAAGTTCTCAAAGCACAAAAGGACTTGCTCAATGAGGTGAATAATAAAATGAACGGTCATGCTATTAGAGTTATGACTAGTGGTGGTAAAATGACTCGGGAACCTTTGTATCCTGAAGGTCATCCTAAGAGAATTGAGCAAGATTCTCAGAGAGTTAATACTGATGCACATAGTCCTCCTAGTAATAAAAAGAATAAGAAAATGATAGGACTTTGCATGCTTCTAGTGAACCTGTTATAGACACACCTGAGAACCCAAATGATATTTCTATTTTTGATGCTGAAACACAATCTGGTGATGAACATGAACCTAGTAATAATGTTAATGATTATGTTCATGTTGATGCTCAACCTAGTAATGATAATGATGTGGAGATAGAATCTGATGTTGATCTTGATAACTCACAACCTAAGAATAAAATAAATGATAAGAGAGAGTTCATTGCTAGGAAACATGGTAAAGAAAGAGAACCATGGGTTCAGAAACCCATGCCCTTTCCTCCTAAACCATCCAACAAAAAGGATGATGAGGAATTTGAGCGCTTTGTTGACATGCTTAGACCTGTCCTTTTGTGCTTGCGTTTGACTAATATTTTGAAAATGTCTCCTTATGCTAAGTATATGAAAGAAAATGTTACAAATAAAATAAGATACCAGAAGCTGGAATTTCCACCATGCTTGCAAATTATACAGTTAAGGGTGGAATACCAAAGAAACTAGGAGATCCAGGAATACCAACTATACCATGCTCCATTAAAAGAAACTATGTTAAAACTGATTTATGTGATTTGGGAGCCGGTGTTAGTGTTATGCCTTTATCTTTGTATCATAGACTTGATTTGAATAAGTTGACACCTACTGACATCTCTTTGCAAATGGATGATAAATCAATTGCTATACCCATCGATATTTATGAGGATGTACCTGCTGTGGTTGCAAACGTTACTATCTTAACAGACTTTGTTATTCTAGATAACCCCGAGGACGATAGTATGTCGATCATCCATGGTAGACCCTTTTTGAATACTGCAGGGGCTATTATTGATTGCAACAAGGGGAATGCCACTTTTCATGTTAATAGCAATGAGCATACGATACACTTTCCGAAGAAACAACCTCAAGTTAATAGCATCAATTCTATTGGAAAAAATTCAACAATTGCTATTGGAGGTTTTGAATTCCCTATTCCGATTGTCAAAAAGAAATATTGTTGGGGACATGCATATCCCCATTGAGGTAACCTAGTGTTATACGAAGATTCTCCGGTTTCATGTCATTCAAAAGAAATTTGTTAATAAGACTTGATCAACCTTATTAATGGATTCCTTTTGACGGGCATGAGATGGATGAATTTAGTAAACACAACCTTCTGTACCTACTTTTTACTTTCTGTTATTTAGAATAAATAAAGCAAAAATACTATTATTTTCCTGTTTTCTGAATTGTTCGTGCAATAAAAAATGACCAAAAAATAAAAGTTCTCCAAATGCCCTGAAAAATTAGTTTGATTTTTTCTAGAATATTTAAGAATTTTTGGCACTAAAAACACAGCAGGTGGTGTACCAGTGGGCCTCAAGCCCACAGGGCGCGCCTACAGGGCTTATGGGTCCAACGTGGGTCCCCCTCACATATTCCAGCACCCATTCACTTCGTATTCCTCTAGAGAAAAATCCCCCCATTGCTCAAACCCATGTTCTTGCTCATCTTGCTGCCATTTTCAATCTCCTTGCTCGGAGCTTTGTTTCTGAAACTGTTTTGGGAGATTGTTCATCGGTATGCGACTCCTCCAATGGTCCAATTTGTTTTTGTTCTAGTGCTTTATATATTGCAAAAAAAATTGCTGTGGTGACCTTATTCTTGAGCTTGCATGTCAAATTTATATGGTCCAAAGTAGTTTTGATGCATGATATAGCCTCTAGACACTTGTGGGAGTAGTTGCTATCAATCTTGTTGAGTTTTATTCACTTTTATTTTGAGTCACTAAAGATTTCAAAAAAAATCAGAGAAAACAAAAACCATGAGGAGGTTGTTAAGGGGATCTTCAACCCAGAATTTAGATGGAAATGAGAATGAGGAGAAGAAGAAGCCCAAGTACAACCTTCCTTGCGTTGCAGAGGTTCGGCCATGTGAATGGCCAAGTGATACGTTCTTGAGGGAGGCCGGGATTTATGATGATTTATATTATCTGGTGGAGAATCTCAGCATCACTGCCTTCCTCCAAGTTAAGTGTAACCAATACCTCCTACTCACTAATACCTTCGTGCAAAATTTTCACTTTCACTCTAGGAAGGATCCTCCCATGGTAAAATTTCACTTGTATGATGTGCCTAAGCGAATGACACTATGATTTTTGCGATGTTTGCGAATTACCTTATGAGGGCAGCGTTAGTGAGCCACGTCCTAGAGATGTGGAGGACTTTATTGCTGAAACAACTGTGGGAGAAGAGAGAGGGGTGTCAGAAGCGAGAGGGGCTAGCTTACATTTTCCTATTTTATGCTATTACTCATTATTTGTGGGGAGATGTTTGATTGGTCGTGGGGAGAGTGGAGGCCTCAATTCCCCTGATCTCGCTATTTTGCGTCATGCTCTACATACTGATAGAACTTTTAGTTTGGATGCTATTTTTGCTCGACGGTTGAACACAGACCATTCGAAGGGGGCTATCTTTGGGGGTATCTATGCCACATGCTGTCGTGACAAACCACGACCACCTATGGGACCAAGAGCCCCTTTTGGTTCGGCGGGGGGATGGGCACGTTGCACAAGGAGCGAAGAAGTGTAACGCAGCGCGATAGAGATCACACGGGCAGTGTTACCCAGGTTCGGGCCACCGTGAGGCGTAAAACCCTACTCCTGCTTTGGTGGATTGATGGTGGAAAATGGTGGAGAAGCGCATCGCTCATGAACGGCAAGGTTGCCTCCGGGCGAGAGGAGCTACACGCGTATGAGTTTGAGGGGGTCCGAATCCTTTCTATGGTTGCCATGGGCCTCCTTTTATAGATTAAGGGGTCACCACAGTGGCAAATTAGTCTTTACATACTGATTAGATAGCAAACAGTGCTATCATACCTAACTCTGATGGCTGACAGAGCGCATTAAATGCGCCGCTCAATGTCACATCATGGCTCACCCAGCAGGCCCTGCCGGGCTGTTTTGCCAGCTTCGCACCTGCTTGCTTGACACGTCTCAAGACTGGTGTTGCGTGGACGTATTTCTGTAGGAAGTGGCTGCCATGTGGCAAACAACAACCACTTAGTCACTTTGCAGCTTGACACTGATACATCTCCAATGTATCTATAATTTTTTTATTGTTCCATGCTATTATATTATCTATCTTTGATGTTTTATATGCATTTATATGCTATTTTATATGATTTTTCGGACTAACCTATTAATCTAGAGCCCAGTGTCATTTTCTGTTTTTCCTTGTTTTTGAGTTTCGAAGAAAAGGAATATCAAACGGAGTCCAATCGAGTTGAAAATTTACGGTGATTTTTTATGGACCAGAAGAAGCCCCCGAAGAAAAAGAGTTGGGCCATAAGAGCCACGAGGCCTCCACAAGGGGGGAGGGTGCACCCTACCCCCCCCCCCCGGGTGCGCCCTCCGACCTTGTGGTTAACTCGTGGACCCCCCTAACTTGTTCTCGACGCCAAAAATTCCTATAAATATAGAAACCCCTAGAAATAAACCTAGATCAGGAGTTCTGCTACCGCAAGCCTCTGTAGCCACCAAAAACCAATCGCGACCCTGTTCCGGCACCCTGCCGGAGGGGCAAATCATCACCGGTGGGCATCTTCATCATCCCAGCACTCTCCATGACGAGGAGGGAGTAGTTGATCCTCGGGGCTGAGGGTATGTACCAGTAGCTATGTGTTTGATCTCTCTCTCTCTCTCTTTCTCTCTCTCTTGTGTTCTTGATTTGGCACGATCTTGATGTACTGTGAGCTTTGCTATTATAGTTGAATCTTATGATATTTCTCTCACTCTTCCTTCTTGTAATGGATTGAGTTTTCCCTTTGAAGTTATCTTATCGGATTGTGTCTTTATGGATTTGAGAACACTTGATGTATGTCTTGCATGTGTTTATCTATGGTGACAATGGGATATTCACGTGATCTACTTGATGTATGTTTTGGTGATCAACTTGCGGGTTCTGTGACCTTGTGAACTTATGCATAGGGGTTGGCACACGTTTTCTTCTTGACTCTCCAGTAGAAATGTTGGGGCACTCTTTGAAGTTCTTTGTGTTGGTTTGAATAGATGAATCTGAGATTGTGTGAAGCATATCGTATAATCAAACCCGCGGATACTTGTGGTGACATAGGAGTATCTAGGTGACATTATGGTTTTGGTTGATGTGTGTCTTAAGGTGTTATTTTAGTACGAACTCTAGGGCTGTTTGTGACACTTATAGGAATAGCCCAATACATTGATCAGAAAGAATAACTTTGAGGTGGTTTCGTACCTTATAATAATCTCTTCGTTTGTTCTCCGCTATTAGTGACTTTGGAGTGACTCTTTGTTGCACTCTGAGGGATTTTTATATGATCTAATTATGTTATCATTGTTGAGAGAACTTGCACTAGTGGAAGTATGAACCCTAGGCCTTGTTTTCAAGCATTGCAATACCGGTTTTGCTCAATTTTACCACTTGCTACCTTGTTGTTTTTATATTTTCAGATTACAAAAACCTATGTCTACCATCCATATTGCACTTGTATCACCATCTCTTCGCCGAACTAGTGCACCTATACAATTTACCATTGTATTGGGTGTGTTGGGGACACAATAGACTCTTTGTTATTTGGTTTTTGGGTTGTTTGAGAGAGACCAGCTTCATCCTACGCCTCCCACAGATTGATAAACCTTAGGTCATCCACTTGAGGGAAATTTCCTACTGTCCTACAAAACTCTACGCTTGGAGGCCCAACACGAGTCTACAAGAAGAAGGTTGCGTAGTAGACATCAGATACCACACTGATCGATGACTTGCGTCATTCGTGAGATAGAGCGGTGGCGTGGTTTTCCTCCGTAATCCCGGCAGGCCTGCTGGGACGATTTGGGGGCTTGCTTCCGAGGGTAATCCCATCTTCGCCGGGCTCGTCTGCCCGGCAAGGGACGTCCTTCTCGTAGTTGCATTCTTGTCTCTCTGGCTAGTTTTGGTCTCCTCGATCTGCTCATTTATCCTTCAAAGAACTGAGCTCTTGTGCTCTGATCTAACCTTGGTGCTGGAGTCTTGTTCTTGCACCTATGCACAGTCTGGGCAATGGACCCAGGGTTTGTTGCACCGATAGGAGCCCCCGGGCCTGGCCCGAGTGCGTTGTGGGGCGTCGTCGGGGTAGGCCCTAACCAGTGCACAGGTAGGGGCGTGGAAGTGGCTGGCCCTTTGAGATCTTCTTTGCTTCTTCATTAACTTGAGCCCAAGCCAGTTTTCAGTTATCCCGTGCGCCGTGTTGAGCGTAATGGAAAATCCAGATCGTGGCTCGTGGATCGCCCACCTCCCAGGATCAGGGGGCAGAAACTGGCACCCCACTTGCCTCTCGCCCCGGTTGCATCCGCCACGTGTCCCGCATGCATTGCGTAGGGTAGGTGGTGGATGCGGAGGGCGCGGGGACGGGCGCCATGGCAGAAAACCAGGCGTCATTGGTTGGCGCAGAAGGTCGGCTCTGATTCCCCGAGCCGTTGAAGGCACAAGGAGGCTGTATTGGGCGAGCGGACGGTTGCTTCCTAAATGAGAGGCCAACCCCCTGCCCCGGCCCTCTATAAAAAGGGGGTAAGAGGGGTGTGTTTTCTCACACACTTTCCTCCTCCACTTCCTCAAACTTCCTTCGCTCGCCATGGTGAGAGGACAAGGGCGCGGTGGTGCTCCGGTGGTGGCGATGAGGGCTTCTGCTCAACAGCGTATCCCTCCTTCTCCGGATGACACAGGGGCGGAACCCGCCGCGAGAGGTGGATGGAGGGGGCGGGGTCGCGGTCGTCGTGGCGCCCGAGGGGGAGGAGGACGGGAGGTGCCCTGATTGCGCCCTCGTGGGACACTCCTCCTCCGTTGGAGGGCCATGTTGGAGCCCAGCCTCAGGACTTCTTCATCAGGCTATACAAGCCTCCGCACGGCCATCTCTGCCTCCCTACTCCATTCATAAGGGTGATGGAGCTCGAACAACCGCGAGTGTTGAGGCTGCACATGAGGGGCTATGGGAATGGCATCATACGGGTAGACGTAGACTTCCCCGCCCCTCTTGTCACTCAGGATGGAAGACCTTTTCTCGTGCCCACAGCTTGTCGGAAGGGCACGTCCTCCATTTTAAGTTAACGGAGAATGGTCTCCTTTCCGTCAAAGTTTTTGGGAGCTCAGTTGCTCGCTTAGGGTGCTGCGCAGAGAGCTCAACCGACGACAAAAGCTCCTCCTCGAGCGATAGCGACAAGGAGGACAGTGATGACGACACCGACCAGGAGGGCGACGACTCTGACTCCGGCTGAGCATCAGCTAGACCATCACTGTCAGGCGGTGGCAGCACCATCTGCATCTGCACCTCCTCTCCGGCAAGGTGATTTACCGGGAAGTTAGGAGCAGGGGCGGAGGTGGTGCCTCTGGCTCCTCCAGCAGCCTTCCAGCTGAACCCCGACAGGATTCCTCGCAGGTTGCAGCTTCGCTAGCCCTGCCGCATCCTGCTAGCCCTGGTGGTGGCGGTTGATGAGTCACCTCCACCGGTTTCTTCACCATCGCATTCGTCCACTCCCTCCCATTTCCGTTGGGCTACCTCTGCTGGAGCCCGACAGGGTCAGGCTGGGCTTCTGCCCATGCGCTCCTTTTGTCCTCTTCACCTCCCGCCGTAGTGCCTAGGAGGAGAGGGACAAGAAAGGGCATCATGGGGCACTTATCTTTTTTCAATCTTAAACTTGTAGGAACTTTCCAAATTTTAGTTCAAATTATGTAATATCTTGAGTCCATGTCTGTGCCATGTAAGGTCTGTACTTGTTTGATCAGCATATTAATGAAAAAGATAAACCTTGTCGGGGACTCATGCATGTATGCATCCATGCAGAGGTGGGATGCCTCTATATTTTTAAATAAACGAGTTTCCCCCAGCAGGCTATCCTGCCGGTACCATCTGTTTGGTTGCCGGGGAGTTAAGCCTACAGGGCACCAACCGCAAAGAGGGACCAGCCCCCCGCCAACCTTTTTTTGTCAAAGGCCACTGCGACCATCCTGACCGAAGCAACATTCAAGTCAAGGGATGGGAGCATCTAAGCTTCAAAAACCGGCGAGGTTTTCTTATGCACAAGTCTTCGCTTACAGAACACGTATGGATAAGAGAAAGAACTTATCTGTTTGGCTTGCCGGAGATCGCAGTGTAGGCTTCATCTTTCCATCTCCTCTTGGAGGCTAAGTCTTCGGCAGGATCCTGCAGTTTATGCAGATGGAAATGATGCCAGATGCGATCTTATCTACATGAAAATGTGATGCTCATGAAATGCTTATGCATGCATGCAACTTGTCGGGGGCCCCTAGCACTTCATTTATTTCTTTGTTGCTCAGGGTCTGCGCCTGGCTTTGTACAAGGGGTTACATGCAACTGAGGCAATGCCTGTACAAAAGGGTGGGTGACGGGCAGCGCCCGACAGCCGCGCCTTATGGGTAGAACTTGTGGAGATGCTCAATATTCCATGAGTTTTGCAATTGAATGTCATCTCTGGTCTCCAGACGGACTGTGCCAGGTCTGGTGACTCGTACAACCCGGTAAGGGCCTTCCCACTTGGGCGACAACTTGTTTGCACCCTTGGCGGACTGAACGCGCCTAAGGAGAAGGTCGCCTTCCTCAAAACACTGGGCATGAATCCTGCGGCTATGATAGCGATGCAGGGCTTGCTGGTAGCATGCAGCATGCGTAGCAGCCCGAAGACGGTTCTTCTCGAGAAGCATAGTGTCATCACGCCGGTGCCGATCCTGCGCTACTTCATCGTAGGCAAGCACTCGAGGAGACCCGTAAGTGAGTTCCGTGGGGATAACTGCTTCTGACCCATAGAATAGGGAGAAGGGAGTCTTCCCGGTGGCTCGATTTGGTGTCATTCTAAGGGACTAGAGAACCATCGGCACCTCGTCGATCCATTGCCTACCGCACTTTTGCAGTTTATCAAATGTTCTTGTCTTGAGTCCTTGCAACACTTCAGCGTTCTCCCTCTCGGCTTGTCCATTGCTTCTAGGATGTGCAACAGATGCAAATGAGATCTTGCTCCAAGGACATGAACATATTGCATGAAGGCGCGGCTCGTGAACTAGGTGCCGTTGTCGGTGATGATTCGGGCAGGGACCCCGAAGCGGCACACCAATCCTTTCAAGAACTTGATAGCTGACTGAGCAGTCACCTTTCTCATGGCATCTACTTCCTGCCACTTTGTAAACTTGTCGATGGCAACGAACAAGAATTCAAAGCCCCCGGCAGCTTGGGGGGGGAGGCTGAGGATATTGAGCCCCCAGACCGAAAATGGCCATGACAAAGGGATTGTCTGAAGAGCTTGGGCAAGCAGATGGATGTTCTTGGAATGGAACTGGCAGGCTTCACATTTGGTGACTAGCTCGACCGCATCTTGGAGGGCTGTGGGCCAATAGAATCCTTGCCGGAATGCTTTCTCAACTAACACCCTTGATCCAATGTGGGAGCCGCACATGCCTTTGTGTATCTCTACCAGCAGTTCCCTTCCTTCTTCCCGGCAAATGCACACCGTTGGGTCGTCTTCTGTATAGTGTGTCATCGACAAATTGATACATATTGGCCCTCCGGGCTACACTTTCAGCTTCTTCTTGCTCTTCGGGAAGTTCTCCAGTTTGGAGGAAGTGGACTATGTGCCTTGCCCAAGTTGGAGCCTGGCGCCCAGCAACAAGGACTAACGGCACCTCCTCGTTCGCGGGTGTGTGTTCCTCAACTGCGGGGACTAGGTGCCCGGCATGAGGGTGCAGCCTGGCAAGTGATGGGGAGTTGTTTTCGACAGGGTCCCTGCCAGGAGCCCCGGAAGGCTCTATCGGGAGAGGCTTACAGGAGTCCAATTTACTCCTCTTTCGGGCCGTTGTTGCCGGCGATACGGAGGGCTGAGTAAGATGGAGAACAAAGGTTCCTGGTTCCATAGGAAGTTTTTGCCCAACACACTTTGATAGATGATCAGCAATGTTGTTTTCCACATGGGGTACGTGCTCTGTTTGCAATCCGTCAAAGTGCTCCTCCAATCTTCTCACTTCCTCAACATATGCCTCCATCAATGGACTTTTGTAATCCTTGTTCACTGATCTCACCACAAGTTGTGAATATCCTCGAATGATCAGCTTCTTGATCCCCAATTCAGTGGCAATCCTGAGCCCGGCAAGGAGCCCTTCATACTCTGCTGTATTGTTAGTCGCCTTTTCCCGGGGAAAATGCATTTGGACGACGTACTTTAGGTGCTCTCCAGTGGGAGCAATGAAAAGCAGGCCATCCCTACACCTTGTAGGGAGAAGGCACCATCGAAATACATAATCCATTCTTGGGGTGCTTCCTTGCCGGGGATAACTGTCTCTAGCACCTCTTCATCAGGGGTTGGCGTCCATTCTGCAATAAGCTCTGGATTGTTGATGTGCTTTCAAACTTCAGCCAAAGCTGGATAACTGCAATTCCCACTCCACTATTCTTCTAGTAGCCTCAGGATTTTGGAGTATCCTTTGCAAAGGAAAGCCGGTGACAACCGTGATCTCATGGGCTTGGAAGTAGTGGCGTAGTTTCCTTGAGGCCATGATGAGGCAAAAAATCAACTTTTGCATGCCAAAGTACCTAGATCTAGCCCCCTGTAAAAGAGAGCTGACAAAGTACACTGGGTTCTGCACCACTTTCTTCCTTACTATGTCCTTGGGGTTGTCTCCGCTACCGTGCTCTTGTTTGTCCTGATCCATATCTAGCCCTTCCGGGTTGTTCTAACTCTCTGTTTCTTCTACTTCCCACTACACCACTAAGGCTGCACTAACCACTTGATTAGTTGTCGCTAAGTATAGCAACAACGGCTCTTGTGGTTTGGGAGCAACCAAGGTGGGCACAGAGGACAAGTAGGCCTTCAAGATTTGTAGTGTTGTGTCTACTTCCGGTGTCCACTTCATGGGCCCCGCCTTCTTCAAAATTTTCAAGAACGACAAGGCACGCTCGGCAGACTTGGAGATGAACCTGCTAACTGCAGCAACGCATCCCGTCATACGCCTCACATATTTAACTGACCTAGGTGCCTGAATCTGCTCGATAGCCTTGATCTTATTGGGGTTGCCTTCTATCCCACGATGGGATACGAAGAACCCGAGGAGCTTGCCGGAGGGAACACCAAACACACACTTCTTCTGGTATAGCTTCAAGTTGATCTTGCACAGATTAGCAAATGTCTCTTCCAAATCCTGAACGAGGGTTGTTCTGTCCTTAGTCTTGACCACAATATCATCCATGTAAGCCTCAATGTTCCTGCGCAACTGTGATTCAAAACCAATCTGGACTGCTCTTGCAAAAGTGGACCCGACAGTCTTTAACCCGAAAGGCATGCGCATGAAGCAGTATGTGCCACATTGGGTGATGAATGAGGTCTTCTCTTTGTCTTCCTTGGACATAAAGATTTGATGATATCCAAAGTATGCATCCAGAAAAGAGAGCAAATCACAACCTGAAGTGGAGTCCACAATCTGGTCGACGCGCGGCAAGGGAAATGGGTCCTTCGGGCAAGCCTTGTTGAGATATGTGAAATCTATACAAAGCCTCCATTTCCCGTTAGCCTTGTGTACGCCCACCGGGTTTGCTAACCATGTTGGATGAAACACTCCTCTGACCATACCAGCTGCCTCAAGTCTCTTGATCTCTTATGCAATGAATTGTTGCCGCTCCAAAGCTTGCTTCCGAACCTTCTTCTTGACGGGACGGGCATGTGGGCAGACATCAAGGTGGTGCTCGATTACCTCCCTAGGAACACCGGGGATGTCAGATGGTTGCCAAGCAAACACAACGACATTCGCCCGCAGGAAGGCAACGAGCGCGCTTTCCTATTTGTCATCAAGGGTGGCACTGATAGTAAAGGTACCATCAGTACCAGCCAGCCCTACCGGGACCTTTTTCACATGAGGTGCAACAGCTTTGGATCTCTTGCTATTGTAACTCTCTAGAAAATCATCAAAAGGCGCAGTACACTCCGAAGAGGTACGCTTCCCGGACTCCTTGCTAGTGTCCCTACTAGCCTTCTTCTTTCCTTTGGTTTCCTTGGTAGGAACTGTGGCTTCCGCAGCCTCTGCCGCGACAGCGTCCCGGTACATCTTATCCACGCAAATAATTGCGTCCTTCTCGTCTGACGGAATGGAAATGACTCCCATCGGCCCTATCATCTTCAAAGTGTTGTAGGCATAGTAGGAGGTTGATACGTCTCCAACGTATCTATAATTTTTTATTGTTCCATGCTATTATATCATCAACCTTGGATGTTTTAAAAGCATTTATATGCTATTTTATATGACTTTTGGGACTAACCTATTAACCTAGAGCCCAGTGCCAGTTTCTGTTTTTCCTTGTTTTAGAGTATCGCAGAAAAGGAAAATCAAACGGAGTCCAATTGACCTGAAACTTCACGGGACTTATTTTTGGACCAGAAAAAGCCCACGGAGTATTGGAGTTGGACCAGGAGAGTCCCGGGCTTCCCACGAGGGTGGGGGCGCGCCCCCCTGCCTCGTGGACAGCATGGAGGTCCACCGACATACTTCTTCCTCCCATAGCCAGAAGCCTCCATAGCCAGAAACTTCGGGGAGCACAATACATCGGGTGTTCCACCGCCAGAAGCCTCCATAGCCACCGAAAACCAATCTAGACCCGTTCCGCCACCCTGCCGGAGGAGGAATCCCTCTCTGGTGGCCATCTTCATCATCCCGGTGCTCTCCATGACGAGGAGGGAGTAGTTCTCCCTCGGGGCTGAGGGTATGTACCAGTAGCTACGTGTTTGATCTCTTTCTCTCGTGTTCTTGAGGTGGTACGATCTTGATGTATCGCGAGCTTTGCTATTATAGTTGGACCTTATGATGTTTCTCCCCCTCTACTCTCTTGTAATGGATTGAGTTTTTCCTTTGAAGTTATCTTAAAGGATAGAGTCTTTAAGGATTTGAGAACACTTGATGTATGTCTTGCCGTGCTTATCTGTGGTGACAATGGGATATCACGTGATCCATTTGATGTATGTTTTGGTGATCTACTTGCGGGTTCCGCCCATGAACCTATGCATGGGGGTTGGCACACGCTTTCATCTTGACTCTCCGGTAGAAACTTTGGGGCATCTTTGAAGTACTTTGTGTTGGTTGAATAGATGAATCTGAGATTGTGTGATGCATATCGTATAATCATACCCATGGATACTTGAGGTGACATTGGAGTATCTAGGTGACATTAGGCTTTTGGTTGATTTGTGTCCTAAGGTGTTATTCTAGTACGAACTCTATGATAGATTGAACGGAAAGAATAGCTTCATGTTATTTTACTACGGACTCTTGAATAGATCGATCAGAAAGGATAACTTTGAGGTGGTTTCGTACCCTACCATAATCTCTTCGTTTTTTCTCCGCTATTAGTGACTTTGGAGTGACTCTTTGTTGCATGTTGAGGGATAGTTATATGATCCAATTATGTTATTATTGTTGCGAGAACTTGCACTAGTGAAAGTATGAACCCAAGGCCTTGTTTCCTAGCATTGCAATACCGTTTGTGCCCACTTTTATCATTAGTTACCTTGCTCTTTTTATATTTTCAGCTTACAAAAACCTATATCTACTATCCATATTGCACTTGTATCACCATCTCTTCACCAAACTAGTGCACCTATACAATTTACCATTGTATTGGGTGTGTTGGGGACACAAGAGACTCTTTGTTATTTGGTTGCAGGGTTATTTGAGAGATACCATCTTCATCCTACGCCTCCCACAAATTGATAAACCTTAGGTCATCCACTTGAGTGAAATTTTCTACTATCCTACAAACCTCAGCACTTGGAGGCCCAACAACGTCTACAAGAAGAAGGTTGTGTAGTAGACATCAAACTCTTTTCTGGCATCGTTGCTGGGGAGGTGAGTGCTTGAAGGTATATCTTTAGATCTTGCAATCAAATCTTTTTGGTCTCTTGTTTTATCACTAGTTTAGTTTATAAAAGAAAACTACAAAAAAAATATGGAATTGAGTTTGCCTCATACGCTTCATCCTTTTAATATCTTTCGTGAGTATGATGGAAAGGAAAATTGTGCCAAAGTGTTAGAAGAAGAATGCATTAAAATAGTTGGCACTAAATATTTGAATGATGAGCATGATTGCAATGTTGTTAGTATGAATTCCTTCAATATCCATGATGCTAATGATATGCAAAGCCACAAGCTTGGGGAAGCTATGTTTGATGAAGATGATATTTTTTGTCCCCCAAGTTTTGATGAGCAAATTTATTATGATGAAATCATGCCTCCTATTTATGATGATTATATTGATGAAAGTGGATTTGGAGAGGTCATGACTTTATTTGGTGATGAATCCACTATTTCGGAAGAGGTTCCATTTGATTATGGGAACAAAGTTGCTATCTATGATGATTATTGTGATGACTTGTATGCTATAAAGAATAATCATATCCATGAAACTTGTCATCGTGATTTTAATTTTCAATTGGATTATGCCTCACATGATAGTTATTTCGTTGAGTTTGCTCCCACTATTATTCATGAGAAGAATTTTGCTTATGTGGATAGTAGTAAATTTTCTATGCTTGTAGATCATGAAAAGAATGCTTTATGTGATGGTTATATTGTTGAATTCATTCATGATGCTACTGAAAATTATTATGAGGGAGGAATATATGCTTGTAGGAATTGCAATAATATCAAGTTTCCTCTCTATGTGCTTAAAGTTTTGAAGTTATACTTGTTTTGCCCTCCTATGCTAGTTGATTATTGTTCCCATAAGTTGTTTTCTCACAAAATCCATATGCATAGGAATTGGGTTAGACTTAAATTTTCTAGTCATATTCTTCATGATGCTCTCTTTATGTTACAATTCTTATCTTCTATGTGAGCATCATTGAAATCATCATGCCTAGCTAGGGGCGTCAAACGATAGCGCTTGTTTGGAAGCAACCCAATTTTATTTTTGTTCCTTGCTTTTTGATCCTGTTTAGCAATAAATAATTATCTAGTCTCTGTTATTATTGAGTTTTTATGTTTTAATCAGTGTTTATGCCAAGTAGAACCGTTGGGAAGACTTGGGGAAAGTCTTGTTGATCATGCTTTAAAAAAACAGAAACTTTAGCGCTCATGAGATTTGTAGCCATTTTTTATTGGAGAGTGATATTTAGTTAATTATTTTTGCAGATGATTAATAGATAAATTACTCACGTCCATAAATTTATTTTAGAATTTTTGGGGTTCCAGAAGTTTGCGTTAGTTACATATTACTACTGACTATTCTGTTTTTGACAGATTCTGTTTTTCGTGTGTTGTTTGCTTATTTTAATGAATCTATGGCTAGTAAAAGAGTTTATAAACCATAGAGAAGTTGGAATACATTAGGTTTAACACCAATATAAATAAAGAATGAGTTCATTACAGTACCTTGAAGTGGTGTTTTGTTTTCTTTCCCTAACAGAGCTTACGAGTTTTCTGTTAAGTTTTGTGTTGTGAAGTTTTCAAGTTTTGGGTAAAGATTCGATGGACTATGGAATAAGGAGTGGGAAGAGCCTAAGCTTGGGGATGACCAAGGCACCACAAGGCAATATTCAAGGACAACCAAGAGCCTAAGCTTGGGGATGCCCCGGAAGGCATCCCCTCTTTCGTCTTCGTTCATCGGTAACTTTACTTGGAGCTATATTTTTATTCACCACATGATATGTGTTTTTCTTGGAGCGTCATTATATTTTATTTAAGTTTTGCTTGATGTTTGAATAAAATATCAAGATCTGAAATTCTTAAATGTTAGAGAGTCTTCACATAGTTGCATAATTATATTCGACTACGCATTGATCTTCACTTACATCTTTCGGAGTAGTTTGTCATTTGCCCTAGTGTTTAACTTATATCTTTTAGAGCACGGTGGTGGTTTTATTCTATAGAAATAATTGATCTCTCATGCTTCACTTATATTATTTTGAGAGTCCTAAACAGCATGGTAATTTTCTTTGGTTATGAATTTATTCCTAATATGATGGGCATCCAAGAGGGATATAATAAAAACTTTCATATAAAGTGCATTGAATACTATGAGAAGTTTGATACTTGATGAGTGTTTTGAGATATGAGGCTGGTAATATTAGAGTCATGCTAGTTGAGTAGTTGTGAATTTGAGAAATACTTGTGTTGAAGTTTGTGATTCCCATAACATGCACGTATGGTGAACCGTTATGTGACAAAGTCGGAGCATGATTTATTTATTTATTGTCTTCCTTATGAGTGGCGGTCGGGGACGAGCGATGGTCTTTTCCTACCAATCTATCCCCCTAGGAGCATGCACGTAGTACTTTGTTTCGATAACTAATAGATTTTTGCAATAAGTATGTGAGTTCTTTATGACAAATGTTGAGTCCATGGATTATACGCACTCTCACCCTTCCACCATTGCTAGCCTCTCTAGTACCACGCAACTTTCGCCGGTACCATAAACCCACCATATACCTTCCTCAAAACAGCCACCATACCTACCTATTATGGCATTTCCATAGCCATTCCGAGATATATTTCCATGCAACTTTCCACCGTTCCATTTGTTATGACACGCTCCATCATTGTCATATTGCTTTGCATGATCATGTAGTTGACATCGTATTTGTGGCAAAGCCACCGTTCATAATTCTTCCATACATGTCACTCTTGAGTCATTGCACATGCTGGTACACTGCCGGAGGCATTCATATAGAGTCATATTTTGTTCTAAGTATTGAGTTGTAATTGTTGAGTTGTAAGTAAATAAAAGTGTGATGATCATCATTATTAGAGCATTGTCCCGTGTGAGGAAAGGATGATGGAGACTATGATTCCCCCATAAGTCGGGATGAGACTCCGGACTAAAAAAAGGCCAAAAGAAGGAGAAGGCCCAAAAAAATTGATGAGAGAAAAAGAGAGAAGGGGCAATGCTACTATCCCTTTACCACACTTGTGCTTCAAAGTAGCACCATGATCTTCATGATAGAGAGACTCCTATGTTGTCACTTTCATATACTAGTGGGAATATTTCATTA
Organism: Triticum urartu; assembly: GCF_056163025.1. Lineage (NCBI taxonomy): Eukaryota > Viridiplantae > Streptophyta > Magnoliopsida > Poales > Poaceae > Triticum > Triticum urartu. Next base: position 364,830,816 of record NC_141875.1, read on the forward strand.
TAGAACTTGGCTTGTATATTCCAATGATGGGCTTCCTCAAAATGCCCTAGGTCTTTGTGAGAAAGCGAGTTGGATGCACACCCACTAGTTTCTTTTGTTGAGCTTTCATACATTTATAGCTCTAGTGCATCCGTTGCATGGCAGTCCCTACTCACTCACATTGATATCTATTGATGGGCATCTCCATAGCCTGTTGATATGCCTAGTTGATGTGAGACTATCTTCTCCTTTTTGTCTTCTACACAACCTCCCTTCTATTCCACATATAGTGCTATATCCATGGCTCACGCTCATATATTGCGTGAAGATTGAAAAAGTTTGAGAACATCAAAAGTATGAAACAATTGCTTGGCTTGTCATCGGGGTTGTGCATGATTTTTAAATATTTTGTGTGGTGAAGATAGAGCATAGCCAGACTATATGATTTTGTAGGGATAGCTTTCTTTGGCCATGTTATTTTGAGAAGACATGATTACTTGGTTAGTCTGTTTGAAGTATTATTATTTTTATGTCAATATTAAACTTTTGTCTTGAATCTTCTGGATCTAAATATTCTTACCATAATAAAGAGAACTACATGGATAAATATGTTAGGTAGCATTCCACATCAAAAATTCTGTTTTTATCATTTACCTACTCGAGGACGAGCAGGAATTAAGCTTGGGGATGATGATACATCTCCAACGTATCTATAATTTTATATTGTTCCATGCTATTATATTATCAACCTTGGATGTTTTATATGCATTTATATGCTATTTTATATGATTTTTGGGACTAACCTATTAACCTAGAGCCCAGTGCCAGTTTCTGTTTTTTCCTTGTTTTAGAGTATCACAGAAAAGGAAAATCAAATGGAGTCCAATTGAACTGAAACTTCATGGAACTTATTTTTGGACCAGAAGAAGACCACGGAGTATCGGAGTTGGACCAGGAGAGTCCCGGGCTGTCCACGAGGGTGGGGGCGCGCCCACCCCCCTGAGCGCGCCCCCTACCTCGTGGACAGCCTGGAGGTCCACCGACGTACTTCTTCCTCCCATATATACCCATATACCCTAAAAACTTCAGGGAGCACAATAGATCGGGAGTTCCGCTGCCAGAAGCCTCCGTAGCCACCGAAAACAAATCTAGACCCGTTCCGGCACCCTGCCGGAGGGGGAATCCCTCTCCAGTGGGCATCCCGGTGTTCTCCATGACAAGGAGGGAATAGTTCTCCCTCGGGGCTGAGGGTATGTACCAGTAGCTATGTGTTTGATATCTCTCTCTCTCTCTCATGTTCTTGAGGTGGTACGAACTTGATGTATCGCGAGCTTTGCTATTATAGTTGGACCTTATGATGTTTCTCCCCCTCTACTCTCTTGTAATAGATTGAGTTTTTCCTTTGAAGTTATCTTAACGGATAGAGTCTTTAAGGATTTGAGAACACTTGATGTATGTCTTGCCGTGCTTATCTGTGGTGACAATGGGATATCACATGATCCACTTGATGTATGTTTTGGTGATCTACTTGCGGGTTCCGCCCATGAACCTATCCATGGGGGTTGGCGCACGTTTTCGTCTTGACTCTCCAGTAGAAACTTTGGGGCATCTTTGAAGTACTTTGTGTTGGTTGAATAGATGAATCTGAGATTGTGTGATGCATATCGTATAATCATACCCATGGATACTTGAGGTGACATTGGAGTATCTAGGTGACATTAGGATTTTGATTGATTTGTGTCTTATGGTGTTATTCTAGTACGAACTCTATGATAGATTGAACGGAAAGAATAGCTTCATGTTATTTTACTATGGACTTTTGAATAGATCGATCAGAAAGGATAACTTTGAGGTGGTTTCGTACCCTACCATAATCTCTTCGTTTGTTCTCCGCTATTAGTGACTTTGGAGTGACTCTTGGTTGCATGTTGAGGGATAGTTATATGATCCAATTATGTTATTATTGTTGAGAGAACTTGCACTAGTGAAAGTATGAACCCTAGGCCTTGTTTCCTAGCATTGCAATACCATTCGTGCCCACTTTTATCATTAGTTACCTTGCTGTTTTTATATTTTCAGATTACAAAAACCTATATCTACTATCCATATTGCACTTGTATCACCATCTCTTCGCCGAACTAGTGCACCTATACAATTTACCATTGTATTGGGTGTGTTGGGGACACAAGAGACTCTTTATTATTTGGTTGCAGGGTTGTTTGAGAGAGATCATCTTCATCCTATGCCTCCCACGGATTGATAAATCTTAGGTCATCCACTTGAGGGAAATTTGCTACTGTCCTACAAACCTCAGCACTTGGAGGCCCAACAACGTCTACAAGAAGAATGTTGTGTAGTAGACATCAGAGGCTGCCATGAACTTTGCCAGACCTGGGCGTCCAAGGATTCCATTGTGCGGTAGGGGGAGGTCGACCACATCAAACACAACCTTCTCAGTCCGGTAGTTCAACTCTCCTCTGAATTTCACTAGCAACGCGATCTTTCCCTTATGATGACTCCTACCGGGGGTTGATTCCTTGAAATGTGCCCGTGACCTTGAGTTCTTCCTCTCCTATCTGAAGCTTGCTGATAACCTTGGGGGAAATCAGATTCAACCCGGTCCCGCCGTCAACCAACATCTTTGTGACTTTAAGGTTGTGAATTGTTGGTGAAACCAACAACAGCTAGCATCCTACCGCGGTTGTGTGGTCAGGATGGTCCTCTTCGTCAAAGATGATGGGCGTGCGTGACCATTTGAGCGGCTTCCGAGACTCTGCCACTGGCTCCACGGCATTGACCTCACGCACCCACTGTTTAAGTTGGCGGTGAGAGGAGTGCAGAGGTGCACCCCCATCAATGCACAGGGCGTTAGTGGCCTTCTGGAACTCCTGCACACTGATTTCCTCATCATCCCCTCAATCACTTTCCTCATTGCAGTCCTCCTTATCTCGGCCCCTGGTGGGTTTTCCTTGGTTCCGAAGAGCCTTGCCGGGGCGATTTGCTTCACCGCCTCGGCCCTTCCTGCCAGCGCCATTATGACCTTTTTCCTTATCACGCTTCTCATATTCAGCCCTCTGCTTCTTGATGAGCTGCTCGACCTAATGACATTCCTAGAGATCGTGGCCCTTGGTCCGATGAATCTTGCAATACGGTCCATCACCTTTCCCAGCTTTCTCGGCAGCCGCAACCTCCTAGCAGTTAGTGCACGCGGCAACTTTCCTTGCCGGGGGCTTCGGCCTTAGCCTTCTTGCCAGTACTAGGCGTGCCCGATCCCTCAACTGTCAGCACTACTTTATCATTGCGCTTCTTGTTCTTCTTCTTCTGACTGATGGACTCGTCGTCATCCTCTGAGTCGATGTCGATACAATCTTCCTCTCCACGAAGTTTCCTCCCTTCCTCCACCCAAGCACACTTGTCCACCAAGGTGTAAAGCTCCTTCACAGTCTTGGGCAACCGAATATTCATCTTGGAACATATCATGCGGTTGCACACATTGGATTGGAAGGCAGCTGTCACAACTGTCAGGTGGATATCTGGGATATTTCTGTGGACTCGACTGAATCTCTGCAAGTACTTTCATAGAGTCTCTCCTTCTTTCTGTTGGAGAAGTTGCAAATCACTGGGCCGTCCTGGTTCTTGATGGTTGCCCGTGAAGGCACCAATGAACTCATGGCACATGTCAGCCCAGGTCGAAATGGAATTCTCCGACAGGTGCATCAGCCAAGACCTCATGTTTGGCTTGAGTGCCAAAGAGAAGTAGTTGGCAAACACCTTCTCATCTCTTCCCCCGACAGCTTGAAAAGGGATGGTGTATATGCTCAAGAACTCTGCCGGGTTCAGTCTCCCATCATACTTCTCGGGTATCTCTGGCTTGAACGTGCGAGTAGATGGCCAACAGACTTGCTGCAGCTCATGAGTGAAGGCAGGCCACCCAACCTCAAAAGGCAGGCACCCGCCATCATCGAGCGTGGGCTCGTCGACGACGGGGCCATCGCACCCATTGGTCCGGTGATGGTTGTCGTGGCGCCTCCCGACGATGATGTCTACTACACAACCTTCTTCTTATAGACGTTGTTGGGCCTCCAAGTGTAGAGGTTTGTAGGCCAGTAGCAAATTTCCCTCAAGTGGATGACCTAAGGTTTATCAATCCGTGGGAGGCGTAGGATGAAGATGGTCTCTCTCAAACAACCTTGCAACCAAATAACAACGAGTCTCTTGTGTCCCCAACACACCCAATACAATGGTAAATTGTATAGGTGCACTAGTTCGGCGAAGAAATGGTGATACAAGTGCAATATGGATAGTATATATAGGTTTTTGTAATCTGAAAATATAAAAACAGCAAGGTAGCAAGTGGTAAAAGTGAGCACAAACGGTATTGCAATGCTAGGAAACAAGGCCTAGGATTCATACTTTCACTAGTGCAAGTTCTCACAACAATAATAACATAATTGGATCATATAACTATCCTCAACATGCAACAAAGAGTCACTCCAAAGTCACTAATAGCGGAGAACAACCGAAGAGATTATGGTAGGGTACGAAACCACCTCAAAGTTATCCTTTCTGATCGATTTATTCAAGAGTCCGTTGTAAAATAACATGAAGATATTCTTTCCGTTCGATCTATCATAGAGTTCGTACTATTTCGTACTAGAATAACACCTTAAGAAACAAATCAACCAAAACCCTAATGTCACCTAGATACTCCAATGTCACCTCAAGTATCCGTGGGTATGATTATACGATATGCATCACACAATCTCAGATTCATCTATTCATCCAACACAAAGAACTTCAAAGAGTGCCCCAAAGTTTCTACTGGAGAGTCAAGACGAAAACGTGTGCCAACCCCTATGCATACGTTCACGAGGTCGCGGAACTCGCAAGTTGATCACCAAAACATACATCAAGTGGATCACATGATATCCCATTGTCACCACAGATAAGCACGTGCAAGACATACATCAAGTGTTCTCAAATCCTTAAAGACTCAATCCGATAAGACAACTTCAAAGGGAAAACTCAATTCATCACAAGAGAGTAGAGGGGGAGAAACATCATAAGATCCAACTATAATAGCAAAGCTCGCGATACATCAAGATCGTACCACCTCAAGAACATGAGAGAGAGAGAGATATCAAACACATAATTACTGGTACATACCCTCAGCCCCGAGGGTGGACTACTCCCTCCTCGTCATGGAGAGAGTTGGGATGATGAAGATGGCCACCGGAGAGGGATTCCCCCCCCTCCGGCAGGGTGGCGGAACGGGTCTAGATTGGTTTTCGGTGGCTGCGTAGGCTTCTGGCGGCGAAACTCCCGATCTATTCTGTTCTCGGATGTTTTTAGGGTATATGGATATATATAGGTGAAAGAAGTCGGTCAGGAGAGCCACGAGGGGCCAACGAGGGTGGGGGCGCGCCCAGGGGGGTAGGGCACGCCTCCCTGCCTCGTGGCTTCCTTGAAGCTTCCTTGACGTCTACTCCAAGTCTCCTGGAGTGCTTCCGTTCCAAAAATAACTCTCCCGAAGGTTTCATTTCGTTTGGACTCCGTTTGATATTCCTTTTCTTCAAAACACCGAAATAGGCAAGAAAACTGCAATTTGGGTTGGGCCTCTGGTTAATAGGTTAGTCCCAAAAATAATATAAAAGTGTATAATAAAGCCCATAAACATCCAAAACAGATAATATAATAGCATGGAACAATCAAAAATTATATATACGTTGGAGACGTATCAAGCATCCCCAAGCTTAATTCCTGCTCGTCCTCGAGTAGGTAAATGATAAAAACAGAGTTTTTGATGTGGAATTCTACCTAACATATTTATCCATGTAATTCTCTTTATTGTGGCACGAATGTTCAGATCCGAAAGACTCAAAAAAAAGTTTAATGTTGACATAAAAACAATAATAGTTCAAGCATACTAACAAAATAATTATATCTTCTCAAAATAACATGGCCAAAGAAAGCTTATCCCTACAAAATGATATAGTCTGGCTATGCACCATCTTCATCACACAAAATATTCAAATCATGCACAACCCCGATGAAAAGCCAAGCAATTGTTTCATACTTTTGATGTTCTCAAACCTTTTCAACTTTCACGCAATACATGAGCATGAGCCATGGACATAGCATTATAGGTGGAATAGACGGTGGTTGGGGAGAAGACAAATAGAAGGAGCTAGTCTCACATCAACTAGGCATATCAACGGGCTATGGAGATGCCCATTAATAGATATCAATGTGAGTGAGCAGGGATTTCCATGCAACTGATGCACTAGAGCTATAAGTTTATGAAAGCTCAAAAAGAAAACTAAGTGGGTGTGCATCCAACTCGATTGCTCATGAAGACCTAGGGCCATTTGAGGAAGCCCATCATTGGAATATACAAGCCAAGTTCTATAATGAAAATTCCCACTAGTATATGAAAGTGATATCATAGGAGACTCTCTATCATGAAGATCATGGTGCTTATTTGAAGCACAAGTGTGGTAAAAGAATAGTAGCATTGCCCCATCTCTATTTTCTCTCATTGTTTATTTGGGACTTCTCTCATTTTTTGGCCTCTTTTTTCGTCCGAAGTCTCATCCCGACTTGTGGGGTAATCATTGTCTCCATCATCCCTTCCTCACATGGGACAATGCTCTAATAACGAAGATCGTCACACTTCTATTTACTTACAACTCAAAGATTACAACTCGATACTTAGAACAAAATATTACTCTATGTGATTGCCTCCGGCGGTGTACCAGGATGTGCAATGAATCAAGAGTGACATGTAGAAAAAATGATGAACGGTGGCTTTGCCACAAATACGATGTCAACTACATGATCATGTAAAGAAATATGACAATAATGGAGCGTGTCATAATAAACAGAACGGTGGAAAGTTGCATGGCAATATATCTCGGAATGGCTATGGAAATGCCATAATAGGTAGGTATGGTGGCTGTTTTGAGGAAGGATATGTGGTGGGTTTATTGTACCGGCGAAAGTTGCGCGGTACTAGAGAGGCTAGCAATGGCAGAAAGGTGAGAGTGCGTATAATCCATGGACTCAACATTAGTCATAAGGAACTCACATACTTATTGGAAAAATCTATTAGTCATCAAAACAAAGTACTAAGCACATGCTCCTAGGGGGTAGATTGTTAGGAAAAGATCATCGCTCGTCCCCGACCACCACTCATAAGGAAGATAATCAATAAATAAATCATGCTCCGGCTTCATCACATAACGGTTCACCATACGTGCATGCTACAGGACTCACAAACCTTAACACAAGTATTTCTCAAATTCACAACTACTTACTAGCATGACTCTAATATCACCATCTTCATATCTCAAAACAATCATAAGGAATCAAACTTCTAATAGTATCCAATGCACTTTATATGAAAGTTTTTATTATATCCCTCTTGGATGCCTATCATATTAGGACTAATTTTATAACCAAAGCAAATTACCATTCTGTTCTAAAGACTCTCAAAATAATATAAGTGAAGTATGAGAGTTCATCAATTTCTATAAAATAAAACCACCGCCGTGCTCTAAAAAGATATAAGGGAAGCACTAGAGCAAAATTGCCTAGCTCAAAAGATATAAGTGAAGCACATAGAGTATTCAAATAAATCACGATTCATGCGTGTCTCTCCCAAAAGGTGTGTACAGCAAGGATAATTGTGTCAAACTAAAAATCAAAGACTCAAATCATACAAGACGCTCCAAGCAAAACACATATCATGTGGTGAATAAAAATAGAGCCTCAAGTAAAGTTACCGATAGACGAATACGAAAGAGGGGATGCCTTCCTGGGGCATCCCCAAGCTTAGGAATTTTGAAATCCTTGGATATTACCTTGGGGTGCCTTGGGAATCCCCATTCTTAGGGTCTTGCCACTCCTTATTCCATAGTCCACCAAATCCTTACCCAAAACTTGAAAACATCACAACACAAAACTCCAACAGAAAATCTCGTAAGCTCCGTTAGTATAAGAAAATAAATCACCACTTTGGGTACTGTTGTGAACTCATTATTTATTTTTATTGGTGTAATATCTAATGTATTACAACTTTTCCATGGTTCATACCCCCCGATACTAGCCATAGATGCATCAAAATAAGTAAACAACACGTGAAAAACAGAATCTGTCAAAAACAGAACAGTCTGTTGAAATTTGGATATTTCCAATACTTATGTAACTCTAATAATGATGAGAAATTAGTAAATCCTAGACAATTTGTGTATAAATCCTCATCAAAACGAATCAGTATTTTATCGCACTTCTATAAAAAATAAAAACTAATCTCCTTGCGCAAAAGTTTCTGTTTTTCAGTAGGATCAAATCAACTATCACTGTAAGCTATCCCAAAGGTCTTACTTGGCACAAACACTAATTAAAACATAAAACCACATCTAACCAGAGGCTATATGAAATATTTATTGCAAAACAAGACCTAAAAAGCAAGAACAAAAATAAAATTGGGTTGCCTCCCAACAAACGCTATTGTTTAACGCCCCTAGCTAGGCATAAAAACACGAATAGATCTAAGTATTGTCGTCTTTGGCATGCAAATCTTTAATAACACACTTATGACTCTTGGGAGATTCTTTGGTTTTATAGATTATCAAACTCCTAGGAAAGAAATCAAGAGATTCATTCGTGGCAATAGGTTCCTTAATAATATTGAGAAAATTGGGGTGAATACTAATTGATTTGAGATCTTCATTATTTTGACTAGAAGATTCACCCTTATTCTTAGGAACATAAGTAAACTTGGAAATCTTGGTATGAGGAAGATTTTGAGTAGTTTTAATGGAGGAAAAAGAAGAACTCAAGTTGGTAATAATATCTTCTAGCTTGCCAATTCTAGTAGAATCTTGATCTATTTTTTCATTAACTATGGGTTCCTTCTCCTTAAGGTTCTTTAGAGTAACTCCTACCTTAGATCCATATTGAGTAATTTGATTATGGATCTTTTTATCCAAATTTTCAATCAACTCTACGGTAGCAATTTTATTTTCAATAATATCCAATCTTTGCATTACATGTTCCAAGGTTAAAATAGTTCCATTAACCAAAAGAGGTGGTGGGCCTAGCAAATATATCATGGCATTGTAAGAGTCGAAAGTATGGCTCCCCAAGAAATCCCCCCAGTAATGGTATCTAGAACATATCTATTCCAGGGAGTAACGCCTACATAAAACATGTGAAGAAGAATAGTAGTAGATTGCTTTCGAGTAGATCTATTTTGAGCATTGCAAGTTCTATACCAAGCATCTTTCAAATTTTCTCCTTCCCTTTGTTTGAAATTGAGAACTTAATTATCAGGAGTACTCATGATAATGGGAGGACTGGCCATGAGAACTAATCGAACGTTTAAACACACGAGCACAGATAAAGCAAGCGAAGAAGACGAACGGAAGAGGGGCAAAGAAAAGGGGAATCTTTTTGAAAATCATTTTAGAAGTGGGGGAGAGGAAAACGAGAGGCGAATGGCGAATAATTTAATGCGAGGGATGAGAGTTTATGATGTGTACTTGGTATGTCTTGGCTTGGCGTAGATCTCCCCGGCAACGGCACCAAAAGTCCTTCTTGCTACCTCTTGAGCTTGCGTTGGTTTTTCCCTTGAAGAGGAAAGGGTGATGCAGCAAAGTAGCGTAAGTATTTCCCTCAGTTTTGAGAACCAAGGTATAAATCCAGTAGGAGACAACGCGACAAGCCATACCTGCACAAACAAACACCAACTTGCAACCAACGTGACAAAGGGGTTGTCAATCCCTTCACGGTTATTCGCAAAGTGAGATCTAATAGAGATGGATAAACGGTAAAGTAATATTTTTGGTTTATGGAACAGAAAGTAAAATATTGCAAAAGAAAGTAAATAGGAAACTAGAATTGTAGATCGAAAGCTTATATGATGGAAAATAGACCCCGGGGCCATAGGTTTCACTAGAGGCTTCTCTCAAGAAAGGAATTATTATGGTGGGTGAACAAATTACTGCCGAGCAATTGATAGAAAAGTGCAAAGTTATGACGATATCTAAGGCAATGATCATGAATATAGGCATCACGTCCGTGTCAAGTAGACCGAAACGATTCTGCATCTACTACTATTACTCCACACATCGGCGGACTCCTGCCTGCATCTAGAATATTAAGTTCATGAAGAACAGAGTAACACATTAAGTAAGATGACATGATGTAGCGGGATTAACTCAAGCAATATGATGAAAACCCCACCTTGTTATCCTCGATGGCAACAATACAGTACGTGTCAGTTCCACTTCTTTCACTAGGATCGACACCGCAAGATTGAACCCAAAGCTAAGCACTTCTCCCATTGCAAGAAAAACCAATCTAGTTGGCCAAACCAAATCGATAGTTTGAAGAGACTTGCAAATATATAAAATCATGCATAAAAGAATTCATAGGAGATTCAAATAATATTCATAGATAAGCTGATCATAAATCCACAATTCATCGGATCTCGGCAAACAGATCGCAAAAGAGTATTACATCGAATAGATCTCCAAGAACATCGAGGAGAACATGGTATTGAGAGTCAAAGAGAGAGAAAAGGCCATCTAGATACTAGCTATGGACCCGTAGGTCTGTGGTAAACTACTTATGCTTCATCGGAGAGGCAATGTTGTTGATGTAGAAGCCCTCCGTGATCGAATCCCCCTCCGGTAGGATGCCGGAAAAGGCCCGAAGATGGGATGTCACGGGTACAAAAGGTTGCGGCAGTGGAAATGTGGTTTTGTGGCTCCCCTTGAAGTTTTTAGGGTATAAGAGTATATATATAGGAGGAAGATCTAGGTCAGGAGGCCACCGAGGGCCCCACAAGGTTGGGGGGAGCGCCCTACCCCCCTTGGGCGTGCCCGTGGTCGCCTCGTGGATCTTCCGACTTGCACTCCAAGTCTCCTGGGTGTCTTTTGGTCCAAGAAAAATCATCGCAAAAGTTTTATTCCGTTTGGTATTCCTTTTCTGCGAAACTCTAAAACAAGAAAAAAAGAAAACAGAAACTGGCACTGGGCTCTAGGTTAATAGGTTAGTCCCAAAAATCATATAAAATAGCATATTAATGCATATAAAACATCCAAAACAGATAATATAATAGCATGGAACAATAAAAAATCATAGATATGTTGGAGACGTATCACCAATCAGACTCTGAATGGTGGCTCCCCACTCATCCATCTGATCAGCTATCGGCAGAAACCTCAGCAACATCTAGGCCCACACCATGGCCTCCGTAGCGGTGCTCGGCATCGGCAATAATGATGTAGACCGTAGCGTCACCCGGCTCCTGACGGTGCCAGCGGTGGCTGTGTCGGGCTCCCGTCGTCGGGAACCAGTCGCTCGAATGGCAAGGTGATGAGGTGATGGCGCGTGCGGGCCAACAACTCCGTTCGGAGCATTGGTTGGGCCAATTTGCTCCAAGGCGGCCATAGGGTTGTGATTTTCCTCAAAACAAACGTCACTATCGTGATTATGCCCCTCAGCCATGCTAGGAGGGACAGAAGGAATAATCTCTCTACCCGTCCTCGCAGAGCATGGTCGCCGGGATGTTGTTGATGTTGTCCTTCTCGGTAATTCCCGTTCCTGCTTCTGCTGCGGGGGAGGTGGTGACAACGCCGCCTGCGCCGACCACGTCCCCCACAGCACCCATGTCCTCATTCTCCTCCGCATTCCTCGTGGCGTCGGCGGCCGTGGGCGACGAGGCCTTTGAGGTGGACGGGTGAGCTGCGGCACTAGACTTCTTCTTGGGCGCCATAGTCGATGAAGTTGTCGATGATAACAAAGCCGGTGAAGATGACACGCTGCCCATGCTCTCGGGTTCACGTAAGTGATCCCCCTACCTGGCGCGCCAAAGATGTCATGGGAAACCACGACCACCTGTGGGACCAAGAGCCCCTTTTGGTTTGGCGGGGGGATGGGCACGTTACACAAAGGTGGAGAAGCATAACGCAGTGCGACAGAGATCACACAGACATTTTTACCCAGGTTCGGGCCGTCACGAGGCGTAAAACCCTACTCCTGCTTCGGTGGATTTATGGTGGAAAATGCTGGAGAAGCGCAGCTCTCTTGCCCGGCAAGGTTGCCTCGGGGCAAGAGGAGCTACGCGTGTATGAGTGTGAGGGGGTCCGAATCCTTTCTACAGTTGCCATGAGCCTCCTTTTATAGATTAAGGGTCACCACAGTGGAAAATCAATCTTTACATACAGATTAGATTGAAAATGGTGCTATCATACCTAACTCTGCAGCCTGACAGAGCACACTAAACGTGCTGCTCAATGTCACATCATGGCTCGCCCGGCAGGCCCTGCCGGGCTGTTTTGCAAACTTGACGTCTGCTTGCTTGACACGTCTCAGGATAGGTGTCGCCTGGAGGTATTTCTGTAGGAAGTGGCTGCCATGTGGCAAACAACAGCCACTTCATCACTTTGCGTCTTGACACCGCATTGATCGATGACTTGCGTCACTCGTGAGGTGGAGTGGTGGCGTGGTTTGCCTCCGTAAGCCCCGGCAGGCCTGCCGGGATGATTTGGGGGATGGCTTCCGGGGGTAATCCCATCTACGCCAGCTCGCCTGCTGTAACGCCCTCGATGTGGCTATATCTCCCACGTGTCGAGGCACGACTTAGAGACATAACCGCATTGAAAGCAATGTCGCAAGTTAGGCAATCTTCACAACATCCCATGTAATATAGATAATAAAGGGGAGATACATAGTTGGCTTACACTCGCCATGTCAATCAAAGTACATAAATAGCATTACAACATTCAAACACTCATGGCCCGACTACGGTGCCAAAATAGAAGAGAACCCAACATGCGACACGGTCCCGATCACCCCAATTGGGCACCACTACTGATCATCAGGGAAAGACATGTAGTATCGTTGAGAGTCCTCATCGAACTCCCACTTGAGCTCAAGCGCGTCATCTGGAGCAGAATCATCAGGCCCTGCATCTGGTTTGGAAGTAATCTGTGAGCCACAGGGACTCAGCAATCCCGCACCCTCGCGATCAAGACTATTTAAGCTTAACAGGTAAGGTAAGGAAAATATGTGGAGCTGCAGCAAGCGACTAGCATATATGGTGGCTATCCTGTTCGCAAAAGAGAGCGAGAAGACGAGGCAAAGAGCGAGTGAGTAACTATAGGGCATCCTGCGGCAAGCATTACTCCAACACCGTGTTCACTTCCCGGACTCCGCCGAGAAGAGACCATCACGGTAACTCACACCGTTGATTCATTTTAATTAAGTTAAGGTTCAGGTTATCTACAACCAGACATTAACAAATTCCCATCTACCCATAACCGCGGGCACGACTTTCGAAATTCAAATCCCAGCAGGGGAGTCCCAACTTAGCCCATGACAAGCTCTCACAGTCAACGAAGGAATAGACCTCCTCCGGAGACGTTCCGATCAGACTCGGTATCTCGGTTCTTCAAGACACTTCGACAAGTTAAAACAAATCCAGCAACACCGCCCGAATGTGCCGACAAATCCCGATAGGAGCTGCACATATCTCGTTCTCAGGGCACACTCAGATGAACACTACATACAACTAAAACCAACCCTCGAGTTGCCCCGAGGTGGCGCTGCAAGTGGCTCTGTTTGGACCAACACTCAGAGGAGCACTGGCCCGGGGGGGTTAAATAAGATGACCCTCGGGCTCCGGAAACCCAAGGGAAAAAGAGGCTAGGTGGCAAATGGTAAAACCAAGGTTGGGCATTGCTGGAAAAGCTTTAATCAAGGCGAACTATCAAGGGGTTCCCATTATAACCCAACCGCGTAAGGAACGCAAAATCCGGGAACATAACACCGATATGACGGAAACTAGAGTGGCAAGAGTGGAACAAAACACTAGGCGAGAGGCCGAGCCTTCCACCCTTTACCAAGTAGATAGATGCATTAAGATAACATGGCAATATAATCATATCCCAACAAGTAAATAGTGTTCCAACAAGGAACGGTCTCCAATCTTCACCTGCAACTAGCAACGCTATAAGAGGGGCTGAGCAAAGCGGCAACATAGCCAATCAACGGTTTGCTAGGACATGGTGGGTTAGAGATTTTACATGGGAATTTGGGAGGCATGATAAGCAAGTGGTAGGTATCGTAGCATAGGCATAGCAAAAGAGCGAGCATCTAGCAAAGCAAAGATAGTAGTGATTTCGAGGGTATGATCATCTTGCCTGCAAAGTTGTCAGAGTTGACTGGATCCTCGAAAGCAAACTCCACGGCCTCCTCGTTAGCGAACTCGTCTCCCGGCTCTACCCAAACAAGACAAACAAGCAACAAGGACACAATCAACCACGTGCAAGCTCAAACAATAAGATGCAAACATGGTATGCTATGCGGGATGCAATACGTGATGCATATGCAAGATTGACAAGGAATGAATGAACCTGGCCTCAACTTGGAAATTCCAAGTGTGCCACTGGAAAGATGAGATGAAATCACTTGAAAATGATATAAAGAACGTCGGAATCGGAGTTACGGTTTAGAAATGGCAAGCAATTCAAATATGACACCGGTCTGCGATTTACAGCAAGTAGCCATCTAAATGCTACAAGATGACCATGCTAGAGCACCCAAACATGACAACAAAATAGATGGAAGGGATCCACTCATGATGCTTAACAAAAGACTAGCACTGAGCTACGGCCAATTCATCCATTAACAGGTTCAAACAAGCATGGCAAAAATGCATTTGGTAAACAGATTTCAGATTTAGTGAAATTAACACTTGTCTGGAATTTCAAATCAGGTAGCACACTTTGAAGCATGAAACCTAGATGCTAAAGGAACTTAACATGGCAAAGTAAAGCATGGAACGGAGCTACTCAAAGAGCTTAACAAAAGTCCCTTAGTGACCTTGAGCCAAAAGGGATCGAAAAATACATTTGCAAGCATGTGAACATGGCAAAAACATAATTAGTTCTCAGACTTAGTGAAAACCGGAGCATGCTGAAACAGATATCAAGTAGGCATGTTTACGAGCTCGGTGCACTCACTACAGAGCAAGTCATGAAAATCTAAGCATGCACCCATCAAGAATACACAACATACAAGCTAGACATGGCAAGAACAATAACATAGCATGCACGGATCAACTACAACATCCTTGGCAAAATTGCTAACAAGTAGACAATCTGCCCAGATTCACGAAATGACAAAAGTAGAGCTCGATTGACTCAAGCTAGGTTGCTCCAAAATTGCAAACAAAGAAATGGCTGGATAGAGCACTACAAGATTAACAAAACATCCTTACTGATCATCCTCAAAAGAGGCACGGATCACTAGGAAACAACATGAACATATGGCCATATGAGATAAACAGTCCAAGGACTTAGTGAAAATGCTAAGTCCCTGAAATCAGCATTAACGAATGCCCTACTCTGCAAGCTTGTGCTAGTCACCACACACATCACAAAAATACATGCGTTGCACCTCTGGATAGATGGAAAAACATATAACAAAACTCATGAAGAGCTCAGGGGCATAACATGCACACATTAATCATGGAAAAAATGACAAATATCTAATTGGAGCAGCAGATCTGACAATTATCTCAAATAGCATTCTTCCAATAGCATTTCGGGCATCAAGATGCACTCAAATGAAAATGATGCAATGAGATGGAATGATGTACTCTCTGAGATGAACATTTTGATATGCTATATGCCCAAAACGGAGCTACGGATGCAAAATTACGACATGATGAACATGAGCAAAATATTTAGGGACTTAGGGAAAAAACAACCCCTAGGGTTTCCAGATCCAGATCTGGGGCGCGGGAACCGAGGACCGCCGGGGTCGGCGCCGGAGTTTGACGGGCAGGCCGCCGGAGTTTGAGCTCGAGGCCGCCAGGGAAGTCCGGCCGGGTCTTGGGGAGGCGGAGGCGCCGGAGGGCGTCGCCGGCGTCAGCGCGGCCGGGCGCGGTCGCCGGAGCCGGGAGCTCCTCTCCGTGGCGCGGGCGCCGGCGAGGTCAGCCGCGGCAGAGGTCGGTGTCGAGGGCGGCGGGCGAGCGAAGAGGCGGCGGGGCGCGGATGCGCGGCGAGGAGGTGGCGACGGATGGCGCGCGGGCCTCGGGGGCCGGCGATGGGCCTGCCCGGGCCGGCGGCGCGGAGGCGGTGAGGCGCCACATGGCGGCCTAGGATTGGCACGGAGGCAGCGGCGGACGCGTCCGGCGCCATCCGAACGTGTCCGGTGGCGGCGGAGACAAATTTTTTTTAGGTTTTGGAAGGGAAGATCCGGAATTTGGAGGAGGGGGTCTTTATATAGAGGTAGAGGGAGCTAGGAGAGTCCAAATGAGGTGCGGTTTTCGGCCACGCGATCATGATCGAACGCTCTAGATGATGGAGAGGGTTTTGGTGGGTTTTGGGCCAAAATGGAGGGGTGTTGGGCTGCAACACACACGAGGCCTTTTCGGTCCCTCGGTTAACCGTTGGAGCACCAAACGAAGTCCAAATGGTACGAAACTTGACAGGCGGTCTACCGGTAGTAAACCAAGGCCGCTTGGCAAGTCTCGGTCCAATCCGGAAATGTTTAATCCCCACACACGAAAGAAAGGTAGAAATGACCACCGGAGGAGAACGGAGCGCCGGAATGCAAAACGGACAACGGGGAAAATGCTCGAATGCATGAGATGAACACGTATGCAAATGCAATGCACATGATGACATGATATGAGATGCATGACAACGACAACAACACACGGAGGCAAAGACCCGAACCCAAGAAAATAAAATAACTTAACACCGGAAACGGCAAGAGTTGGATTACATATTGGGTAAGTCATATCCGGGATGTTACAACACTCCACCACTACAAAAGGATCTCGTCCCGAGATCTAGGACTGAAAGAACGCCGGGTACTCAGAACGGAGGTGATCCTCTCATTCCCAGGTAGCTTCACGGTCTGAATGGTGTGACCACTTGACTTTGAGGAATTTGATTGACTTGTTGCGAGTCTTGCGTTCAGTCTCTTCAAGAATAGCAACGGGGTGCTCACGATACGAGAGATCTCCTTGGAGCTCAATGTCCTCGAAGTTGACGGTGTGGTCAGGAGTCTTGAAGCACTTTCGGAGCTGAGAGACATGGAACACGTCATGAACATTTGTAAAGTTTGAAGGAAGCTCGAGTTGATAGGTGAGATCGCCTCTCTTGCTGACGATTTTGAAAGGTCCCACGTATCTAGGGGCAAGCTTCCCTTTGATACCGAAGCAGCGAGCACCTTTCATAGGAGAGACGCGGAGGTAAACATGATCTCCGATCTCGAAAGCCAAATCACGGTGCTTACTATCATAGTAGCTCTTCTGGCGGGATTGGGCTGCTTTGAGGTTATCTCAAATGACTTTGCACATTTCCTCTGCCTCTGTGATTAAGTCATTACCCAAAAGCTGACGCTCACCGGTTTCAGACCAGTTGAGAGGGGTACGGCACTTCCTGCCATACAGAATTTCAAATGGGGCCTTGCCCGAACATGCTTGAAAACTGTTGTTGTAGGAGAATTCAGCATAAGGAAGACAATCCTCCCACTTCATGCCGAAGGAGATCACAGAAGCCCGGAGCATATCTTCAAGAATATGGTTGGCACGCTCGACTTGACCGCTAGTTTGAGGATGGAAAGCTGTGCTGAAGCGGATGTTGGTGCCCATGGCCTTCTGAAAAGAATCCCAAAACTTGGAGGTAAAGATGCTTCCACGGTCTGAAGAGATCACCTGTGGAATACCGTGCAGAGAGACAATTCGAGAGGTATAGAGCTCAGCCAATTGATCTGCAGTGATAGACTCTTTGATAGGCAGAAAGTGAGCCACTTTAGTGAGTTTGTCGATGACAACGAATATAGCATCATTGCCACGTTTGGACTTTGGAAACCCAGTCACGAAGTCCATCTCAATATGGGCAAACTTCCATTCTGGAATGGCAAGAGGTTGGAGGAGACCAGCTGGCCTTTGGTGTTCTGCCTTCACTCTTCTGTAGACATCACACTCATTCACGAACTGAGCAATCTCGCGCTTCATTCGAGTCCACCAATAAGCCTGTTTGAGGTCCTGATACATCTTCGTGCTCCCAGGGTGGATGGAGAGGAGTGAATTGTGAGCCTCGTTCATGATAACTTTACGAAGATCACCTTTGGGCACAACAATACGATCCTCGAAGATGAGAGTATCCTTGTCATCAAGGCGGTAGCACTTGTACTTGGGTTGACTCTTGGCAATCCCAATCTTCACCTTCTTCACCATAGCATCAAGAAGTTGAGCTTGGCGAATCTGGTCTTCCAAGGTAGGAGAGACTTGAAGGTTGGCGAGGAAACCTTGAGGAACAACTTGCAGATTAAGTTTGCGGAAAGCTTCACAAAGCTCTGGTTGATAAGGCTTGAGAATAAGACTGTTGCAATAAGCCTTCCTGCTCAATGCGTCAGCAATCACATTGGCCTTGCCTGGAGTATACTCGATACTCGGATTATACTCTTGAATCATTTCGACCCATCGAGTTTGCCTGAGGTTGAGATTAGGCTGAGTGAAGATGTACTTGAGACTCTTGTGATCAGTGAAAATGTCCACTTTTCTTCCCAATAAGAGATGTCTCCAAGTCAAAAGAGCATGCACAACTGCCGCCAACTCGAGATCATGAGTGGGGTAGTTCTTCTCATTGGGCTTCAACTGGCGAGAGGTATAAGCCACAACTTTCTTCTCTTGCATCAACACTGCGCCGAGACCTTGGAGAGAGGCATCGCAAAAGATCTCGTACGGCTTGGATTCATCAGGCGGAGTCAGAACCGGAGCGGTGACCAATTTCTCTTTCAAAGTGTTGAAAGCAATGTCACACTCCGGAGACCAAACGTACTTGGCATGCTTCTGGAGAAGATTTGAGAGAGGCTTCGCGATCTTAGAAAAGTTTTCAACGAATCTTCGGCAGTAGCTTGCGAGACCGAGGAAGCTACGGAGTTGCTTCACGTTCTGAGGTGGTTCTGTAACGCCCCGAGACCGATGTGCCAGGTGTCGTCCAGTTATTCGCTGTTGTTGCCTTGTCATTGGTTGCATGTCATGCATTGCATATCATGTCATCATGTGCATTTCATTTGCATACGTGTTCGTCTCATGCATCCGAGCTTTTTCCCCGTTGTCCGTTTTGCATTCCGGCGTTCCGTTCTCCTCCGGTGGTCATTTCTACCTTTCTTTCTTGTGTGGGGATTAAACATTTCCGGATTGGACCGAGACTTGCCAAGCGGCCTTGGTTTACTACCGGTAAACCGCCTGTCAAGTTTCGTACCATTTGGACTTCGTTTGATACTCCAACGGTTAACCGAGGGACCGAAAAGGCCTCGTGTGTGTTGCAGCCCAACACCCTTCCATTTTGGCCCAAAACCCACCTAACTCTACTCCATCATCTCGGTCGTTCGATCACGATCGCGTGGCCTAAAACCGCACCTCATTTGGACTCTCCTAGCTCCCTCTACCTATAAAAGAGCACCCCCTCTCCGAAACTCGCGGTTCATTCTTCCCCTAACCCTAAAAATTCTCAGATCCGCGCCACCGCACATTTCCTCCCCGCCGACGGACATGTCCGCGCCGCCCGCCGCGACCAACCACGGCGGGCCACGTCAGCGCCGCCGCCTCTCTCCACCGCGCGCGCCCGCGGCGCCCAGAGCCGGCCCGCCCGGGCCAGAACCCCCCGCCGCCCGAGCGCTCGTTCCTCCGCGCGCCTGCCACCGACCGCCACCGCCACCGCCAACGCCGGCAGCCGCCTTCGCTCGCCAGCGGCGCGCCCCGGCGCCCGAACGCCTCCCCGCCGCCATCCCGGACTCCTCCGGCCTCGATCCGACCCCGAGGAGGACCGCCACCGCCGCCTGCTTTCAGATCCGGCGCCGCCCGCCGCGGCTCCGGCCATCCCCGTCGCCGGAGTCTCCTAGCGCCACCGCCGCCCTGCCTCGATCCCTATCGGATCGGGAGAGACGACCGGGTCGCTCCGCGCCCGCATGGGCCCCACCTTCGGCCCAGCTCCAGCCGGCCTCGTTTGGCCTGCCTCCTCCTCCTTCGTGGGCCGGCCCAGCTTCCCGGCCAGCGCAGCGCCAAGCCCAGCTCTAGATCCGCGGCCTGCCTCTCTCCTCCACCGGCCTGCCTTCTCCTCTCCACGTCCGGGCCGAAGCCCACTGGGTGAGGCCACACACTCCCCAGTGCCTCCTGTTTTTTTTCCTGCTGTTGGGCTTGCCCAGATTCGGCCCGCATCGTTTTTTTTTCAGTTCTGGGTGATTTTATCTAATTTCCAGGAGCCTGTCAGTTTTGCAGAAAAGTCCCTGTTCTTCGTGCATTTAATAACTCACTAACCGTGCATCGGATTAAAATGTTTTATATATGAAACTTGCTCAGAATTTTGTGTAGATTAATAATATCCAACTTTCATCTATGTTTGAAATGTCTAAAATGATGTTTGTTTAATTTTGCTCCTATGCCATGTTAAAATGATTTAATTCATAACTAAATAACCGTAACTCCGATTTTAATAAACTTTATATGTAAATGGGGTAGAAAAATGCCTAGTTTAACATGGTGCTTTCATCACACTATATCTTATTTAATTAATGCATTTATATACTTGGTAAAGGGTGGAAGGCTCGGCCTTATGCCTGGTGTTTTGTTCCACTCTTGCCGCCCTAGTTTCCGTTATACCGGTGTTATGTTCCCGGATTTTGCGTTCCTTACGCGTTTCGGTTATAATGGGAACCCCTTGACAGTTCGCTTTGAATAAAACTCCTCCAGCAAGGCCCAACCTTGGTTTTACCATTCGCCACCTAGCCTTTCTTTTCCCTTGGGAGTCGCGCATCCCGAGGGTCATCTTATTTTAACCCCCCCGGGCCAGTGCTTGTCTAAGCGTTGGTCCAAACTAGAGCCCCTTGCAGCGCCACCTCGGGGAAACTCGAGGGCTGGTTTTAGTTGTATGGATTGCTTATCCGGTGTTGCCCTGAGAACGAGATATGTGCAGCTCCTATCGGGATGTCGGCGCATCGGGTGGTCTTGCTGGACTTGTTTTACCATTGTCGAGGATGTCTTGAAGAACCGAGATACCGAGTCTGATCGGAATGTCTCGGGAGGAGGTCTATTCCTTCGTTGATCGCGAGAGCTTGTCATGGGCTAAGTTGGGACTCCCCCGCAGGGATTTGAACTTTTGAAAGCCGTGCCCGCGGTTATGGGCAGATGGGAATTTGTTAACGTCCGGTTGTAGAAAACCTGAAGTTGACCTTAATTAAAATGAATCAACAGCGTGTGTAACCGTGATGGTCTCTTTCCGGCGGAGTCCGGGAGTGAACACGGTTGTTGGAGTTATGCTTAACGTAGGTTGTTTTAGGATCACTTCTTGATCATACTTGTATCGACCGTGCTTTGCCTTCTCTTCTCGCTCTCTTTTGCGTATGTTAGCCACCATATATGCTAGTCGCTTGCTGCAGCTCGACCTCATATTTTTACCTTTCCCATAAGCTTAAATAGTCTTGATCACGAGGGTGCGAGATTGCTGAGTCCCCGTGGCTCACAGTTACTTCCAGAACCAGCTTGCAGGTATCGTTGAACCGTGCAGATGACGCAACCAAGATCAAGGAGTAGCTCTATGAAGATCTTGTCCTTTATATTGTTTCGATCTAGTAGTGGAGCCCAGTTGGGGTCGATCGGGGACCTTTGTCGCATTTGGGGTTCTTCTTTTATTTTGGTTCCGTAGTCGGACCTTGATTGTATTTGGATGATGTAATGCTTTATTCTTGTATTGTGTGAAGTGGCGATTGTAAGCCAACTATGTATCTTTTACCTTATGTATTACATGGGTTGTGTGAAGATTACCTCACTTGCGACATTGCTTTCAATGCGGTTATGCCTCTAAGTCGTGCTTCGACACGTGGGAGATATGGCCGCATCGAGGGCGTTACAAGTTGGTAATCAGAGCCTTCCCCGACCTTAGGAGCCCCATTGCTTGATCGTTTTAGCGGCCGAGTTGTGTCTAGAAAAATGTTTTGAGTCATTTAGGAATTATATATCAGAGAGTTTAGGAATTCTTTTTACTTCCCAGTCTCCTATCGCTCTGGTAAGGCATCCTGACGTAGAGTTTTGACTCTTCTCTTCTCAAATTTCACTAAAAAAAATTTAGGATCACGCGGGTATCTTGGAATCGTTCCGATGGTTTTATGATGAGAACATTGTCTTGGTGCCTCCTGTCAGGGGTTTAGTGGAAGTGTCCTGGGGAGTTGAGCTCTGAGGTGTTGTCGTCATAATTTTATTGTTGCAGTTCTGGAATACCTGAGTCTAGTACGCCGACATCGAAAATCTCTTTTATGCAGTTCATTGGTGAGATAACCTCGACGCCACCCAGTACTAGGGCGGGAGTTCGGGAGTATTGCCATAACTTGTATAACGGATGCTTTTCGAAGGTTGAGGTAGATGATTTCCGAAGGTTTCTTGGTTATGTGTTGAAGGATGGATACAGCTGGATGTAGGATTTGCTAGTTTGGGTGAGATATTATGCTTCCCCTGTATCCCCAACACCTGATTGCATAACCGGAAAGGTTCGGGAGTTTCATAGGTGGGAATTCAGGTAGCTCTTAGGATATCTTTCCGACAGATGTATGATATGAAATTGGGGTTCGACGCCTAGTGGTCTGCCTAGTCACGGTCGGTTTTACAGTGGTCTCGTTGTGTCTTAAAGAGTCCTTGGCTATGCCGACTCGGGGACGCTTCGTATGTCATGTTTACTGCCTTGTACATGATGGTGCTGTACGATCGAGCCCGTGTAGGCCCCACCACGAAAACTTCGGACGAAATCTCTATCATATGTTTGTTCCGGCTTACTCTGGAAGCCAATCCTTTGTTTTGTTCTGAGTTGTGGTATTTGAGTTGCTTCAATGTCAAGTGTTGATTCCATACCTTCCCCAAATGGTGTTCTCATACTCCTATGTGAATACTAAACCTTCATGATAATCGAGACTGTCATGTCAATCCTTTTCAACTGGTGTGCTTCTCTTCAAGTGGATTCGATCATTTCAACTTCCGCAAGATCAATTATCAGTTCTTCTCAATGGTGTTTGTTTCATCCGTCTCCAAGTTGCCTTTGTTTTCCCACCCTCCCTCCCTTTGTTTCTTCAAGGACTCAGATTTCTTCATCAGGTATCCATTTTATTCTTGTAAAGTCTCACCATTCTTTTCCTTCATGTTCTTACCCGGTGATTCTCATGAAGATTCTAACGGAGCCTCAAGTCTGGCACTCTTCACTCGTTTTCTTCTCTGGTGGATTCAAATCTAGCTTTGGTGTTGATCACATCCTTTCCTCGTTTCAATGCTTTCTCATGCCGGTGCACCTCTTAATCTTCCACTTCTCACTATTCAATTGTTCCGGAGTGCTAAGATATCTCAGAGGATGTTAGTGTTTATTCTCATTCTTTCAAGATCTTTCGAGAATGTTATCTTATTCAAATCATTTAATTCAACCGGTGCTTTCTCTCTTAAATCGTTCAATGGTGTTTCTTTTCAGTGGGCCCTAACCCACAGGTCTTTTCCCAGGATCTTACCTAACTCTTCTAATTTTTCCCGGAGCTATCCTAAATTCTTGTCAAAGTTTGACGTAAGTATGATTTATCATCGGTCAAATGTGTTTTCCTCCAAAATCTCTCAAATTCTTTTCATCATTGGTTCAACCTTTATAATTTTCCATCCCGGAGTATCTCAACAATTCATGGTGGTGTTGCTCATCGGTATTCTCAACATTTGAAGACCGAAGAAGAGTTTCTCTTTAATCTTGCTCTTTTCTCTTCAAGATTCGTGATTCTAGCTTGTTGCCATCCTCTCATAATTGTCTTGATCGTGAGAATTCTTTTCACCTATCCGGAGCAATTCAAGATTCTGCTAAATTTGATTATCCGGAGGCCATAATTTTGGGATTATTCATTCTCAGCTTTCAGCTATCATTCTCCAATTTTACCGGTGTTTCGCTCAAGTGATCTTTAATCGGCTCGTGATCTCTTCTTTCTCTTTTATGTAAATTCCCCTCAAGTATCTTCATTTGCTCTCTAATTCTTCCTGGTGCTTCTTTATTTTTCTTCTTCGTTCATTTTCAATTCTTACAGTGGTTTACTCAAGATTCTATTCCATGGTTATCATATCAACTCATTCGTTGTTTTCCAAATCCTACCGATTGCTTGTTGAAGACCGTCTCAAGTTTGCGCTATATCTCGCTTAATCCTCTCTACGAGAATAAGTAGTGTGCCAAATCCGTTGCTTGTCATCAATTAAATTGGTGAAGGATAAGCATAATGTAATTCTTATTCTTGTTTCATCCAATTGATTTAATTTCTTATTCCGGAGGTTCATCAAATTCTCGATTCAAGTTGTCCATCTTTCTTTTCTGGAGTTCCAAGTTTCCACTCTATCTCATCGCAAAGCTTCATCTAATCATCACAAGGTTTCACCTTGTGTTTTCAACTTCTCTTTCTTTTCGTTATTCTTTTGTATCGGAGTTCTTCATGGAGATTCTACATGGTGGTTCATCAAGGCTTTAAATTCCTTCTCGAAGTGTTCATCAACATTCATTTCTAAGGAGCTCAAGCATTCTCATCTTGCAATCCAGAGTTCAATCTTTCTTCCGTATCATTGGAGGTGGTACTATGTCATTCTTGATAATTTGGAATTCATGCTTCATGATTCACATGTTGTCATGAATGAGATATTTTAAATCCATCAATCTCGTCATTGGAATTATCTTGGGTTATATTTCATCTAAAGCCTTCCCTAAGTATTGTTGTTATTATGGTGCTTATAAATTATCCAAGTTTTCATTTATCCTCCCAGTGAAATAAGTTTCTCGCCTCCTAGTTCATATCAATCCAATCTTTTGTTTTCGTTAGTGGCAGAATTTTCACCTCATAAAGTTTGAGATGGTCTCCATAAGCCCACTACAACCTTGTTCTTTTCTTGTTGTTAATCCAACAAATCCGTTCTAACATTTGTTGTAACCGTGCTCTCTCAAGATCTTGTTTCCCTTCGTTCCGGAGTCATTGTGATGTTGCTCTCCTCAACCCATCTTCTCGGATTGTCAGGACCATGTTTTGATCGTGCTTATCCTTTTAACCAGAGTGTTGTGTCCCCTTTTGCTCAAGCTCTTTCATTTTACCAAGTTTTTTATCTCTTTTAAACTGGAGTGCTGTCCGAGATCTTTCTTACCCCTTGTTTCAATTCATTCAATAGTTAAGGAGGCAGTGTATTGTGATTTCATCAAGTATCTTCTCATCTTATCAAGTTATTATTCAATTCCTTTTCTTTTCAACCGGAGTGCTGCCCGAATTTTGGTTTTCCTTGATCCCCTTCTTTAACCGGAGTGTTTTCAATAAATATCTTGCCCTTCATCCTCAAGGTTTTTTTTCGCAATGCTCTTTGTCCCTCTTTTCTAAAGGAGTGTTTTCGACCTAGTTCACCTTCGTTGTATTCTTCGCTCGAATTTGTTCAACCTCGCAAGGTTCTTGGTTTCACTCATTGGTCAAAGAAGCAACTTAATTTACCTCTTCTCTTTCTCCTTCGTTTTCCCTCCGGTGCCATTCTAGATCTCGGGACGAGATCCTCTCGTATTGGTGGAGTGTTGTAACGCCCTGAGACTGATGTGCCAGGTGTCGTCCAGTTATTCGCTGTTGTTGCCTTGTCATTGCTTGCGTGTCATGCATTGCATATCATGTCATCATGTGCATTTCATTTGCATACGTGTTCGTCTCATGCATCCGAGCTTTTTCCCCGTTGTCCGTTTTGCATTCCGGCATTCCGTTCTCCTCCGGTGGTCATTTCTACCTTTCTTTCTTGTGTGGGGATTAAACATTTCCGGATTGGACCGAGACTTGCCAAGCGGCCTTGGTTTACTACCGGTAGACCGCCTGTCAAGTTTCGTACCATTTGGACTTCGTTTGATACTCCAACGGTTAACCGAGGGACCGAAAAGGCCTCGTGTGTGTTGCAGCCCAACACCCTTCCATTTTGGCCCAAAACCCACCTAATTCTGCTCCATCATCTCGGTCGTTCGATCACGATCGCGTGGCCGAAAAACACACCTCATTTGGACTCTCCTAGCTCCCTCTACCTATAAAAGAGCACCCCCTCTCCGAAACTCGCGGTTCATTCTTCCCCTAACCCTAAAAATTCTCAGATCCGCGCCGCCGGACATTTCCTCCCCGCCGACGGACATGTCCGCGCCGCCCGCCGCGACCAACCACGGCGTGCCATGTCAGTGCCGCCGCCTCTCTCCACCGCGCGCGCCCGCGGCGCCCAGAGCCGGCCCGCCCGGGCCAGAACCCCCCGCCGCCCGAGCGCTCGTTCCTCCGCGCGCCTGCCACCGACCGCCATCGCCACCGCCAACGCCGGCAGCCGCCTTCGCTCGCCGCGGCGCGCCCCGGCGCCCGAACGCCTCCCTGCCGCCATCCCGGACTCCTCCGGCCTCGATCCGACCCCGAGGAGGACCGCCACCGCCGCCTGCTTTCAGATCCGGCGCCGCCCGCCGCGGCTCCGGCCATCCCCGTCGCCGGAGTCTCCCAGCGCCACCGCCGCCCTGCCTCGATCCCGATCGGATCGGGAGAGACGACCGGGTCGCTCCGCGCCCGCATGGGTCCCGCCTTCGGCCCAGCTCCAGCCGGCCTCATTCGGCCTGCCTCCTCCTCCTTCGTGGGCCGGCCCAGCTTCCCGGCTAGCGCAGCGCCAAGCCCAGCTCCAGATCCGCGGCCTGCCTCTCTCCTCCACCGGCCTGCCTTCTCCTCTCCACGTCCGGGCCGAAGCCCACTGGGTGAGGCCACACACTCCCCAGCGCCTCCTGTTCTTTTTTTCCTACTGTTGGGCTTGCCCAGATTCGGCCCGCATCGTTTTTTTTCAGTTCTAGGTGATTTTATCTAATTTCCAGGAGCCTATCAGTTTTGCAGAAAAGTCCCTGTTCTTCGTGCATTTAATAACTCACTAACCGTGCATCGGATTAAAATGTTTTATATATGAAACTTGCTCAGAATTTTGTGTAGATTAATAATATCCAACTTTCATCTATGTTTGAAATGTCTAAAATGATGTTTGTTTAATTTTGCTCCTATGCCATGTTAAAATGATTTAATTCATAACTAAATAACCGTAACTCCGATTTTAATAAACTTTATATGTAAATGGGGTAGAAAAATGCCTAGTTTAACATGGTGCTTTCATCTTGAATGTTTAACAACTCTAAAATTGTGTTTAGGGCAGAACAGTACCAAACCTTAAAATATGCACATGAGGAGTTTCCGGACATGTTGGTTGTTGTTCCGGCCTCATTTAAACTTGCCTAGAGTAGGTAGTTTCGTCATGCTTCACCTCTTGCCATGTTAATCAACATTTAATTTTGTTGGGGTACATAAACGAGAGAGAACTAAATAATTGATGTGGTGTTTTGTCAATATGCATCCCGATGCATATTGAGCTCCACTTAATTTGTAGGATTGTTTGTGCACTTTGCCATGTCATGCTTCATTAAACCGGACATGCATCATACTTGTTTGTGCATCATGCCATGTCTTTGTGGTGGTTGTTTACTATGTCGTTTGCTTCTTTCCAGTGTTGCTTCTTCGGGTTGGTTCCGATAACGTCGTGTTGTGAGGATCCGTTCGACTACGTCCGTTTGTCTTCTTCATGGACTCGTTCTTCTTCCTTGCGGGATCTCAGGCAAGATGATCATACCCTCAAAATCACTACTATCTTTGCTTTGCTAGATGCTCGCTCTTTTGCTATGCCAATGCTACGATGCCTACCATTTGCTTGTCAGCCTCCCAAATTGCCATGTCAAACCTCTACCCCACCCTGTCCTAGCAAACCGTTGATTGGCTATGTTACCGCTTTGCTCAGCCCCTCTTATAGCGTTGTTAGTTGCAGGTGAAGATTGAAGTTTGTTCCTTGTTGGAACATGTTTATTTGTTGGGATATCACACTATATCTTATTTAATTAATGCATCTATATACTTGGTAAAGGGTGGAAGGCTCGGCCTTATGCCTGGTGTTTTGTTCCACTCTTGCCGCCCTAGTTTCCGTCATACCGGTGTTATGTCCCCGGATTTTGCGTTCCTTACGCGGTTGGGTTATAATGGGAACCCCTTGACAGTTCGCTTTGAATAAAACTCCTCCAGCAAGGCCCAACCTTGGTTTTACCATTCGCCACCTAGCCTTTCTTTTCCCTTGGGAGTCGCGCATCCCGAGGGTCATCTTATTTTAACCCCCCCGGGCCAGTGCTTGTCTAAGCGTTGGTCCAAACTAGAGCCCCTTGCAGCGCCACCTCGGGGAAACTCGAGGGCTGGTTTTAGTTGTACGGATTGCTTATCCGGTGTTGCCCTGAGAACGAGATATGTGCAGCTCCTATCGGGATGTCGGCGCATCGGGTGGTCTTGCTGGACTTGTTTTACCATTGTCTAGGATGTCTTGAAGAACTGGGATACCGAGTCTGATCGGAATGTCTCGGGAGGAGGTCTATTCCTTCATTGACCGTGAGAGCTTGTCATGGGCTAAGTTGGGACTCCCCTGCAGGGATTTGAACTTTCGAAAGCCGTGCCCGCGGTTATGGGCAGATGGGAATTTGTTAACGTCCGGTTGTAGAAAACCTGAAGTTGACCTTAATTAAAATGAATCAACAGCGTGTGTAACCGTGATGGTCTCTTTCCGGCGGAGTCCGGGAAGTGAACACGGTTGTTGGAGTTATGCTTGACGTAGGTTGTTTTAGGATCACTTCTTGATCATACTTGTATCGACCATGCTTTGCCTTCTCTTCTCGCTCTCTTTTGCGTATGTTAGCCACCATATATGCTAGTCGCTTGCTGCAGCTCCACCTCATATTTTTACCTTTCCCATAAGCTTAAATAGTCTTGATCGCGAGGGTGCGAGATTGCTGAGTCCCCGTGGCTCACAGTTACTTCCAAAACCAGCTTGCAGGTATCGTTGAACCGTGCAGATGACGCAACCAAGCTCAAGGAGTAGCTCTATGAAGATCTTGTCCTTTATATTGTTTCGATATAGTAGTGGAGCCCAGTTTGGGTCGATCGGGGACCTTTGTCGCATTTGGGGTTCTTCTTTTATTTTGGTTCCGTAGTCGGACCTTGATTGTATTTGGATGATGTAATGCTTTATTCATGTATTGTGTGAAGTGGCATTGTAAGCCAACTATGTATCTTTTACCTTATGTATTACATGGGTTGTGTGAAGATTACCTCACTTGCGACATTGCTTTCAATGCGGTTATGCCTCTAAGTCGTGCTTCGACACGTGGGAGATATAGCCGCATCGAGGGCATTACAGGTTCTCAATTCACAATTGCAGACACCTTCTCAGGATTCACTGCAATGCCCTTGGCAGAGATGATATGACCAAGATAAAGAACCTCATCGAGCCAAAATTCGCACTTGGAGAACTTGGCATAGAACTGGTGTTCCCTGAGCTTATCGAGTACCAAACGCAAGTGCTTGGAATGATCTTCCTTGTTCTTCGGAAAGACCAGAATGTCGTCGAGATAGACCAAAACGAAGT
The DNA here is from genome assembly GCF_056163025.1 of Triticum urartu. Lineage (NCBI taxonomy): Eukaryota > Viridiplantae > Streptophyta > Magnoliopsida > Poales > Poaceae > Triticum > Triticum urartu. The sequence continues at coordinate 364,860,358 of NC_141875.1, forward strand.
CATTGGTGTAGGCGTTGAAGATGAAGTTCATCATGCAAGAGAACGTCGGAGGAGCGTTGACGAGGCCAAAAGACATGACAGTGTATTCATATGAACCATAGCTTGTCCTGAAAGCCGTCTTGGGAATAGCTTGCTCACGGATTCGAATCTAATGATAACCCATACGGAGATCAAGCTTGGAGAATACTTGGGCACCTTTGAGTTGTTCGAACAGCTCGTTGATGTTGGGAAGTGGGTATTTGTTCTTGATGGTCTTCTTGTTCAATGGACGGTAGTCAACACAAATTCGGTCTGTTCTATCCTTTTTCTTCACAAAAAGAACACCACAACCCCACGGAGAAGAACTAGGTCGGATGAGACCCATACTCTCTTCAATATCGAGTTGCTTCTTCAGCTCTTTCAACTCTTCAGGTCCGAGCTTGTAAGGATGCTTGCACACAGGTTCCGTGCTAGGCTCAAGATCGATGACGAATTCAACTGGCCGGTGCGGAGGCATTCCTGGAAGCTCTGCTGGAAAGACGTCTTGATATTCGCAAACGACTGGAATCTGCGAGATAGCATCCAGTTCACCCCTCTCATTGAGAGAAAACAGATGGATGGTATCATCATGAGCGGCAAAGACAATTACATCCTCAGACGAATGAGTCAATTGAATCTGCCTGGCTGCACAATCAAGATGCGCCTTGTGCTTAGAAAGCCAATCCATTCCGAGAATAAGATCAATATCCGAGTTACCAAGAACCACCGGAGAAGAAAGGAACTTGTAATCGCCCAATGTGATAGAGACATCCGGGACGCAATTGTTAGAAGTCATTTGCTTGTCCGAAGACACAATCTTCAACAGGACAGGAATCCTCTCGGTCACAAAATCATGCTTGGCAACAAATGGTGTTGAAATAAAAGAAAGCGATGCACCAGTGTCAAAAAGAACTTTTGCAGGAACATCGTTAACAGGAAGGTTACCCATGATGACATCTGACGAGTCCTCTGCCTGAGCTGCATTCAGCAAGTTGACCTTGGTGTGCTTGGGGTTATGCTTGACCACAGCTGTACTTGCCGATCTCACAGGAGGAGGAGGAGGAAGACACCTCTGGTTGAAACATTTGTTGGCATAGTGACCCTTCTGTTGGCACTTGTTGCACGTGACCTCTGAAAGCGGACAGTGATACGGAGCACTTGATCTTGGAGCTTGAGACGAAGTCTTGTTCTGAAAACCAGGGTTGGGTGGGTGGGAAGATCCACTGCCAGCTTTGCTCATCTGCTGATATGGCTGACGGAACGGAGGAGGAGGAAGCCAATACTTCTGCTGCTTGGCCACTTCAGTGGAGGAAGAAGGAGTAGAATCTCTGACTCGCTTCTTGGAAGCATCACACCTCAGTTGAGCAGCCTCTTGCTTCAATGCCTTGTTGTAGAACTCATCGTACCTCAAGGGCTCAAAGAGAACAAGAGCTAGCTGGATTTCTTCTCTGAGACCACCCCTGAACTGGTATATCATGCTCTTCTCATCAGGGACGTCTTGCTTAGCAAAGCGGGCGAGCGTCTGAAACAACTTGTTGTAGTCATAGATAGACAAAGAGCCTTGCTTCAGGTTGTGCAATTCCTCACGCTTGCTTTCAACCACGCTCTGAAGGAATATGATGAGCTTTGAAGTCTTGACGGAATTCATCCCAGGTAATCACACGTCCTCCTCTGGAATCCTTGTACTGCTGGAACCATTCTGCAGCTTGGTCTTTGAGTTGGAAGGAAGCGAACTTGACAAAGTCCTCAGGCCTGATGTTACTGCACTCGAAATGCTTGCACAGATCCACAAGCCAATCGTCAGCATCAGTTGCCTCAACACAATTGCTGAAAGTCTTTGGCCCGTTAGCAAGGAACTGGTTGAGTGTAGCAAAGTGATTCTGATTATTGCCTTGGTTGCCTTGGTTCGCTTGATTGCGCTCTTGAAGAATTTGCATGATCAACTGCGTGTTTGCATTGGTTGCGGCCATCACAGCTTGCCATGCCTCCGGAGGAGGTGGAGGTGGTGGCGAATCCTGACTCTGATTCTGATTGGTGCTCTTAGCGGGAGCCATCCTGAAGAGGGTGACATCCATTAGCACATTGATAGACAAATATTGAAGCTGAATCCAACGGAATGAAATTTTGCAACATAAAGTCTTCATATCCGAACATAAGAACGAATGCATTCCTCTTGAAATGGTCACATATCCATAAATTGAGAAGCCACTTAGAATTTAGGTAGAGAAATAAATCAACAAGGTACGGATCAAGAACGAATACTCGGTAAGAAATCCCAATCTCAAACCAAATATCCGTGGAAGAAGAACTAGAGCTACAAGAATTCCCAGCTATGAAACTCCCAAACCTTTCCGGTTATGCAATCAGGTGTTGGGGATATAGGGGAAGCATAATATCTCACCCAAAACTAGCAAATCCTACATCCAGCTGTATCCATCCTTCAACACATAACCGAGAAAAACTTCGGAAACCATCTACCTCAACCTTCGAAAAGCATCCGTTATACAAGTTATGGCGAAACTCCCGAACTCCCGCCCCAGTACTGGGTGGCGTCGAGGTTATCTCACCAACGAACTGCATAAAAGAGATTTTTAATGTCGGCGTACTAAACTCAGGTATTCCAGAATTGCAGCGATAAAATTGTGACGACAACACCTCGGAGCTCAACTCCCCGGGACACTGCCACAACCCCTAAAGACAGGAGGCACCAAGAACAATGTTCTCGTCACAAAACCATCGAAACAATTCCAAGATACCCGCGTGATCCTAAAATTTTTTTTAGTGAAATTTGAGAAGAGAAGATTCAAAACTCTACGTCGGGATGCCTTACCGGAGCGATGAGGAGACTGGGGAGTAAAAAGAATTCCTAAACTCTCCGATATATAATTCCTAAATGACTCAAAACATTTTTCTAGACTCAACAACGGCTGCTAAAAACGATCAAGCAATGCGGGCTCCTAAGGTCGGGGAAGGCTCTGATTACCAACTTGTCACACCCTCGATGCAGCTTTGGCTCCCACGTGTCGAGGCACGACTTAGAGACATAACCGCACTGAAAGCAATGTCGCAAGTTAGGCAATCTTCACAACATCCCATGTAATATAGATAATAAAAGGGAGATACATAGTTGGCTTACACTCGCCACGTCAATCAAAGTACATAAATAGCATTACAACATTCAAACACTCATGGCCCGACTACGGCGCCAAAATAAAAGAGAACCCAACATGCGACACGGTCCCGATCACCCCAACTGGGCACCACTACTGATCATCAGGGAAAGACACATAGTATCGTTGAGAGTCCTCGTCGAACTCCCACTTGAGCTCAAGCGCGTCATCTGGAGTAGAATCATCAGGCCCTGCATCTGGTTTGGAAGTAATCTGTGAGCCACAGGGACTCAGCAATCTCGCACCCTCGCGATCAAGACTATTTAAGCTTAACAGGTAAGGTAAGGAAAATATCTGGAGCTGCAGCAAGCGACTAGCATATATGGTGGCTATCCTGTTCGCAAAAGAGAGAGAGAGAAGAGGAGGCCAAGCGCGAGCGAGTAACTATAGGGCATCCTGCAGCAAGCATTACTCCAACACCGTGTTCACTTCCCAGACTCCACCGAGAAGAGACCATCACGGTAACTCACACCATTGATTCATTTTAATTAAGTTAAGGTTCAGGTTATCTACAACCGGACATTAACAAATTCCCATCTGCCCATAACCACGGGCACGGCTTTCGAAAGTTCAAATCCCTGCAGGGGAGTCCCAACTTAGCCCATGACAAGCTCTCACGGTCAACGAAGGAATAGACCTCCTCCCGAGATGTTCCGATCAGACTCGGTATCTCGGTTCTTCAAGACACTTTGACAAGTTAAAACAAATCCAGCAACACCGCCCAAATGTGCCGACAAAACCCGATAGGAGCTGCACATATCTCGTTCTTAGGGCACACTCAGATGAACACTACGTACAACTAAAACCAACCCTCGAGTTGCCCCGAGGTGGCGCTGCAAGTGGCTCTGTTTGGACCAACACTCAGAGGAGCACTGGCCCGGGGCGGGTTAAATAAGATGACCCTCGGGCTCCGGAAACCCAAGGGAAAAAGAGGTTAGGTGGCAAATGGTAAAACCAAGGTTTGGCATCGCCGGAAAAGCTTTAATCAAGGCGAACTATCAAGGGGTTCCTGTCGGGGTTATACCCCGCGATGTAAACCGGCCGGAAGTATAACCCGGCCGGACTAGGCGTTTATTGGTAAACCGCCAGAGGATTGGCGGTTTACGTGTCTGGCGGTTTACGTGTCTGGCGGTTCACTGGTATGACGATTCACGAGCCTGAAGACTCATTGGTGACCCAACGCGTGTTCCAGATGGATGACAAGGCCCAAGGCCCAGCATGCCGGTTTATGTTAATGGTGGGCCGGTTTAAGAGGAAAGGCATGAGGAACATCTTCATTTTATCTGTTTTGAGCAAATCAGGAAGATCAATTACATGACCAGGTGTCGACAACAATTATGACCTGGTGCCATCAATATTTATAAACCGGCCAGTTTGGTAATATTAAACCGGCAATTTTTACAACTTCAAACGAGCTCAATATCAGATAAGTATTTCAAGACCCATATTTCTTAAACCGGCATTTTGGAAGCCGACTCAAGTGGATTATTCTTCACAATGTTTCTCTGTGAGAAACCAATGTCAACAAATTGAATATGAAGCTGGCTTGTTAACCCGGATTTTCTAGAAGGAGGAAATGACAAGGACTTAAGGATCATCAGGTACCGGTTTACAAGAATTCTTAACCCGGAGCATAACCTGTCGAATTTGTTCTTGTGTTTATTTTGCAGCATAAGTTTACCATGGATAAATCCAAGCTAAACTTGGGGGCTAATGTCGGGGATATACCCTGCGGTGTAAACCGTCCAGAAGTATAACCCGACCGGACTAGGCGTTTATTGGTAAACCGCCAGAGGATTAGCGGTTTATGTGTCTGGCGCTTTACGTGTCTGGAGGTTCACTGGTATGACGATTCACGAGCCTGAAGACTCATTAGTGACCCGACGCATGTTCCAGATGGATGACAAGGCCCAAGGCCCAGCATGCCGGTTTATGTTAATGGTGGGCCGGTTTAAGAGGAAAGACATGAGGAACATTTATCTTACAAGAAGCTAAGACCTGGACTTGCATCCGGTTTGTATTAGAGATAGACTAGTCCTAATCCTAATAGGACTCTACATGTAACCCGCCCCTCCAACATATATAAGGAGGGGCAGGGCTCCCCAAAAGGGAGAAGATTCACAAGTTACACAAGTTGGACAAGTTAGGTTTAGATAATAGCTCTCGAGATAGAGCACTCTTGTAACCGTGATCATCATCATCAATATCAATGAAGCAGGATGTAGGCTTTTACCTCCATCGTGAGGGGCCGAACCTGGGTAAAACATCGCGTCTCTCATCCCGCTCAACCCCTCTCAAGCTACCACATAGATGTGTTGGCCTTGCGACTAAGTCCTGACACTAAGGACATTTGCCGTGACAATTCCACGACAGTTCCCATTATAACCCAACCGCGTAAGGAACGCAAAATCCGGGAACATAACACCGATATGACGGAAAATAGGTTGGCAAGAGTGGAACAAAACACTAGGCGAGAGGCCGAGCCTTCCACCCTTTACCAAGTATATAGATGCATTAAGATAACATGGCAATATAATCATATCCCAACAAGTAAATAGTGTTCCAACAAGGAACGGTCTCCAATCTTCACCTGCAACTAGCAACGCTATAAGAGGGGCTGAGCAATGCGGCAACATAGCCAATCAACGGTTTGCTAGGACATGGTGGGTTAGAGATTTTACATGGGAATTTGGGATGCATGATAAGCAAGTGGTAGGTATCGTAGCATAGGCATAGCAAAAGAGCGAGCATCTAGCAAAGCAAAGATAGTAGGGATTTCGAGGGTATGATCATCTTGCCTGCAAAGTTTTCAGAGTTGACTGGATCCTCGAAAGCAAACTCCACGGGCTCCTCGTTAGCGAACTCGTCTACCAGCTCTACCCAAACAAGACAAACAAGCAACAAGGACACAATCAACCACGTGCAAGCTCAAACAATAAGATGCAAACATGGTATGCTATGCGGGATGCAATATGTGATGCATATGCAAGATTGACAAGGAATGAATGAACCTGGCCTCAACTTGGAAATTCCAAGTGTGCCACTGGAAAGATGAGATGAAATCGCTTGAAAACGATATAAAGAATGCCGGAATTGGAGTTACGGTTTGGAAATGGCAAGCAATTCAAGTATGACACCGGTCTGCGATTTACAGCAAGTAGTCATCTAAATGCAACAAGATGAACATGCTAGAGCACCCAAACATGACAACAAAATACATGGAAGGGATCCACTCATGATTCTTAACAAAAGACTAGCACTGAGCTACGGCCAATTCATCAATTAACATGTTCAAACAAGCATGGCAAAAATGCATTTGGTAAACAGATTTCAGACTTAGTGAAATTAACACTTGTCTGGAATTTCAGATCAGGTAGCACACTTTCGAGCATGAAAACTAGATGCTACAGGAACTTAACATGGCAAAGTAAAGCATGGCATGGAGCTACTCAAAGAGCTTAACAAAAGTCCCTTAGTGACCTTGAGCCAAAATGGATCGGAAAATACATTTGCAAGCATGTGAACATGGCAAAAACATAATCAGTTCTCAGACTTAGTGAAAACTGGAGCATGCTGAAACAGATATCAAGTAGGCATGTTTACGAGCTCGGTGCACTCACTACAGAGCAAGTCATGACAATCTAAGCATGCACCCATCAAGAATACACAAAATACAAGCTAGACATGGCAAGAACAATAACATAGCATGCACGGATCAACTACAACATCCTCGGCAAAATTGCTAACAAGTAGACAATCTGCCCAGATTCACGAAATGACAAAAGTAGAGCTCGATTGACTCAAGCTAGGGTGCTCCATAATTGCAAACAAAGACATGGATGGATAGAGCACTACAAGATTAACAAAACATCCTTACTGATCATCCTCAAAAGAGGCACGGATCACTAGGAAACAACATGAACATATGGCCTTTTGAGATAAACAGTCCAAGGACTTAGTGAAAATGCTAAGTCCCTGAAATCAGCATTAACGAATGCCCCACTTTGCAAGCTTGTGCTAGTCACCACACACATCACAAAAATACATGGGTTGCACCTCTGGATAGATGGCAAAACATATAACAAAACTCATGAAGAGCTCAGGGGCATAACATGCACACATTAATCATGGCAAAAATGACAAATATCTAATTGGAGCAGCAGATCTGACAATTATCTCAAATAGCATTCTTCCAACAGCATTTCGGGCATCAAGATGCACTCAAATAAAAATGATGCACTGAGACGGAATGATGTACTCTCTGAGATGAACATGTTGATATGCTATATGCCCAAAACGGAGCTACGGATGCAAAATTACGACATGATGAACATGAGCAAAATATTTAGGGACTTAGGGAAAAAAAACAACCCCTAGGGTTTCCAGATCCAGATCTGGGGCGCGGGAACCGAGGACCGCCGGGGTCGGCACCGGAGTTTGATGGGGAGGCCGCCGGAGTTTGAGCTCGAGGCCGCCGGGGAAGGGCCGGCCGGGTCTTGGGGAGGCGGAGGCGGCGGAGGGCGTCGCCGGCGTCAGTGCAGCCGGGCGCGGTTGCCAGAGCCGGGAGCTCCTCTCCCTGGCGCGGGCGCCGGCGAGGTGAGCCACAGCGGCGGTCGGCGTCGAGGGCGGCGGGCGAGTGAAGAGACGGCGGGGCGCGGATGCGCGGCGAGGAGGTGGCGGCGGACCGCCCGCGGGCCTCGGGGGCCGGCGATGGGCCTGCCCGGGCTGGCGGCGCGGAGGCGATGAGGCGCCACGTGGCGGCCTAGGATTGGCGTGGAGGCGGTGGCGGACGCGTCCGGCGCCGTCCGGGTCCGGCGCCGTCCGGACGTGTTCGGTGGCGGCGGAGACGAATTTTTTTAGGTTTTGGAAGGGGAGATCCGGAATTTGGAGGAGGGGGTCTTTATATAGAGGTAGAGGGAGCTAGGAGAGTCCAAATGAGGTGCGGTTTTTGGCCACGCGATCGTGATCGAACGCTCTAGATGATGGAGAGGGTTTTGGTGGGTTTTGGGCCAAAATGGAGGGGTGTTGGGCTGCAACACACACGAGGCCTTTTCGGTCCCTCGGTTAACCGTTGGAGCACCAAACGAAGTCCAAATGGTACGAAATTTGACAGGCGGTCTACCGGTAGTAAACCAAGGCCGCTTGGAAAGTCTCGGTCCAATCCGGAAATGTTTAATCCCAACACACTAAAGAAAGGTTGAAATGACCACCGGAGGAGAACGGAGCGCCGGAATGCAAAACGGACAACGGGGAAAATGCTCGAATGCATGAGATGAACACGTATGCGAATGCAATGCACATGATGACATGATATGAGATGCATGACAACGATAACAACACACGGAGGCAAAGACCCGAACCCGAGAAAATAAAATAACTTAACGCCGGAAAAGACAAGAGTTGGATTACATATTGGTAAGTCATATCCGGGGTGTTACAACACTCCACCACTACGAAAGGATCTCGTCCCGAGATCTAGGACTGAAAGAACGCCGGGTATTCAGAACAGAGGTGATCCTCTCGTTCCAAGGTAGCTTCACGGTCGGAATGGTGTGACCACTTGACTTTGAGGAATTTGATTGACTTGTTGCGAGTCTTGCATTTAGTCTCTTCAAGAATAGCAACGGGGTGCTCACGATACGAGAGATCTTCTTCGAGCTCAATGTCCTCGAAGTTGACGGTGCGGTCAGGAGTCTTGAAGCACTTTCGGAACTGAGATACATGGAACACATCATGAACATTTGCAAAGTTTGAAGGAAGCTCGAGTTGATAGGCGAGATCGCCTCTCTTGCCGACGATCTTGAAAGGTCCCACGTATCTGGGGGCAAGCTTCCCTTTGATACCAAAGCGGCGAGTACCTTTCATAGGAGAGACGCGGAGGTAAACATGATCTCCGATCTCGAAAGACAAATCACGGTGCTTACTATCATAGTAGCTCTTCTGGCGGGATTGGGCTGCTTTGAGTTTATCTCGAATGACTTTGCACATTTCCTCTGCCTCTGTGATTAAGTCATTACCCAAAAGCTGACGTCCACCGGTTTCAGACCAGTTGAGAGGGGTACGGCACTTCCTGCTATACAGAATTTCAAATGGGGCCTTGCCCGAACTTGCTTGAAAACTGTTGTTGTAGTAGAATTCAGCATAAGGAAGACAATCCTCCCACTTCATGCCGAAGGAGATCACACAAGCCCTGAGCATATCTTCAAGAATCTGGTTGACACGCTCGACTTGACCGCTAGTTTGAGGATGGAAAGCTGTGCTGAAGCGGATGTTGGTGCCCATGGCCTTCTGAAAAGAATCCCAAAACTTGGAGGTAAAGATGCTGCCACGCTCTAAAGAGATCACCTGTGGAATACCGTGCAGAGAGAAAATTCGAGAGGTATAGAGCTCCGCCAATTGAGCTGCAGTGATAGACTCTTTGATAGGCAGAAAGTGAGCCACTTTAGTGAGTTTGTCGATGACAACGAATATAGCATCATTGCCACGTTTGGACTTTGGAAACCCAGTCACGAAGTCCATCTCAATGTGGTCAAACTTCCATTCTGGAATGGCAAGAGGTTGGAGGAGACCGGCTGGCCTTTGGTGTTCTGCCTTCACTCTTCTGTAGACATCACACTCATTTACAAACTGAGCAATCTCGCGCTTCATTCGAGTCCACCAATAAGCCTGTTTGAGGTCCTGATACATCTTCGTGCTCCCAGGGTGGATGGAGAGGAGTGAATTGTGAGCCTCGTTCATGATAACTTTACGAAGATCACCTTTGGGCACAATAATACGATCCTCGAAGAAGAGAGTATCCTTGTCATCAAGGAGGTAGCACTTGTACTTGGGTTGACTCTTGGCAATCCCAATCTTCACCTTCTTCACCATAGCATCAAGAAGTTGAGCTTGGCGAATATGGTCTTCCAAGGTAGGAGAGACTTGAAGGTTGGCGAGGAAACCTTGAGGAACAACTTGCAGATTAAGTTTGCAGAAAGCTTCACAAAGCTCGGGTTGATAAGGCTTGAGAATAAGACTGTTGCAATAAGCCTTCCTGCTCAATGTGTCAGCAATCACATTGGCCTTTCCTGGAGTATACTCGATACTCGGATTATACTCTTGAATCATTTCGACCCATTGAGTTTGCCTGAGGTTGAGATTAGGCTGAGTGAAGATGTACTTGAGACTCTTGTGATCAGTGAAAATGTCCACTTTTCTTCCCAATAAGAGATGTCTCCAAGTCAAAAGAGCATGCACAACTGCCGCCAACTCGAGATCACGAGTGGGGTAGTTCTTCTCATTGGGCTTCAACTGGCGAGAGGTATAAGCCACAACTTTCTTCTCTTGCATCAACACTGCGCCAAGACCTTGGAGAGAGGCATCGCAAAAGACCTCGTACGCCTTGGATTCATCAGGCGGAGTCAGAACTGGAGCGGTGACCAATTTCTCTTTCAAAGTGTTGAAAGCAATGTCACACTCCGGAGACCAAACGTACTTGACGTGCTTCTGGAGAAGATTTGAGAGAGGCTTCACAATCTTAGAAAAGTTTTCAACCAATCTTCGGCAGTAGCTTGCGAGACCGAGGAAGCTACGGAGTTGCTTCACGTTCTGAGGTGGTTCCCAATTCACAATTGCAGACACCTTCTCAGGATTCACCGCAATGCCCTTGGCAGAGATGATATGACCAAGATAAAGAACCTCATCGAGCCAAAATTCGCACTTGGAGAACTTGGCGTAGAACTGGTGTTCCCTAAGCTTATCGAGTACCAAATGCAAGTGCTTGGCATGATCTTCCTTGTTCTTCGAAAATACCAGAATGTCGTCGAGATAGTCCAAAACGAAGTCATTGGTGTAGGCGTTAAAGATAAAGTTCATCATGCGAGAGAACGTCGGAGGAGCGTTGACGAGGCCAAAAGACATGACAGTGTATTCATACGAACCATAGCTTGTCCTGAAAGACGTCTTGGGAATATCTTGCTCACGGATTCGAATATGATGATAACCCATACGGAGATCAAGCTTGGAGAATACTTGGGCACCTTTGAGTTGTTCGAACAGCTCGTTGATGTTGGGAAGTGGGTATTTGTTCTTGATGGTCTTCTTGTTCAATGGATGGTAGTCAACACAAAGTCGGTCCGTTCCATCCTTCTTCTTCACAAAAAGAACACCACAACCCCACGGAGAAGAACTAGGTCGGATGAGACCCATACGCTCTTGAATATCGAGTTGCTTCTTCAGCTCTTTCAACTCTTCAGGTCCGAGCTTGTAAGGATGCTTGCACACAGGTTCTGTGCCAGGCTCAAGATCGACGACGAATTCAACTGGCCGGTGCGGAGGCATTCCTGGAAGCTCTTCTGGAAAGACGTCTTGATATTCGCAAACGACTGGAACCTGCGAGATAGCATCCAGTTCACCCCTCTCATTGAGGGAAAACAGACGGATGGTATCATCACGAGCGGCAAAGACAATTACATCCTCAGACGAATGAGTCAATTGAATCTGTCTGGCTGCACAATCAAGATGCGCCTTGTGCTTAGAAAGCCAATCCATTAGGAGAATAAGCTCAATATCCGAGTTACCGAGAACCACCGGAGAAGAAAGGAACTTGTAATCGCCCAACGTGATAGAGACATCCGGGATGCAATTGTTAGAAGTCATTTGCTTGCCCGGAGACACAATCTTCAATGGGACAGGAATCCTCTCGGTCACAGAATCATGCTTGGCAACAAATGGTGTTGAAATAAAAGAAAGCGATGCACCGGTGTCAAAAATAACTTTTGCAGGAACATCATTAACAGGAAGGTTCCCCATGATGACATCTGGCGAGTCCTCTGCCTGAGCTGCATTCATCAAGTTGACCTTGCCGTGCTTGGGGTTATGCTTGACCACAGCTGTACTTGCCGATCTCACAGGAGGAGGAGGAGGAAGATGCCTCTGGTTGAAACATTTGTTGGCATAGTGACCCTTCTGTTGGCACTAGTTGCACGTGACCTCTGAAAGCGGACGGTTATACGGAGCACTTGATCTTGGAGCTTGAGACGAAGTCTTGTTCTGAAAACCAGGGTTGGGTGGGTGGGAAGAGCCACTGCCACCTTTGCTCTTCTGCTAATACGGCTGACGGAACGGAGGAGGAGGAAGCCAATACTTCTGCTGCTTAGCCACTTGAGTGGAGGAAGAAGGAGTAGAATCTCTGACTCGCTTCTTGGAAGCATCACACCTCAGTTGAGTAGCCTCTTGCTTCAATGCCATGTTGTAGAACTCATCGTACCTCAAGGGCTCAAAGAGAACAAGAGCTAGCTGAATTTCTTCTCTGAGACCACCCCTGAACTGGTATATCATGCTCTTCTCATCAGGAACGTCCTGCTTAGCAAAGCGGGCGAGCTTCTGAAACAACTTGTCGTAGTCATAGACAGACAAAGAGCCTTGCTTCAGGTTGCGGAATTCCTCACGCTTGCTTTCAACCACGCTCTGAAGGAATATGATGAGCTTTGAAGTCTTGACGGAATTCATCCTAGGTAATCACACGTCCTCCTCTGGAATCCTTGTACTACTGGAACCATTCTGCAGCTTGGTCTTTGAGTTGGAAGGAAGCGAACTTGACAAAGTCCTCAGGCCTGACGTTACTGCACTCGAAATGCTTGCACAGATCCATGAGCCAATCGTCAGCATCAGTTGCCTCAACACAATTGCTGAAAGTCTTTGGCCCGTTAGCAAGGAACTAGTTGAGTGTAGCAAAGTGATTCTGATTGTGCCTTGGTTGCCTTGGTTCGCTTGATTGCGCTCTTGAAGAATTTGCATGATCAACTGCGTGTTTGCATTGGTTGTGGCCATCACAGCTTGCCATGCCTCCGGAGGAGGTGGAGGTGGTGGCGGATCCTGATTCTGATTCTGATTGGTGCTCTTAGCGGGAGCCATCCTTAAGAGGGTGACATCCATTAGCACATTGATAGACAAATATTGAAGCTGAATCCAACGGAATGAAATTTTGCAACATAAAGTCTTCACATCCGAACATAAGAACGAATGCATTCCTCTTGAAATGGTCACATATCCATAAATTGAGAAGCCACTTAGAATTTAGGTAGAGAAATAAATCAACAAGGTACGGATCAAGAACGAATACTCGGTAAGAAATCCCAATCTCAAACCAAATATCCATGGAAGAAGAACTAGAGCTACAAGAATTCCCACCTATGAAACTCCCGAACCTTTCCGGTTATGCAATCAGGGTTTGGGGATACAGGGGAAGCATAATATCTCACCCAAAACTAGCAAATCCTACATCCAGCTGTATCCATCCTTCAACACATAACCGAGAAAAACTTCGGAAACCATCTACCTCAACCTTCGAAAAGCATCCGTTATACAAGTTATGGCGATACTCCCGAACTCCTGCCCCAGTACTGGGTGGCGTCGAGGTTATCTCACCAACGAACTGCATAAAAGAGATTTTCGATGTCGGCGTACTAAACTCAGGTATTCCAGAATTGCAGCGATAAAATTGTGACGACAACACCTCGGAGCTCAACTCCCCGGGACACTGCCACAACCCCTAAAGACAGGAGGCACCAAGAACAATGTTCTCGTCACAAAACCATCGAAACGATTCCAAGATACCCGCGTGATCCTAAAATTTTTTTTAGTGAAATTTGAGAAGAGAAGATTCAAAACTCTACGTCGGGATGCCTTACCAGAACGATGAGGAGACTAGGGAGTAAAAAGAATTCCTAAACTCTCCGATATATAATTCCTAAATGACTCAAAACATTTTTCTAGACTCAACAACGGCTGCTAAAAACGATCAAGCAATGGGGGCTCCTAAGGTCGGGGAAGGCTATGATTACCAACTTGTAACGCCCTCGATGCGGCTATAGCTCCCACGTGTCGAGGCATGACTTAGAGACATAACCACATTGAAAGCAATGTTGCAAGTTAGGCAATCTTCACAACATCCCATGTAATATAGATAATAAAAGGGAGATACATAGTTGGCTTACACTCGCCACGTCAATCAAAGTACATAAATAGCATTACAACATTCAAACACTCATGGCCCGACTATGGCGCCAAAATAAAAGAGAACCCAACATGCGACATGGTCCTGATCACCCCAACTGGGCACCACTACTGATCATCAGGGAAAGACACATAGTATCGTTGAGAGTCCTCGTCGAACTCCCACTTGAGCTCAAGCGCGTCATCTGGAGCGGAATCATCAGGCCCTACATCTGGTTTGGAAGTAATCTGTGAGCCACAGGGACTCAGCAATCTCGCACCCTCGCGATCAAGACTATTTAAGCTTAACAGGTAAGGTAAGGAAAAAATGTGGAGCTGCAGCAAGCGACTAGCATATATGGTGGCTATCCTATTCGCAAAAGAGAGCGAGAAGAGGAGGCAAAGCGCGAGCGAGTAACTATAGGGCATCCTGCGGCAAGCATTACTCCAACACCGTGTTCACTTCCCGGACTCCGCCGAGAAGAGACCATCACGGTAACTCACACCGTTGATTCATTTTAATTAAGTTAAGGTTCGGGTTATCTACAACCGGACATTAACAAATTCCCATCTGCCCATAACCGCGGGCTCGGCTTTCGAAAGTTCAAATCCCTATAGGGGAGTCCCAACTTAGCCCATGACAAGCTCTCATGGTCAACGAAGGAATAGACCTCCTCCCGAGACGTTCCGATCAGACTCGGTATCTCGGTTCTTCAAGACACTTCAACAAGTTAAAACAAATCCAGCAACACCGCCCGAATGTGCCGACAAATCCCGATAGGAGCTGCACATATCTCATTCTCAGGGCACACTCAGATGAACACTACATACAACTAAAACCAACCCTCGAGTTACCCCGAGGTGGCGCTGCAAGTGGCTCTGTTTGGACCAACACTTAGAGGAGAACTGGCCCGGGGGGGGGGATTTAAATAAGATGACCCTCGGGCTCCGTAAACCCAAGGGAAAAAGAGGCTAGGTGGCAAATGGTAAAACCAAGGTTGGGCATTGCTGGAAAAGCTTTAATCAAGGCGAACTATCAAGGGGTTCCCATTATAACCCAACCGTGTAAGGAACGCCAAATCCGGGAACATAACACCGATATGACGGAAACTAGGGTGGCAAGAGTGGAACAAAACACTAGGCGAGAGGCCGAGCCTTCCACCCTTTACCAAGTATATAGATGCATTAAGATAACATGGCAATATAATGATATCCCAACAAGTAAATAGTGTTCCAACAAGGAACGGTCTCCAATCTTCACCTGCAACTAGCAACGCTATAAGAGGGGTTGAGCAAAGCGGCAACATAGCCAATCAACGGTTTGCTAGGACATGGTGGGTTAGAGGTTTGACATGGCAATTTGGGAGGCATGATAAGCAAGTGGTAGTTATCGTAGCATAGGCATAGCAAAAGAGCGAGCATCTAGCAAAGCAAAGATAGTAGTGATTTCGACGGTATGATCATCTTGCCTGCAAAGTTGTCAGAGTTGACTGGATCCTCGAAAGCAAACTCCACGGCCTCCTTATTAGAGAACTCACCTCCCGGCTCTACCCAAACAAGACAAACAAGCAACAAGGACACAATCAACCACGTGCAAGCTCAAACAATAAGATGCAAACATGGTATGCTATGCGGGATGCAATACGTGATGCATACGCAAGATTGACAAGGAATGAATGAACCTGGCCTCAACATGGAAATTCCAAGTGTTCCACTGGAAAGATGAGATGAAATCGCTTGAAAACGATATAAAGAACGCCGGAATCGGAGTTACGGTTTGGAAATGGCAAGCAATTCAAATATGACACCGGTCTGCGATTTACAGCAAGTAGCCATCTAAATGCAACAAGATGAACATGCTACAGCACCCAAACATGACAACAAAATAGATGGCAGGGATCCACTCATGATTCTTAACAAAAGACTAGCACTGAGATACGACCAATTCATCCATTAACAGGTTCAAACAAGCATGGCAAAAATGCATTTGGTAAACAGATTTCAGACTTAGTGAAATTAACACTTGTCTGGAATTTCAGATCAGGTAGCACACTTTGGAGCATGAAAACTAGATGCTACAGGAACTTAACATGGCAAAGTAAAGCATGGCTCGGAGCTACTCAAAGAGCTTAGCAAAAGTCCCTTAGTGACCTTGAGCCAAAAGGGATCGAAAAATACATTTGCAAGCATGTGAACATGGCAAAAACATAATCAGTTCTTAGACTTAGTGAAAACTGGAGCATGCTGAAACAGATATCAAGTAGGCATGTTTACGAGCTCGGTGCACTCACTACAGAGAAAGTCATGACAATCTAAGCATGCACCCATCAAGAATACACAAAATACAAGCTAGGCATGGCGAGAACAATAACATAGCATGCACGGATCAATAACAACATCCTCGGCAAAACATCCTTACTGATCATCCTCAAAAGAGGCACGGATCACTAGGAAACAACATGAACATATGCCCATATGAGATAAACAGTCCAAGGACTTAGTGAAAATGCTAAGTCCCTGAAATCAGCATTAACGAATGCCCCACTTTGCAAGCTTGTGCTAGTCACCACACACATCACAAAAATACATGGGTTGCACCTCTGGATAGATGGCAAAACATATAACAAAACTCATGAAGAGCTCAGGGGCATAAAATGCACACATTAATCATGGCAAAAATGACAAATATCTAATTGGAGCAGCAAATCTGACAATTATCTCAAATAGCATTCTTCCAACAGCATTTCGGGCACCAAGATGCACTCAAATGAAAATGATGCAATGAGATGGAATGATGTACTCTCTGAGATGAACATTTTGATATGCTATATGCCCAAAACGGAGCTACGGATGCAAAATTACGACATGATGAACATGAGCAAAATATTTAGGGACTTAGGGAAAAAACAACCCCTAGGGTTTCCAGATCCAGATCTGGGGCGCGGGAACCGAGGACCGCCGGGGTCGGCGCCGGAGTTTGACGGGGAGGCCGCCGGAGTTTGAGCTCGAGGCCGCCGGGGAAGGGCCGGCCGGCTCTTGGGGAGGCGGAGGCAGCGGAGGGCGTCGCCGGCGTCAGCGCGGCCGGGCGCGGTCGCTGGAGCCGGGAGCTCCTCTCCCTGGCGCGGGCGCCGGCGAGGTCAACCGCGGCGGAGGTCGGCGTCGAGGGCGGCGGGCGAGCGAAGAGGCGGCGGGGCACGGATGCGCGGCGAGGAGGTGGCGACGCACGGCGCGCGGGCCTCGGGGGCCGGCGATGGGCCTGCCCGGGCCGGCGGCGCGGAGGCGGTGAGGCGCCACGTGGCGACCTAGGATTGGCGCGGAGGCGGCGGCGGACGCGTCCGGCGCCGTCCGGACGTGTCCGGTGGCGGCGGAGACGGATTTTTGTTAGGTTTTGGAAGGGGATATCCGGAATTTGGAGGAGGGGGTCTTTATATAGAGGTAGAGGGAGCTAGGGGAGTCCAAATGAGGTGCGGTTTTCAGACACGCGATCGTGATCGAACGCTGTAGATGATGGAGAGGGTTTTGGTGGGTTTTGGGCCAAAATGGAGGGGTGTTGGGCTGCAACACACACGAGGCCTTTTCGGTCCCTCGGTTAACCGTTGGAGCACCAAACGAAGTCCAAATGGTACAAAACTTGACAGGCGGTCTACCGGTAGTAAACCAAGGCCGCTTGGCAAGTCTCAGTCCAATCCGGAAATGTTTAATCCCCACACACAAAAGAAAGGTAGAAATGACCATCGGAGGAGAACGGAGCGCCGAAATGCAAAACGGACAACGGGGAAAATGCTCGAATGCATGAGATGAACACGTATGCAAATGCAATGCACATGATGACATGATATGAGATGCATGACAATGACAACAACACATGGAGACAAAGACCCGAACCCGAGAAAATAAAATAACTTAACGCCGGAAACAGCAAGAGTTGGATTACATATTGGGTAAGTCATATCCGGGGTGTTACACCTGCCCAGCAAGGGAGGTACTTCTTGTAGTTGCATTCTTGTCTCTCTGGATAGTTTTGTTCTTCTCGATCTGCTCATTGATCCTTCAAAGAACTGAGCTCTCATGCTCTGATTCGATCTTGGTGCTGGAGTCTTGTTCTTGCACTTGTGCACAGTCTGGGCAACGGACCCAGGGTTTGTTGCACCGACACCCGCCTTGCTAAACATTTTGAGATACCCATTAGGCTTGATTAGGAGGAGGAGATGTTTTTACCCACTAAGTATTTAAACTATAAAAGTATGGTAGCACACGATTTTATTAAGAAAGACGATGGCAGATGACTCCTCTACAACCTAGTATTTAGTCAGGGTACTAGTGAGACTATTGCTCTGCATGCACCTTCTTTGTTTGATATTTATTCAGGCAGGTACACTATTATGCCCGAGGACATCTACAAATTTTGGGGTCTTTCACAACCCCCAGCACTTGAGGCAGCACCAGTTCCTGATCCATATCAGGAGCCTATTTATCAGTGGGAGCCACAGGAGCTCGCAAACTAGTGGAACCCTTAGGACCCTCCGGAGTATCAGGAGAGGGTTATTTCGAGCCGTGGACATAGACCAACTTATGCCAAAATCCTAAGCTTGGGGGAGTACGTATTTCTCACTGACATTACATTCATGTTCCCACATTCATTCTAGTTTTCGGTGTTCATACTTTTTCATTTTATCATCCATGCTAATTTATATTTCTTGCTTTCTTCTTGTTTTTGAAAAACTTCCAAAAAATCCAAAAAAATTAGTTCTCGCTTCTTTCTAGCTTTTCTTTTAAGTTTGTTTAGTAGTAGTATTAAAAGAAAACCCCGAAAGATTTCTTGTTCTTCTTTGGCTTGTTGGGACCTCTCTTGTGTAAATAGTTTTTCTCGTTCTTGTTTTTGCTTTCCTCAGAAAAACAAAACTCCAAAAATATTTCAGTGTGTCCTTTGAAATTCTTTTCTTTTTCTTTGGGTCGAAAGGAGAAGACCACGATGAAAATGTTGAGTGGCTCTCATATGCATTATTGTTGATCTAACAAAGAGCCCATATTACCTTGTCTTCTCCTTTGAATAAATGTTTGCAGATTCCAGCTTAGTCCAATGCACGTGCACTCTTATTATTATCCACACCATTCGGTCGTGCAAATGAAAGGAAATAATGACGATATTTGATGAACTGATTGAGATGGAGAAAAAGCTGGTATGAACTCGACCTATTTTGTTTTTGTAAATATGAGTAGCTCATCATTCTTGATTCTACCCATTATGAACGAGACATGTTTGAAATGACAATTAGAGATTATAGTTACCCATGCCATGCTTATTTAACCAGGAGTGGATAATGCTTTATCTTGTGTGCCAACATGCTTTTAAAATGGTTATGATGTAGTATGATAGGATGGTATCCTCCTTTGAATGATTCAAGTAGCTTGACTTGGCACATGATCACACATGTAGTTGAAACAAACACAACATAGCCTCCACGATATTTATGGTCATGGTGATTTATATCCTACTCATGCTTGCACTCAATGTTGGTTATTCTCAATGCATGTTTATGACCCTAGTCACTCTCTAGTTGGTCGCACCTCAATCTTTTGCTAGACTTCACTTGTAATAAACGGGAATAATGCTTGTGCATCCACTTCCTTAAACCCAAATTTGTTTCATATGAGTCCACCATACCTACCTATATGCGGTACTTACCTGCCATTCCAAGTAAATTTGCATGTGCCAAACTATAAACCTTCAAATCATAATTTGTTGGTTATTCTCATGTAGCAATTGGGGGCCGGCAGTATCTTCCAAGCTAGGTTGGTTATTCTCATGATGAGTGTTTATTCACTGGACATTCACGAGAAAGTGGTTGGTATTCGGGATGCCCAGTTCGATGGTCTAAATCAGTTCAAAATATAAATATCAAACAAAACTCCCCCAGGACAGTTGTTGGTATGGACGGTACCCGTGGATTCGGCTAGCAGTGGAGTGTGATTGTTGGTGGAGGGGGAGTAAAAACTTTACCATTCTCTTTGGGAACCGCCTATAATGTATCTAGCATGGAAGACAGTGAGATCTCTTGGTTGTTATGTTGACAATGAAAACATACCTCTCAAAATTATATTCATCTTTGTTTTAAAAGCTCGCGTTCTAGCACCTCTGCAAATCCCTGCTTCCCTAAGCAAAGGGCCGATCTATTTACTTTTATTGTTGAGTCACCATCTTCTTATAAAAAGCACCAGGTGGAGAGCACCACCGTCATTTATATGTGTTGTTATTAATTGATGTTGAGTATGAGTGTGACTGGATGTCTTTTGCCATGAATTATAATTTCTAGTCAGTCCTTGATCTTCAGGGGTGCTCTGCATTTATGTTTTGCGGTCTCAGAAAGGGCTAGCGAGATACCATTTTGTTATATTATATCATGATTGTTTTGAAAAAGTGTTGTCATATGAGATTTATTATTATTGCTTGCTAGTTGATTGTGCTATTGATATGAGTAAATGTGAGACCTAAATGTTATTGTGAATATGGTTAGTTCATAATCTTTGCTGAAAACCTGAATACTGGCTAGACATATTTCAACAACAAGATCAAATAGAGTTTGTAAAAGTTTTTCTTTGTCACTTTCAATTTGTCAATTGAATTGCTTGAGGACAAGCAATGGGTTAAGCTTGGGGGAGTTGATATGTCTCCAACGTATCTACTTTTCCACACTCTTTTGCCCTTGTTTTGGACTCTAACTTGCATGATTTGAATGAAACTAACCCGGACTGACGCTATTTTTAGCAGAATTGCCATGGTGTTATGTTTGTGCACAAATAAAAGTTCTCGGATTGACCTGAAAATGTACGGAGAATATTTTTGGAATATATAAAAAATATTGGCGCAATAATCAACCAGAGGGGGGCCACCTAGAGGCCCCAAGCCCTAGGGGCGCGCCCACCCCCCTAGGCACACCTACCAGGCTTGTGGGCCCTCTGGACCACCTTCGACCCTAATTCCAACTCTATAAGTACCTACTCACGGAGAAAAAAAATAAGAGAGAAGGATTCATTACGTTTTACGATACGGAGACGCCGCCGCCTCCTGTTCTTCATCGAGGGGCTGATCTAGAGTGTGTTCAGGGCTCCAGAGAGGGGGATTCGTCGCCATCATCATCACCAACCTTCCTCCCTCACCAATTTCATGATGCTCACTGTCGTGCATGACTAATTCCATCATAGCTTGTTGGACGGTGATGGGTTGGATGAGATTTATCTTTTAATCGAGTTATTTTTGTTAGGGCTGATGCCTAGTATCCACTATGTTCTGGTATTGATGTTGCTACGACTTTGCTATGCTTAATGCTTGGCACTAGGGCCCGAGTGCCATGATTTCAGATCTGAACCTATTATGTTTTCATGATATATTTGTGTTCTTGATCCTATCTTACAAGTTGTAGACACCTATTATGAATTATGATCCACATACCCCAAGGTGACAATAAATGGGATTCTTTCTGCTGATTACCGTAGTTTGAGGAGTTAGTGTATTCACTAAGTGCTAATGCTTTGTTCTGGTTCTCTATTAAAAGGAGGCCTTAATATCCCTTAGTTTCCATTAGGATCCCGCTGCCACGGGATGGTAGGACAAAAGATGTCATGCAAGTTCTCTTCCACAAGCATGTATGACTATATACGAAATACATGCCTACATTATATTGATGAATTGGATCTAGTTCTGTGTCACCCTATGTTATGAATGCTACATGATGAATATCATCTAACACAATTATCATTGTCGATCCATTGCCTATGAGCTTTTCACATATTGATCTTTGCTAAGTTACTTTTGTTGCTACTGCTGTTACAATTACTATAAAACTGCTACTATTACTTTTGCCATCGTTAATGTTACATACATACTACTTTGCTACTAAATACTTTGCTGCAAATAATAAGACTCTCAGGTGTGGTTGAATTGACAACTTAGTTGTTAATACTCGTGAATATTCTTTGGCTCGCCTTGTGTTGAATCAATAAATTTGGGTTGAATACACTACCCTCGAAAACTGTTGTGATCCCCTATACTTGTGGGTTATCATTTCCTAATCAGAAATAGTTCATCCGAGTGAACTATATGCCATATATCACACACAACTTGAACTGGGTGACTGTTTATGTTGCATTCCCTAATCGCAAACAGTTCATCTGAGTGAACTGTATGTCGTATACCGCACATACCTTCATATGGCTGCTTGTTTCTGTTGTTCTGCCTCGTCGCAAACTGTTCATTGGACTAAACAGTATGCCACGCATCGCACATGCAACTCTAATCTGAATCATGTTTGATGTCTCTGCCATCGCAAACATTTCATATCATTTTTGACGGCTTTTTTACATCACCATTTGCGATTAATGCATCGCACATAGTTTCCTCGAAGGGCCTCTAATTGTAGTGTCGTGTTAGCAGCATCCTACAATAGTGAATGGAGCTTTGAGGATACCAGACGGGCCCACCACACTGCCAGGGCCACTTGGCTAGGTCGTCTAGTGCCCTTGTGGCTCCCCTCTGGCCCTCCTTCAGTCTCCGGTCTTCATATTTTCCAGAAATAATTCATAAAAATCCCCGGAATGTTTGGAGCTCTGAAAAATTGTTCTTCCTTCCGTTGCAAATTAGGTGTAGATTTCCAACTGTCCGTAATTTCCCTCTCTAGGCATACCTTGCAACTTAAGAGATAAACTGCAATATAATTGCATTATAATGTGAAAATAGTGATGCAAAATGGACGTATTAGTTATCCATCGGTCTTCTTCATATGTACAATAAGTAGGGATTGCTGGGAAACATAGTAGAAAACAAAACTTTTTGTCCTACGAAAAACTAGGAACACTATGAAGATGCATTAACGATTTAGATAGGATTGTTACCAACTCTGAGTTGTAGTGGAAGAAGAGTATATGTAGATCATACTTGAAGTCCCTCGAACCGTTCACGAATGATCCCTCGAACGGAAGACCGAAAGCACGACATCTCCACAGTTTGCAAGCGTATGGTCTTCACGATCCGGCAACGCTTCGCCATTGATACGCCCTTTTGCATCATGTTTTTCATATTGTTATTTATAGTGTTTTTAATCAATATAACACTTTGTGGAGCAATTCCAATGCCTTTTCTATCATAATATGCAAGGTTTACATGAAGAGGGAGATTGCCGGCAGTAGGAATTCTAAACATGAAAAAGCTATGTCAGAGATACCTATTCTGCACATCTCCAAATGAGTTGCAATTTTACAGATATTTATTTTGTAATAAATAAAAAAATACTTGAGCAAATAAGTACTAGAGGGGGCCACCCAGGTGCCCACAAGGCACCAAGGCACGCCTTGGTGGGTGGTGGGGCCCCTCGCCAGCCTCCAGTGCCCATCTTCTAGTATATGAGACCATTTGACCTAGAGAAAACAAAGAGAGGACTTCCAAGACGGAGTGCTGCCGTCTCGAGGAAAAACTTGGGCAGGAGCACTTTTGCTCTCCGGCGGAGCGATTATGCCAGGGATACTTCCCTCCAGGAGGGGGAAATCGAAGCCATCATCATCACCAATAACCCTCTCATCATGGGAGGATCAATCTTCATCAACATCTTCACCAGCACCATCTCATCTCAAACCCTAGTTCATCTCTTATATTCATTCTTCATATCAAAACCTCAGATTGGTACCTGTGGGTTTCTAGTAGTGTTGATTACATATTGTAGTTGATGCTAGTTGGTTTATTTGGTGGAAGATCATATGTTCATGACTATTATGCTATTCAATACCCCTCTAATCTTGAGCATGAATATGTTGTGTGAGTAGTTACTTTTGTTCTTGAGGACATGGGAGAAGTCTTGTCGTAAGTAATCATGGGAGAAGTCTTTTCTAATGCCGTTGCCGGGAGAGGAGCGCCTTTGTTGAGTGGAATTTGGTAAGGAAGCATTTATATTACATGCTGAAATTTACTATTACTTGTTACTATGGAAAATCATCCTTTGAGGTGTTTGTTCAGGGTATCTTCACCTCGAACGGAAGCACAAAGAGTTGCTCCTCAACCTATTGCACCTACTGAAAATATTTATTACGAGATTCCTTTCGGTATGATAGAGACACCGTTAGCTAATCCTTATGCAGGAGATGGAACATTACATCCTGATATTACCCTAATCTATGTGGATGAAGTTTGTGCATTATTTAAGCTTGCAGGTTTACCCGGAGATGAAGTTAAGAAGAAGGTTTTCCCTTTATCTTTGATATTTCAATGTGGGATTGGAATCAGTTGAAATTGGAATTTCATCAAAAGATTTATCCTATGCATCTGTTTCATCGTGATCAGAATTATATATATATAATTTTTGGCCTTGTGAAGGAGAAAGCATTGCTCAAGCTTGGTTGGGGCTTAAGTACATAATATACACAAGCCCCAATCATGAGCTCCAAAATGAAATTATCTTATAGAATGTTTATGCTCGGCTTTCTCATGATGATCAAACCATGCTCAATTCTTCTTCGACTGGCTCTTTTATGAAGAGAACTACTGAATTCAGATGGGATATTTTGGAAAGAATTAAACGCAACGCTGAAGATTGGGACCTCGACAAAGGTAATGAGTCAGGTATAATACTGTAACACCCGGATAATTAAGCTACAGTGAACCTCTGCTAATGATGCCACGTCACCTCGGTTACTGTTCCTAATCTCGTGTTAGTTCGAAACTGATTCAAATTCAAATTCAAAATCAACCAAAGAATAAAAACTTTTCAAAATTTAAGACAAAATGTTCGGGGTGAGCAAATAAATGCCTAGGAATTTATGGTGTGGGATCCATGCCTTTATAAAAGACCTAAATACTTAAAATGAATCAAAACAGAAAAGAAAATAAATAAAGAAAAGATAATACAAAAAACAGAAAACAAACCAAAAATATATATAAAAGGACCCCCCCCCACTGGGCCAGACGGCCCAGCCGGCCAGGCCACCACCGGCCCAACTGGGCAAAGGCCCAGCCGGCCACCCCCCCATAACCCCACACCCCCGAAACCCTAACCCCACCCCGTCGCCCCATTCTCCCCCGATCCAGATCGGATCGGGCTCGACGCCGCCGCCTCGCCCTCATCGCCGCCGAACGCCGTCACCCCCCTCCCCCGCCTGGACCTCGCCGGCACCCTTCCCCACCGGCCTGCATCATCTTCGCCGCCATCCCCGTCGACCACCCCGACGCCCACTGCCCTAGACCCTACGTCTCCGGTGAGGCCACGGCCTCCGCGCACCTCCTCTTCCCCCCCTCGCTCGCTCATCGCGCCGCGCCCGCGCCGTCTGCACTCCGGCACGCCCGCGCCTCGCCGGCGCCCGCGCGCGCCCGCGCGGCCACAGCAGCAGCCCCGCCGCTCCTCGCCGCATCGCGCACACGCCGCACCGCAGCGTTGTTGCCGCTGCCCACCACGGCTTCGCCCCGGCGCGCGCCTCCTCCCCTACTGCCTGCCCCGCGCCGTCGCCTGAACCACGCCGCCTCTGCCCCGTCACGCCGCGCCCCTCCTGTCACCTCGCCTCCCGCCTCGGCTCCGCCGTGCCAGGCCGCGCCGGCGCCGCCCCTTGCTTGCTGCCGGCTCCCGCGCCGCAGCTGCGCCTGCTCGCCCCCCTCCGAGTCGGGCGCCAGCACGCCCAGCGCCCGTTCGGGCGACAGCCGTCGCCTCAGCGCCCAAAACCCGTTAAGGCCCCCTGTGCCTATGACAGGGGGGCCCCACGACCAGAACGTTTTTAGCAAAAAAAAAGAAGATTAAAAAAAAGATAATAGATAAATAAATAATTAAAACTAATTAAAATATTAATTATTTAATTAATCAAAGAGTTAATTAACTTAATAATTATAATTAGATTAACCTAATCACTAATTAACCTAATTAACTGTTAGTTAATTAAAACAGAGTATGACGAACGGGACCCACCTGTCAGGTTGACCAAGTCAACTACTGACGTCATGCTGACGTCATGATGACGTCACCAGACACTATTCTGGATAAGGTTGATTAAATTAAATAAATAAATCCTAAAAATGATTTAAATCTTTTAAAATTAATATAAAATAAACCGTAGCTCGGATGGAAAAACTTTGTACATGAAAGTTGCTCAGAACGACGAGACGAATTCGGATACGCAGCCCGTTCGTCCGCCACGCATCCCTAACCTATCGAACTCGCAACTTTCCCCCTCCGGTTCACCGGTCCGAAAACGCGAAACACCGAGGATACTTTCCCGGATGTTATCCCCCTTCACCGGTATCACCTACTACCGCGTTAGGGCACCTCTAACGTCGTTACTTGTCATGTCATGCATCACTATGCTTATGCTTGCTTATATATTTATTGTTTCTCCCCCCTCTTCTCTCGATAGACACCGAGACCGACGCCGCTGCTACCCAATACGACTACGGAGTTGACAACCCCTCTCTCTTGCCAGAGCAACCAGGCAAGCCCCCCCTTTGATCACCAGATATCGCCTACTCTTCTCTATACTGCTTGCATTAGAGTAGTGTAGCATGTTACTGCTTCCCGTTAATCCTATACTGATGCATAGCCTGTCCTTGCTACTACTGTTGTTACCTTTACCTGCAATCCTAATGCTTAGTATAGGATGCTAGTTTATCATCAGTGGCCCTACATCCTTGTCCGTCTGCCATGCTATACTATCGGGCCGTGATCACTCGGGAGTTGATCACGGGTATATACTATATACTTTATACATGATACATGTGGTGACTAAAGACGGGTCGGCTTGAGGAGCACCCGCGAGTGGAGTTTTGAGGCGGAGCGGCAGGGCAGGTTCCGACCACCTAGGAGAGAGGTGGGCCTGGCCCTGGTCGGTGTTCGCGGATACTTAACACGCTTAATGAGATCTGGGTATTGGATCTGAGTTTGGCCATTTGGTCTATACGCACTAACCATCTACGCGGGAGTAGTTATGGGTATCCCGGCATCGTGGTATCAGCCGAAGCCTTCGTGACGTCAGCGACTGAGTGGCGCGCGCCGGATTGGACTAGAAGGCCACTAGGCTAGGTCTGCTTTCGGCCGCGTTCGCAACGTGCAGGTGTGCTAAGGGCGATGGGCCCAGACCCCTGGGCGCTTAGGTTTAGACCGGCGTGCTGACCTCTCTGTTGTGCCTAGGTGGGGCTGCGACGTGTTGATCTTCCGAGGCCGGGCATGACCCAGGAAAGTGTGTCCGGCCAAATGGGATCGAGCGTGTTGGGGTATGTGGTGCACCCCTGCAGGGAAGTTAATCTATTCGAATAGCCGTGATCTTCGGTAACAGGACGACTTGGAGTTGTACCTTGACCTTATGACAACTAGAACCGGATACTTAATAAAACACACCCTTCCAAGTGCCAGATACAACCGGTGATCGCTCTCTCACAGGGCGACGAGGGGAGGATCATCGGTTAGGATTATGCTATGCGATGCTACTTGGAGGACTTCAGTCTACTCTCTTCTACTTGTTGCAAGACGGAGGCTGCCAGAAGCGTAGTCTTCGAAAGGATTAGTTATCCCCCTCTTATTCTGGCATTCTGCAGTTCAGTCCACATATGATACCCTTACTCCATTTGATACCCATGCATATGTAGTGTAGCTCCTTGCTTGCGAGTACTTTGGATGAGTACTCACGGTTGCTTTCTCCTTCTTTTCCCTCTATCCCTTCTACCTGGTTGTCGCAACCAGATGTTGGAGCCCAGGAGCCAGACGCCACCGTCGACGACGACTCCTACTACACCGGAGGTGCCTACTACTACGTGGTGCCCGCTGACGACGACCAGGAGTAGTTAGGAGGATCCCAGGCAGGAGGCCTGCGCCTCTTTCGATCTGTATCCCAGTTTGTGCTAGCCTTCTTAAGGCAAACTTGTTTAACTTATGTCTGTACTCAGATATTGTTGCTTCCGCTGACTCGTCTATGATCGAGCTCTTGTATTCGAGCCCTCGAGGCCCCTGGCTTGTAATATGATGCTTGTATGACTTATTTTATTTGTAGAGTTGTGTTGTGATATCTTCCCGTGAGTCCCTGATCTTGATCGTACACGTTTGCGTGTATAATTAGTGTACGATTGAATCGGGGGCGTCACAAATACTTGAGTTTGACTCTGTTAAATCTTTTATGGATATCGAAGTTTTTCATAAGTTTGGCACTACATATGGACTTGACTCTGAGATAGTAGCCTCTTTTTGTGAATCATTCGCTACTCATGTTGATCTTCCTAAGAAGAAGTGGTTTAAATATCACCCCCTATTAAAGAAAAGATCGAGGATCCCATTATAGTTAAAGATGAAACAATCATTTACAATGTTGATCCAGTTGTTCCTACTGCTTATATTGAGAACCCACCTTTCCCTATTACAAAGGAGCATGCTAAGGTTTCAACCGCGGTTAACAAAATTAATATTAGAGCACCTAGACCCTCTAAACAAATTAAAGTTTAACCTAATATTGATATGGTTAAAGATCTCTTAGTCGATAATATAGATGGACATGTTATTTACTTTTGTGGTGAAGCTGCTAGAATTGCCAAGCCCGATGATAAAGATAAGAATAAACCTGTCGTTGGCATGCCCGTTGCTTCAGTTAAGATAGAGATCATTGCTATCATGGCTTATGTGATTTGGGTGCTAGTGTGAGTGCTATTCCTTTTACCTTGTATCAAGAAATTATGAATGATATTGGTCCTACTGAAATAGAGGACATTGATGTTACTATTAAGCTTCCAAATAGAGATACTATTACACCACTTGGGATTGTTAGAGATATTAAAGTCTTGTGTGGAAAATAAAATACCCTACTAATTTTCTTGTTCTTGGTTATCCACAAGATGATATTTCTCCTATAATATTTGGTAGACCTTTCTTGAACACTGTTAACGCCAAGATTGATTACGCTAAAGAAACTGCCAGTGTTAACTTTGGTGATGTATCTCATGAGTTTAATTTCTCTAAGTTTCATAGACAAACTCATGACAAAGAATCGTATAGTAAAGAAAAAATTATTGGTCCTGCTTCCATTGTTGTGCCTCCGACTAATCTGTTAGAAAAATATTTACTAGACCATGAAAATGATATGCACTTGAATGAAGGAAATGAAATCGATAAGATGTTCTTTGATCAACCACCTATTCTTAAACACAATTTGCCTGTTGAAACTCTTGGAGGTTCTCCTCCACCTAAAGGTGATCCTGTGTTTGAATTGAAACAATTGCCCGATACATTGAAATATGCTTATCTTGATGAAAAGAAGATATATCATGTTATTATTAGTGCTAACCTTTCAGAGCATGAATAAAAGAGATTATTAAAAACTCTGAGGAAGCATCATGATGCTATTGGATATACTCTTGATGATCTTAAGGGAATTAGTCCCACTCTATGTCAGCACATGATTAATATGGAGCCTGATGCTAAACCAGTTGTTGATCATCAAAGACAATTAAATCCTAAGATGAAGGAAGTGTTAAGAACCGAAATATTAAAGCTTCTAGAAGCAGGTATAATCTATCCCATAGGTGATAGTAGATGGGTAAGTCATGTTCATTGTGTCTCTAAGAAAGGAGGCATTACCATTGTCCCTAATGATAAAAATGAACTTATTCCACAAAGAATTGTAACTGGTTATAGGATGATAATTGATTTTAGAAAATTAAACAAAGATACTAGAAAAGATCATTGCCCCCTTACCTTTTATTGATCAAATGTTAGAAAGATTGTATAAGCATACACACTTTTGCTTTCTTGATGGATATTCCGGTTTCTCTCAAATACCTATATCAAAATCCGACCAAGAGCAAACCACTTTTACTTGTCCTTTTGGAACTTATGATTATAGACATAGGCCTTTTGGTTTATGCCATGCACCTGCTAACTTTCAAAGATGCATGACTACTATATTCTTGGACTTTTGTGAAAAGATTGTTGAGTTTTTCATGGGTGATTTGTCCGTTTACGGAACTTCTTTTGATGATTGCTTAAGCAATCTTGATCGAGTTTCGCAGAGATGTGAACAAACTAATTTTGTCTTGAATAGGGAGAAATGCCACTTTATGGTGAATGAAGGTGTCGGCGTGGAAGCACAATCACCTATGGGGTAGGGCTTCCCCTTTGTGGTTCGGCAAGAGTGCCGTCACATTTGCACAAAGAGCAGAGGCAGCAGGGCAGCGCGACGATCGACGACTCTCTTTTTACCCAGGTTCGAGACGCTTTGCAGCGTAAAACCCTACTCCTGCTGTGGTGGATTGCATTGTAGGAACATGAAGGAGTGGAATGCTCTGGCCCAGCAAGGGTGCCTCGGGGGGTGCAACTGTGCTAACACGAGTGTTGAGGGATCGAATGTTCGAACCCCTTGCTAGGTTGCCTCGGGCCTCCTTTTATAGGGTAAGGGGCGACCACAATGGCAAAATGGTCATTTTAATGTGATTAGATAGCTAACAGTGCTACCATACCTAACTCTGGCAATTAGGACAAAGTGCATTAAATGCACTGCTAGATGTCATGCTGAGGTTGAAGCCCGGCAAGCCTGCTGCGCCGCTTATCCATCTTCTTCTTATTAGTGTGACAAGCCATCTGGACAGGTGTCAATAAAGCTAATTGCTTCTTCACCATGCCGCCACATGCCTGACAGGATCCACCTAGCCACTTGAGAGCTTGACACCACACCGATTACTGACCTGAGGGCGGTGAGGTGGAGCGGTGGCGTCTTGGGGGCCTGCCAGCAAAGGGGCCTGGCGGGTTCTGAGCATGACAGCCCCGGAAGCCTTGCGGGGGTGAACTTGTCTTGTCCTTCAGGTGCAGCTTCGACCCGGCTAGGCTCTCCTGCCCGGCAAGGGAAGCCTTCCTGAGGTGGTCTCCGGTCAACTTGATCTTCTTGAGCTTGATGTACCTGGCAAGGGCAGTTTGCCCGGGAGGCAATACAAGTCTGTGCACAGTCAAGGGGAAACAAATACCCCTGTTTATGTACACCGACAGTAGCCCCCAGACCTGAGCCATACTTGGGCGGGCGCCGTTGGGTTAGGACAAATAGTGCACAGACACGCGGCAAAAATCCGCTGTCCACGCACTAATGATTTTATAGACCTGTCAACCACACGTCCATCCCAAGCAGTTATTGCGGGTCATGGAATCGTGGGTTTGCAGCAGTTACCGGGCAGTCGCCTGTTAAAGGCGATTTTGCAAGAGGAATAGTGGAGATCTTGCCCCTCGCGTGGTCCTAGTAAAACAGGGCACAGGCGAAGGAGTGTTGCTCATTAACACCCTTCGCCCCTCTCGCTTCATCTTCTTCCTTGCGGTGGAAACATCCTCTGCCTCCACCATCCTTCTCCATACTACACTAGATCCTTCCCTTCCACTTGCTCAAGGAAATGGGGTGCAAGAAGAGCGCCGTAAAGGGAAAGCGGGCGGACAAGCCTGAAGATCCAAAAGCAGAGGAAAAGAAGAAAGAGGCAGAGGAACAGGTTCAGCGGGGGCAGGAGAATGTGGTTTTCTCGTCGTCAGACCTAGATGCCAATCCCTTGATCAAAAGGTACACCTATATGTGGGGGAGGAAGACCGAAGGTCATGGAGAACCAATCATTCTTCCTGATGGGCCCAAGATTCCATTAGATTCGTATCCCTTTTTCCACGCCTAGTTTTATTGTGGGCTTTCTCCCCCCTTCTCCGATTTCCTTTGCTCCATGATGTATGCCTTTGGTTTCCGCCTACTGGATTTCACGCCAACGCAATGACAAGCATGGTGGTGTTTGCCCATTTCTGCCAGAACTTTGTGGGAGTTGCCCCCAACGTGGATTTATTCCGCCACTTTTACATCCCCCGCATTGAGGACAAATCCCTTTCTGGGAATATATCATGGATTCCGCAGGGAAGGAGAGAAGATTGGGATTATCTTGGAGGGTAACTGCATGACAACTGGAAGGAATGGAGGGGCGATTGGTGCTGGATTAAGGACCCGGAGGCTCCTCCGTTTTGTTTGTTGTGGACTAGATGTGTGGTTTGCGGTAGCTCGTGTTGCACTTCGGCCACTTTGGCCTCGTGCTTCTCACTCACGGTTTTCACCGTCTGGTGTTCCACGACCACTCAATTGGCCACCACATTTTGTTCGGTCATTGCCTTTTTGTCCTTCTTTTGTTCGGCCCTAAGGCCCTCGACCTCCGCGGCGGTAGCTGCAAACATAATCAAGCAACTCTTGCTTAGGGATTGATACGTCTCCAATGCATCTATAATTTTTTTATTGTTCCATGCAATTATATTATCTGTTTTGGATGTTCTATATGCATTAATATGCTATTTTATATTATTTTTGGGACTAACCTATTAACCTAGAGCCTAGTGCTAGTTTCTGTTTTTCCTTTTTTTTAGCTTCGTGAAAAAGGAATATCAAACGGAGTCCAAACGGAACAAAACTTTCATGATGATTTCTCTTGGACCAAAAGACACCCAGGAGACTAGTAGTTCAAGTCAGAAGAGCCACGAGGCGGCGACAAGGGTGGAGGGCACGCCCTAGGGGGGGCTACCTTGTGAGCTCCTCGTGACTCCCCTGACCTAGTTATTCCTCCTATATATTCACATATATTCCCAAACCTCCAGAAGTATCCACGAAAACACTTTTCCACCGCTGCAACCTTCTGTTCCCGTGAGATCCCATCTTGGGGCCTTTTCTGGCATCTTACCAAAGGGGGATTCGATAACGGAGGGCATCTACATCAACTCTATTGCCCTTCCGATGAAGCGTAAGTAGTTTACCTCAGACCTACTAGTCCATAGCTAGTAGCTAGATGGCTTCCTCTCTCTCCTTGATTCTCAATACCATGTGCTCCTCGATGTTCTTGGAGATGTATCCAATGTAATCTTCTTTTGTGGTGTGTTTGTCGAGATCCGATGAATTGTGGATTTATGATCAGATTATCTATGAATATTATTTGAATCTTCCGTGAATTCTTATATGCATGATTTGATATCTTTGTAATTCTCTTTGAACTATCGGTTTAGTTTGGCCAACTAGATTGGTTTTTCTTGCAATGGGAGAAGTGCTTAGCTTTGGGTTCAATCTTGTGGTGTCCTCACCTAGTGACAAAGTAGGGGTAGCGAGGCACGTATTGTATTGTTGCCATCGAGGATAAAAGGATGGGGTTTACATCATATTGCTTGAGTTTATTCCTCTACATCATGACATCTTACTTAAAGTGTTACTCTGTTCTTCGTGAACTCAATACTCTAGATGCAGGCAGGAGTCGATCGATGTGTGGAGTAATAGTAGTAGATGAATGCACGAGTCGATCTACTTGACATGGACATGATGCCTATATTACATAATCGTTGCCTTGGATATCGTCATAACTTTGCGCTTTTCTATCAATTGCTCGACGGTAATTTGTTCACCCAACGTATTATTTGCCTTCATGAGAGAAGCCTCTAGTGAAACCTATGGCCGTTGGGTCTATTTTCCATCATATTAATTTACGATCTACTATTTTGCAATCTTTTATTTTCAGATCTATAAACCAAAGAACCCAAAAATATTTTATCTTTTGTTTAGTTTTATTTATCTATCTCTGTCAGATCTCACCTTTGCAAGTGACCATGAAGGGATTGACAACCCCTTTATCGCATTGGGTGCAAGTGTTTGATTGTTTGTGCAGGTATTGGTAATTTGTGAGTTCTTCTCCTACTGGATTGATACCTTGGTTCTTAACTAGGGGAAATACTTATCTCTACTATGCTGCATCACCCTTTCCTCTTCAAGGGAAAAACCAACGCAAGCTCAAGAAGTAGCAGGACGAATTTTTGGCGCCGTTGCCGGGGAGATGTACGCAAAGTCAAACCTACCAAGTACCCATCATAAACTCTCATCTCTTGCAGTACATTATTCGGCATTTGCCTCTCGTTTTCCTCTCCCCCACTTCTAATATGATTTTCAAAAATATTTGCCTTTTCTCTCGCCATTCTCTTGTTTGCCTAAGTCCGCGCTATGGCAGACTCTAAAAGGGCTAAGGGTTTTCTCCCGAGTTTTAATGCTTTGGATAAACCGTCTGTCCTTTCTAAGCTCATAAATAATGATGCTACGACAAGACCGTCTGAGGTTGTTAAGGAAAATTTAAATAATTTTGATGAAGATGATCCTGAAATCTTTCGCTATTTACTCAATGAATATTTGAAAGATGCTTGGGATAGACTATTGAGCATTCTAGCTAGCCATATGCCTCAATATCATATTGAGATATACTTGAGAAGCTTTTATATTGGTTTGCCTCTTTCTCTTAAGCAAGTTTTGGATTCTATATTGGAAAATGGTTTTCTTGGAGGAGACGCCTTTGATACTTATGGAAAGATGAAAAACCATATTTGGGCACTCCAAAGGTGAAAACGTTGAATCAACTACTCTTTTCTGCTTTTATCAAAATGAAATAATCAAAGAGATGAAGGCTAGTTTAGATGCGAATTTTTGAAGTGTGCTTAATCTTTCTTCTACTATCAATGGCCATGTGCTTTCAATAAATAGAAAGATAAATGCTCTGGACAAGAAATTTTCTCTTTACTACCAAAAGGGAGAAGATGACAATACCTAGATCTATGTTTTGTGCCTAGCTAAGGGCGCTAAACAATGGCGCTTGTTGGGAGGCAACCCAATTTTATTTTTATTCTTGCTTTTTTGGTCCTGTTTTGCAATAAATAATTCATCTAACCTCTGGTTAGATGTGCTTTTGTGTTTTAATTAGTGTTTGTGCCAAGTAAGACCTTTGGATTAGCTTATGGTGATAGTTGATTTGATCTTGCTGAAAACAGAAACTTTTGCGCTCAGGAAACAATTCTCATTTTTAGAAGAAGCGTGATAAAATACTGATTCTTTTTGCAGAAGATTAAGATAAAAATTTCCTCTGTTATCCTAAATTTTCAGAAGTTTCGGAGTGATAGAAGTATTCGAGAGTAACAGACTGCTATAGACTATTCTGTTTTTGAGAGATTCTGTTTTCTTTGTGTTGTTTGCTTATTTTGATGAATATATGGGTAGTATCGGGGGTATGAACCATGGAAAGTTGGAATGTAGTAGATATTACACCATTATAAATAAATAATGAGTTCACAACAGTGCCATAAGTGATGATTTATTTTCTTGTACTAATGGATCTCATGAGTTTTCTGTTGAGTTTTGTCTTGTGAAGTTTTCAAGTTTTGGGTAAAGATTTGATGGACTATGGAATAAGGAGTGGCAAGAGCCTAAGATTGGGGATTCCCAAGGCATCCCAAGGTAATATTCAAGGACAACCAAGAGCCTAAGCTTGGGGATGCCCCGGAAGGCATCCCCTCTTTCGTCTTCGTCTATCGGTAACTTTACTTGAGGCTATATTTTTATTCACCATATGACATGTGTTTTGCTTGGAGCATCTTGTATGATATGAGTCTTATCTTTTTAGTTTTCCACAATCATCCTTGATGTACACACCTTTTTAGAGGGACACACATGAATCGTGATTATTAGAATACTCTATGTGCTTCACTTATATCTTTTGAGCTAGGCAATTTTGCTCTAGTACTTCACTTATATCTTTTTAGAGCATGGTAGTGGTTTTATTTTATATAAATTGCTGAACTCTCATGCTTCACTTATATTATTTTGAGAGTCTCTTTAAACAGCATGGTCATTTTCTTTGGTTATGAATTTAGTCCTAATATGATAGGCATCCAAGAGGGATATAATAAAAAATTTCATATAAAGAGCATTGAATACTAGGAGAAGTTTGATTCCTTATGATTGTTTTGAGATATAAAGATGGTGATATTAAAGTCATACTAATGAGTAATTGTGGATTGTAGAAATACTTGTGTTAACGTTTGTGATTCCCGTAGCATGCACGTATGGTGAACCGTTATGTGATGAAGTCGAAGCATGATTAATTTATTGATTGTCTTCCTTATGAATGGCGGTCGGGGACGAGCGATGGTCTTTTCCTACCAATCCATCCCGCTAGGAGCATGTGTGTAGTACTTTGTTTCGATGAATAATAGATTTTTGCAATAAGTATGTGAGTTCTTTATGACTAATCTTGAGTCCATGGATTATACGCACTCTCACTCTTCCACCATTACTAGCCTCTCTAGTTCCGCACAACTTTCGCCGGTACCTTACACCCACCATATACCTTCCTCAAAACAGCCACCATACCTACCTATTATGGCATTTCCATAGCCATTCTGAGATATATTGCCATGCAACTTCCACCGTTCCGTTTATTATGACACACTTCATCATTGTCATATTGCTTTGCATGATCATGTAGTTGAAATCGTATTTGTGGCAAAGCCACCTTTCATCATTTTTTATACATGTCGCTCTTGAGTCATTGCACATCCTGGTACACCACCGGAGGCATTCATATAGAGTCATATTTTGTTCTAGAATCGAGTTCGAATTCTTGAGTTGTAAGTAAATAAAAGTGCGATGATCATCATTATTAGAGCATTGTCCCATGTGAGGAAAGGATGATGGAAGCTACGATTCCCTCACAAGTTGGGATGAGTCTCTGGACTTTACAAAAAGACATAAAAGAGGCCAAAGAAGCCCACACAAAAAATGAGAGAAAAGAGAGAATGGGCAATGTTACTATCCTTTTTCCACACTTGTGCTTCCAAGTAGCACCATGACCTTCATGATAGAGAGTCTCCTATGTTGTCACTTTCATATACTAGTGGGAATTTTTCATTATAGAACTTGGCTTGTATATTCCAATGATGAGCTTCCTCAAATTGCCCTAGGTCTTCGTGAGCAAGCAAGTTGGATGCACACCCACTTAGTTTATTTCTGAGCTTTCATACACTTATAGCTCTAGTGCATCCGTTGCATGGCAATCCCTACTCACTCACATTGATATCTATTGATGGGCATCTCCATAGCCTGTTGATACACCTATTCGATGTGAGACTATCTCCCTCTTTTTTGTCTTCTCCACAACCGCCATATTCTATTCCACCTATAGTGCTATGTCCATGGCTCACGCTCATGTATTGAGTGAAAGTTGAAAAGGTTTGAGAACACCAAAAGTATGAAACAATTGCTTGGCTTGTCATCGGGGTTGTGCATGATTTGAGTATTTTGTGCGATGAAGATGGAGCATAGCCAGACTATAGAATTTTGTAGGGATAGCTTTATTTGGCCATGTTATTTTGAGAAGACATAATTGCCTTGTTAGTATGCTTTAAGTATTATTGTTTTTATGTCAATATTAAACTTTTGTTTTGAATCTTATGGATCTGAACATTCATACCACAATAAAAGAAGTTACATGTATAAATATGTTAGGTAGCATTCCACATCAAAAATTCTGTTTTTGTCATTTACCTACTCGAGGACGAGCAGGAATTAAGCTTGGGGATGCTTGATACGTCTCCAACGTATCTATAATTTTTGACTGTTCCATCACTACTGTAGGATGCTGGTAATGTGACACTACGATTAGAGACCCTTCAAGAAACTGTGTGCGATGCCATAATCGAAAACGGTGTTATATGAAAACTGTCAGAAATGTGTAAAACGTTTGCGATGGAGGATGCATCAAACACGGTTCAGGTTTTAGTTGCGTGTGCGATCCAGGGCATAGGGTTCAGTCCAATGAACTATTTGCGATGAGGCGAAACAAAAGTAACGGGCATCCTGATGAAGGCGTGTGTGATATAGAGCATACGGTTCACTCGGATGAACTGTTTGTGATTAGGCAACACAAAAGAAACGGGCAGCCAGATGAAGGTGTGTGCGATATACAGCATACAGTTCACTCGGATGAACTGTTTGTGATTAGGCAACACAAAAGAAACGGTCAGCCAGATCAAGTTGTGTGTGATTGAGGGCATACGCTTCACAACGATTAACTGTTTGCGATTAGTCAACAGAACATAAACGGGTAAGCCAGATCAAAGTGTCTGCGATTGATGGCATACACTTCACATGGATAAACTTTTTGCGATTAGCCACAACAAACTAAAACTGTAAGATAGATCAATGTGTGTGGGCTAGATGGGCACACCCATTCTAATTAAAAGACGTGTGCTTACATTGCCTCTTGTGGTGTACCCTATGGTGCAAACGGCACGTACGCCACCGAGAAGGCGTACGTGCCCACATTACGCCTTCTGGGAATAGTGCCGCACTTATAACCGTCAATAAATTTTGAGCATGCGTCCCGTCACATTCCAAATTGCAAACTTGTTCACACCGATCAAAACCTAAACGGTTTCCCACTTAGGAGCGTATTACTACGCGCTTATAAATACTACTACTCCAAGGTGACTACACAATCCTCCTCAACTCCTCATTCAAAAAAGTCAAAAACAAACAAGTCATTCATCATTGTTCCCTTGCGTCCGCCATGCCAGCGTGAGTTCTGGGTCGAGAGATTGCCACCAGGGAGAGGCGAGCCTGGAAGCGGGAGCACGAGAGATGTCCCGCCTCGCCGCGATAGCGGCCAACATGT
This sequence comes from Triticum urartu, assembly GCF_056163025.1. NCBI lineage: Eukaryota > Viridiplantae > Streptophyta > Magnoliopsida > Poales > Poaceae > Triticum > Triticum urartu. The sequence continues at coordinate 364,898,992 of NC_141875.1, forward strand.
CCCGCCGCACGGCCGTAGCAGCAGAGAGGTCCCGCCGCGCCGCCGAAGCAGCACGGAGGACCCGTCGCGCCGTTGATGCAGCAGACTGGTCCGGCCACGCCACGGAAGCAGAAGAGATGTCCCACCGTGCCGCGAATGCAGCAAAGATGTCCTCCCTTGCCGCAGCGGCCTGGGAAAATGCCTCGTGCACAGGCGAGGACTCTTACAGGCGCATGCGTGCCCTCATCCATAGGCAGATGGATCAAATCTCCAGGTGGGCGAGGTTGCAGGATGACCTGCAAGCCTCATTTGAACAGTCTACCGACGTCATCCGGCAACTAAATGAGAGCAATGCGAAGCTCCAGGCCGAGCGCGACCTGCTGAGGGCAAAGATCGTCGGAAGTGCGGAGTAGCAGGAGCAGACCACTGCCTTGTTCAAGAGGACCAGCGTCATCGTCGAGAAACTTATGGATCAGAATAACAAGTTGTGCATCGAGCGCAAAAGGCTGGTGGAGGAATCCGTGGATGCTCTCAAGCAGCATCTTGAGGACAAGAAAGAGCTCATCGGCGCTCGCCGCAGAGACTAGTTCCCGCGGCCTGCAGCAACACATCAAGAAAGTAGAGATTTGCGAGCCAGATCGATGTCTTCCTTCTTCTTTTGCCTTTGTGTATTTCGGGCATTGCTGTATGTGGCTTTTTTTCATTATGTTTCTAAATATGTAAGACAATTATTATCCACTATCATCATCCTTATATTCATCATGCTTGCCATAAGTCGCAGTCGATGCTATATAGGTCCGTCGGATATTACATCAAGATCCGTGCAAAACTTTCTTTTCAGATTTTCATTTTTCTCTCTTAAATCTCAGTCCATTGAGACATATATCCATGCCGTAGAACAGGTGCTTGGGCGCCATTAATGGAGACGTTGGGACTTGGGAGGGACGTGCGCGACGGGTAGCGGTCAAAGGGCTCTCCTCCCTATGAGAACGCGCAGGGGTCTGATCACACGCCTCCCATACTCAAATAGCTACCCCGCACGACACCTCCTAGCCAATAAAAAAAGGGGACGCATGGCCGCACATAATTGGTAAGTCGAACGCCCACGATTTCAATAATACTTGTGTTTTTGATTTGTAACGTGACAACACTTGTTCCAAAATGATTTTGTTGATTGTAAATGTGTGGGCCTTCGCAAATCGGACAGAAAAATTACCACAGCATGTTGGTGCCATGTCATGAGACCATGCCAAGCTTCATGATTTTCAGGTGTGTTTTGGAATTACAGGAATTAAAAAACCAAGTTTCTCATTCTTTCTGGCCGAGCCATGTGATACATCTCCGTCGTATCTACTTTTCCAAACACTTTTGCCCTTGTTTTGGACTCTAACTTGCATGATTTGAATGGAACTAACCCGGACTGACGCTGTTTTCAGCAGAATTGCCATGGTGTTATTTTTGTGTAGAAATACAAGTTCTCGGAATGACCTAAAAATCAACGGAGAATTATTTTGGAATATATAAAAAATATTGGCGAAAGAATCAAGGCGAGGGGGCCCACACCCTAGCCACGAGGGTGGGGGCGCGCCTGCCCCCCTGGGTGCGCCCCCTGCCTCGTGGGCCCCCTGGAGCTCCACCGACTTTAACCCCATCTCTGTATATCCGTGTTCGGGGAGAAAAAAAATCAGGGAGAAAGATTCATTGCGTTTTACGATACGGAGCCGCCGCCAATCCCTAAACTCTCTCGGGAGGAATGATCTGGAGTCCGTTCGGTGCTCCGGAGAGGGGAATCCATCGCCATCGTCATCATCAACCTTCCTCCATCACCAATTTCATGATGCTCACCGCCGTGCGTGAGTAATTCCATCGTAGGCTTGCTGGATGGTGATGGGTCAGATGAGATTTATCATGTAATCGAGTTAGTTTTGTTAGGGTTTGATCCCTAGTATCCACTATGTTCCGAGATTGATGTTGCTATGACTTTGCTATGCTTAATGCTTGTCACTAGGGCCCGAGTGCCACGATTTCAGATCTGAACCTATTATGTTTTCATCAATATATGAGAGTTCTTGATCCTATCTTGCAAGTCTATAGTCACCTACTATGTGTTATGATCCGACAACCCCGAAGTGACAATAATCGGGACCACTCCCGGTGATGACCGTAGTTTGAGGAGTTCATGTATTCACTATATGTTAATGCTTTGGTCCGGTACTCTATTAAAAGGAGGCCTTAATATCCCTTAGTTTCCAATAGGACCCCACTCCCATGGGAGGGTAGGACAAAAGATGTCATGCAAGTTCTTTTCCATAAGCATGTATGACTATATTCGGAATACATGCCTACATTACATTGATGAACCGGAGCTAGTTCTGTGTCACCCTAGGTTATGACTGTTACATGATGAACCGCATCCGGCATAATTCTCTATCACCGATCCATTGCTTACGAGCTTTCCATATGAAATTATTTGCGATAGAAGAAATTAATGTTTTGAGTGGAAAGATGGATGAACTTATGAAATTATTTGCTAGTAAGAGTGTTTCTTCTGATCCTAATGATATGCCCTTGTCAACTTTGATTGATAATAATAATGAATCTATGGATGTGAATTTTGTTGGTGGGAACAATTTTGGTAACAACACATATAGAGGAAATTTCAATCCTAGGCCTTATCCTAGTAATCCCTCTAATAATTATGGTAATTCCTACAATAATTCTTATGGAAATTATAATAAGATGCCCTCTGATTTTGAATCTAATATTAAATAATTTATTACTTCGCAAAAGAATTTTAATGCTTTGATTGAAGAAAAATTGCTTAAGAATGATGAGTTGGCTAGGAACGTTGATAGAATTTCTCTTGATGTTGATTCTTTGAAACTTAGATCTATTCCACCTAAGCATGGTATCAATGAGTCTCTCAAAGCCATGAGAATTTCCATTGATGAGTGCAAAGAAAGAACCGCTAGGATGCGTGCTAAGAAAGATGCCTTTATAAGAGCGTGTTCTTCTAGTTCCTATGAAAATAAAGATGAAGATCTAAAAGTTATTGATGTGTCCCCTATTAAATCTTTGTTTTGCAATATGAATCTTGATAATGATGGGACTTAATATGATCCACCTTTACCTAGAAGACGTTCCAAGAATTCGGAATTTTTTGATCTTGATGCTAAAATTGATAAAAGTGGGATTGAAGAAATTAAAACCCTAGATGTTTCTAAACCCACTATTATGGATTTCAAGGGATTTAACTATGAAAATTTCTCTTTGATTGATTGTATTTCCTTGTTGCACTCCGTGCTAAATTCTCCTCATGCTTATAGTCAAAATAAAGCGTTTACTAAACATATCGTTGATGCCTTGATGCAATCTTATGAAGAAAAACTTGAATTGGAAGTTTCTATCCCTATAAAACTTTATGATGAATGGGAACCAACTATTAAAATTAAAATTAAAGATTATGAATGCTATGCTTTATGTGATTTGGGTGCTAGTGTTTCCACGATTCCAAAGACCTTGTGTGATTTGTTAGGTTTCCGTGATTTTGATGATTGCTCTCTAAACTTGCACCTTGCGGATTCCACTATTAAGAAACCTATGGGAAGAATTAATGATGTTCTTATTGTTGCAAATAGGAATTATGTGCCTGTAGATTTTATTGTTCTTGACATGATTGCAATCCTTCATGTCCTATTATTCTTGGTAGAGCTTTCCTTAGAACGATTGGTGCAATTATTGATATGAAGGAAGGAAATATTAGATTCCAATTTCCATTAAGGAAAGGCATGGAACACTTTCCTAGAAATAAAATTAAATTACCTTATGAATCTATTATGAGAGCCACTTATGGATTGCCTACCAAAGATGGCAATACCTAGATCTATCCTTGCTTGTTATGCCTAGCTAGGGGCGTTAAACAATAGCGCTTGTTGGGAGGCAACCCAATTTTATTTTTATTCCTTGCTTTTTGCTCCTGTTTAGTAATAAATAATTTATCTAGACTATGTTTTGGTTGTGTTTTTTTGTGTCTAGTTAGTGTTTGTGCCATGTAGAACCGGTGGGAAGACTTGGGGAAAGTCTTGTTACACTTGCTGTAAAAAACAGAAACTTTAGCGCTCACGAGAACTGCTGACATTTTTATTTGGAAGTGCTATTTAGTTAATTATTTTTGCAGATGATTAATAGATAAAGTCCTCACATCCAGAAATTTATTTTAGAATTTTTGGGGTTCCAGATCTTGTGCTAGCTACAGATTACTACAGACTGTTCTGTTTTTGACAGATTCTGTTTTTTGTATTTTGATGAATCTATGGCTAGTAAAATAGTTTATAAACCATAGAGAAGTTGGAATACAGTAGGTTAACACCAATATAAATAAAGAATGAGTTCATTACAGTACCTTGAAGTGGTCTTTTGTTTTCTTTCGCTAATGGAGCTCATGAGATTTTCTACTTTGAGTTTTGTGTTGTGAAGTTTTCAAGTTTTGGGTAAAGATTTGATGGATTATGGAACAAGGAGTGGCAAGAGCCTAAGCTTGGGGATGCCCATGGCACCCCCAAGACAATCTAAGGACACCTAAAATCCAAAGCTTGGGGATGCCCTGGAAGGCATCCCCTCTTTCATCTACTTCTATCGGTAACTTTACTTGGAGCTATATTTTTATTCGCCACATGATATGTGTTCTGCTTGGAGCGTCTTGTATGATTTGAGTCTTTACTTTTTAGTTTACCACAATCATCCTTGATGTACGCACCTTTTCAGAGAGCCATACATGATTTGGAATTCATTAGAATACTCTATGTGCTTCGCTTATATCTTTTGAGTTATATAGTTTTGCTCTAGTACTTCACTTATATCTTTTAGAGCACGGTGCTGAATTTGTTTTATAGAAACTATTGATGTCTCATGCTTCACTTAGATTATTTTGAGAGTCTTAAATAGCATGGTAATTTGCTTAAAATCCTAATATGCTAGGTATTCAAGATTAGTAAAATTTTCTTATGAGTGTTTTGAATACTAAGAGAAGTTTGATGCTTGATGATTGTTTTGAGATATGGAGGTAATAATATCGAAGTCGTGCTAGTTGAGTAGTTGTGAAATTGAGAAATGCCTGTGTTGAAGTTTGCAAGTCCCGTAGCATGCACGTATGGTAAACGTTATGTAACAAATTTGAAACATGAGGTGTTATTTGATTGTCCTCCTTATGGGTGGCGGTCGGGGACGAGCGATGGTCTTTTCCTACTAATCTATCCCCCTAGGAGCATGCGCGTAGTGCCGAGGTTTTTGATGACTTGTAGATTTTTGCAATAAGTATGTGAGTTCTTTATGACTAATGTTGAGTCCATGGATTATACGCACTCTCACCCTTCCATCCTTTCTAGCCTCTTCGGTACCGTGCATTGCCCTTTCTCACATTGAGAGTTGGCGCAAACTTCACCGGTGCATCCAAACCCCGTGATATGATACACTCTTTCACACATAAACCTCCTTATATCTTCCTCAAAACAGCCACCATACCTACCTATTATGGCATTTCCATAGCCATTCCGAGATATATTGCCATGCAACTTTCCACCATTCCGTTTATCATGACACATTCATTATTGTCATATTACTTAGCATGATCATGTAGTTGACATAGTATTTGTGGCAAAGCCACCATTCATAATTCTTTCATACATGTCACTCTTGGTCCATTGCATATCCCGGTACAATGCCGGAGGCATTCATATAGAGTCATACTTTGTTCTAGTATCGAGTTATAATCATTGAGTTGTAAATAAATACAAGTGTGATGACCATCATTTTCTAGAGCATTGTCCCAAGTGAGGAATTATAAAAAAAGAGAGAAGCCATATAAAAAAAGAGAAAGGACAAATAAAAAATGAGATAAAAAGAGAGAAGGGACAATGTTACTATCCTTTGCCACACTTGTGCTTCAAAGTAGCACCGTAATCTTCATGATAGAGAGTCTCTTGTTTTTTCACTTTCATATACTAGTGGGAATTTTCATTATAGAACATGGCTTGTATATTCCAGCAATGGGCCTCCTCAAGTGCCCTAGGTCTTCGTGAGCAAGCAAGTTGGATGCACACCCACTTAGTTTCTTTTGTTGAGCATTCATACGTTTATAGCTCTAGTGCATTCGTTGCATGGCAATCCCTACTCCTTGCATTAACATCAATCGGTGGGCATCTCCATAGCCCATTGATTAGCCTCGTTGATGTGATACTTTCTCCTTTTTTGTCTTCTCCACATAACCCCCCTCATTATATTCTATTCCACCCATAGTGCTATGTCCATGGCTCGCGCTCATATATTGCGTGAAAGTTTATAGGTTTGAGATTACTAAAGTATGAAACAATTGCTTGTCTTGTCATTGGGGTTGTGCATGATGAGAGCATTCTTGTGTCACGAAAATGGAGCATGACTAAACTATATGATTTTGTAGGGATGAACTTTCTTTGACCATGTTATTTTGAGAAGACATAATTTCTTTGTTAGTATGCTTGAAGTATTATTATTTTTATGTCAATATAAACTTTTGTCTTGAATCTTTCGGATCTGAATATTCATACCACAATTAAGAAGAATTACATTAAAATTATGCCAAGTAGCACTCCGCATCAAAAATTCTATTTTTATCATTTACCTACTCGAGGACGAGCAGGAATTAAGCTTGGGGATGCTTGATACGTCTCCAACGTATCTATAAGTTTTGATTGCTCCATGCTATATTATCTACTGTTTTGGACATTATTGGGCTTTATTATCCACTTCTATATTATTTTTGGGACTAACCTATTAACCGGAGGCCCAACCCAAAATTGTTGTTTTTTTTGCCTATTTTAGGGTTTCAAAGAAAAGGAATATCAAACGGAGTCCAAACAGAATGAAACCTTCGGGAACGTGATTTTCTCAACGAACAAGACCCAGGAGACTTGGACCCTACGTCAAGACACAAAAGAGGAGGCCACGAGGTAGGGGGGGCGCCTACCTCCCCCCCCCCCCCAGGCGCACCCTCCACCCTCATGGGCCCCCTGTTGCTCCACCGACGTACTCCTTCCTCCTATATATACCTACGTACCGCCAAACGATTAGATACGGAGCCAAAACCCTAATTCCACCGCCGCAACTTTATGTATCCACGAGATCCCTTCTTGGGGCCTATTCCGAAGCTCCGCCGGAGGGGGCATCGATCACGGAAGGCTTCTACATCAACACCATAGCCCCTCCGATGAAGTGTGAGTAGTTCACCTCAGACCTACGGGTCCATCGTTAGTAGCTAGATGGCTTCTTCTCTCTTTTTGGATCTCAATACAATGTTCTCCACCTCTCTTGTGGAGAACTATTCGATGTAATCTTCTTTTTGTAGTGTGTTTGTTGAGACCGATGAATTGTGGGTTTATGATCTAGTCTATCTATGGACAATATTTGAATCTTCTCTGAATTCTTTTATGTATGATTGGTTATCTTTGCAAGTGTCTTCGAATTATCAGTTTGGTTTGGCCTACTAGATTGATATTTCTTGCAATGGGAGAAGTGCTTAGCTTTGAGTCCAATCTTGCGGTGTCCTTTCCCAGTGACAGTAGGGGCAGCAAGGCGCGTATTGTATTGTTGCCATCGAGGATAACAAGATGGGGTTTTCATCATATTGCATGAGTTTATCCCTCTACATCATGTCATCTTGCTTAAGGCGTTACTCTGTTTTCATTAACTTAATACTCTAGATGCATGCTGGATAGCGGTTGATGAGTGGAGTAATAGTAGTAGATGCAGGCAGGAGTCGGTCTACTTGTCTCGGACGTGATGCCTATATATTCTCATAACTATGCTCAATTCTGTCAATTGCTCAACAGTAATTCGTTCACACACCATAGAATACTTATGCTCTCGAGAGAAGCCACTAGTGAAACCTATGGCCCCCGGGTCTATCTTCATCATATTAATCTCCTACTACTTAGTTATTTCCTTTGCCTTTTACTTTTCTTTTACTTTACTTTGCATCTTTATCACAAAAATACCAAAAATATTATCTTATAATATCTATCAGATCTCACTCTCGTAAGTGGCCGTGTTGGGATTGACAACCCCTTATCGCGTTGGTTGCGAGGATTTATTTGTTTTGTGCAGGTGCGAGGAACTCGCGCGTAGTCTCCTAATGGATTGATACCTTGGTTCTCAAAAATGGAGGGAAATACTTACGCTACTTTGCTGCATCATCCCTTCCTCTTCGGGGGAAACCAACGCAGTGCTCAAGAGGTAGCAGTATCTTCCATGTTAGGCGGGTTATTCTCAAGAGGAGTGGACTCCGCTCCTCATTCATGAGAAAATGGCTGGTCACCGGGATGCCCAGTCCCATGCTTTATGCAAATGAAATCAAAATAATTGCAAACAAAACTCCCCTTGGGACTGTTGTTAGTTGGAGGCACTCGTTGTTTCGAGCAATCCATGGATTGATGCTTGTTGGTGGAGGGGGAGTATAAACTTTACCATTCTGTTTGGGAACCGCCTATAATGTGTGTATCATGGAAGATATCGCCATCTCTCGATTGTTATATTGACAATGAAAGTATGCCGCTCAAAATATTATTTATCTCTATTTCAAAATCGAGCTCTGGCACCTCTACAAATCCCTGCTTCCCTTTGCGAAGGGCCTATCTATTTACTTTTATGTTGAGTCATCACCCTCTTATTAAAAAGCACCAGCTGGAGAGCACTGCTGTCGTTTGCATCCATTACTATTAATTTATATTGGGTATGACTATGGTTGGATCTCTTTTACCATGAATTACAATGTCTAGTCAGTCATTGATCTTTAAAGGTGCTCTGCATTTATGTTTTGTGGTCTCAGAAAGGGCTAGCGAGATACCATCTTGTTATATCATATCATGATTGTTTTGAGAAAGTGTTGTCATCCTAGATTTATTATTATTGCACGCTAGTTGATTATGCCATTGATATGAGTAAACATGAGACCTAAATGTTATTATGAATATGGTTAGTTCATAATCTTTGCTGAAAACTTGAATGCCGGCTTTACATATTTACAACAACAAGAGCAAACAGAGTTTCTAAAAGTTTTTCTTTATCACTTTCAGTTTATCAACTGAATTGCTTGAGGACAAGCAAAGGTTTAAGCTTGGGGGAGTTGATACATCTCCGTCGTATCTACTTTTCCAAACACTTTTGCCCTTGTTTTGAACTCTAACTTGCATGATTTGAATGGAACTAACCCGGACTGATGCTGTTTTCAGAAGAATTGCCATGGTGTTATTTTTGTGCAGAAATAAAAGTTCTCGGAATGACCTAAAAATCAACGGAGAATTATTTTGGAATATATAAAAAATATTGATGAAAGAATCAAAGCCAGGGGGCCCACACCCTAGCCAAGAGGGTGGGCGACGCGCCTGCCCCCTAGGCGCGCCGCCTACCTCATGGCCCCCTGGAGCTCCACCGACCTCAACTCCAACTCCAAATATTCGTGTTCGGGGAGAAAAAATCAGGGAAAAAGATTCATCGTGTTTTACGATACGGAGCCGCCGCCAAGCCCTAAACTCTCTCGGGAGGGCCGATCTGGAGTCCGTTCGGGGCTCCGGAGAGGGGAATCCGTCGCCATCGTCATCATCAACCTTCCTCCATCACCAATTTCATGATTCTCACCACCGTGCGTGAGTAATTCCATCGTAGGCTTGCTGGACGGTGATGGGTTGGATGAGATTTATCATGTAATCGAGTTAGTTTTGTTAGGGTTTGATCCCTAGTATCCACTATGTTCCGAGATTGATGTTGCTATGACTTTTCTATGCTTAATGCTTGTCACTAGGGCCCGAGTGCCATGATTTCAGATCTGAACCTATTATGTTTTCATCAATATATGAGAGTTCTTGATCCTATCTTGCAAGTCTATAGTCACCTACTATGTGTTATGATCCGGCAACCCCGAAGTGACAATAATCGGGACCACTCCCTGTGATGACCGTAGTTTGAGGAGTTCATGTATTCACTATGTGTTAATGCTTTGGTCCGGTACTCTATTAAAAGGAGGCCTTAATATCCCTTAGTTTCCAATAGGACCCCGCTGCCACGGGAGGGTTGGACAAACGATGTCATGCAAGTTCTTTTCCATAAGCACGTATGACTATATTCAGAATACATGCCTACATTACATTGATGAACTGGAGCTAGTTCTGTGTCACCCTAGGTTACGACTGTTACATGATGAACCGCATCCGGCATAATTCTCTATCACCAATCCATTGCCTACGAGCTTTCCATATACTGTTCTTTGCTTATTTACTTTTCCATTGCTATTGTTACAATCACTATAAAACACCAAAAATATTACATTTGCTACCGTTACCTTTTGCTACCGTTACCACTACTATCATATTACTTTGCTACTAAACACTTTGCTGCAGATATTAAGTTTCCAGGTGTGGTTGAATTGACAACTCAGCTGCTAATACTTGAGAATATTCTTTGGCTCCCCGTGTGTCGAATTAATAAATTTGGGTTGAATACTCTACCCTCGAAAACAGTTGTGATCCCCTATACTTGTGGGTTATCACCACGACACCTAGATGTTTAAATTTTACTCCCATCTCTTGCATGGGAACTGGAAATTCACCCAAGGACACACATGTGATTTTTCAAACAACTTTGGTGCACTGGAGCATGTGCTTGTAGTTCAAATTTGAATTATGCACATTAAATGCCTAGAAAGTAAATTAATGTATAAAAAGGCCAAACGAATCCGAACTAATTCCAAAATTTAGCACGATACTTCTATTTGGTCTAATTTGGCTGTGCAAAAAAATAAGGCGGGAGAAGGCAGTGTACGTATGTCGTTTCGCACACGGTGGTGACACGTTCCCTCTCGGAACCACGAGCCTTCTTGAGGGAAGCTCCGGTTTGCAAGAAGCTTACACCAAAGCTTGTCCCAATTCCGCCAAAAATATTATCGCAGCATGTTGGTGCCATGTCATGGCACCATGCCAAGTTTCATGATTTTCAGGCGTGTTTTGGAATTACATGAATTAAAAAAACAAGTTTCTCAATCTTTCCGGCCGAGCCACGACGCCCAGATGTTTGGATTTCACTCCCATCTCTTGCATGGGACCTAGAAATTCGCCCAAGGACACACATGTGACTTTTCAAACAACTTTGGTGCACTAGAGCATTTGCGTGTAGTTCAAATTTGAATTATGCACATTAAATTCTTAGAAACTCAATTAATCTATAAAAAAAGGCGAAACAAGCCTGGAATAATTCCAAAATTTAGCATGGTACTTCTATTTGATCTAATCTGGCTGTGTAAAAAAATAAGGCAGGAGAAGGCAGTGTACGTATGTCGTTTCGCACATGGAGGTGACACGTTCCCTCTCGGAACCACGAGCCTTCTTGAGGGAAGCTCCGGTTTGTAAGAAGCTTACACCAAAACTTGTCCCAATTCGGCCAAAATATTACCGCAGCATGTTGGTGCCATGTCATGACACCATGCCAAGTTTCATGATTTTCAGGCATGTTTTGGAATTACAGGAATTAAAAAACCAAGTTTCTCAATCTTTCCAGCCAAGCCACGACGCCCAGATGTTTGAATTTCACTCCCATCTCTTGCATGGGACTTAGAAATTCACCCAAGGACACACATGTGATTTTTCAAACAACTTTGGTGCACTGGAGCATGTGCTTGTAGTTCAAATTTGAATTATGCACATTAAATGCTCAGAAACTCAATTAATGTATTAAAAAGGTGAAACAAGCCCGGAACAATTCAAAAATTTAGCATGGTACCTATATTTGGTCTAATCTGGCCATGTAAAAAAATTAAGGCAGGAGAAGGCAGTGTACGTATGTCGTTTCACACACGGAGGTGACACGTTCTCTCTCGGAACCACGAGCCTTCTTGAGGGAAGCTCCAGTTTGTAAGAAGCTTACACCAAAGCTTGTCCCAATTCGGCCAAAATATTATCGCAACATGTTGGTGCCATGTCATGACACCATGCCAAGTTTCATGATTTTCAGGCATGTTTTGGAATTACAGGAATTAAAAAACCAAGTTTCTCAATCTTTCCAGTCGTGCCACGACGCCCAAATGTTTGAATTTCACTCCCATCTCTTGCATGGGACTTAGAAATTCACCCAAGGACACACATGTGATTTTTCAAACAACTTTTGTGCACTGGAGCATGTGCTTGTAGTTCAAATTTTAATTATGCACATTAAATGCTTAGAAACTCAATTAATGTATTAAAAAGGTGAAACGAGCCCGGAATAATTCCAAAATTTAGCACTGTACCTATATTTGGTCTAATCTGGGCGTGTAAAAAAATTAAGGCGGGAGAAGGCAGTGTACATATGTTGTTTCGCACACGGAGGTGACACGTTCTCTCTCGGAACCACGAGCCTTCTTGAGGGAAGCTCCGGTTTATAAGAAGCTTACACCAAAGCTTGTCCCAATTCGGCCAAAATATTACCGCAGCATGTTGGTTCCATGTCATGACACCATGCCAAGTTTCATGATTTTCAGGCATGTTTTGGAATTACAGGAATTAAAAAACCAACTTTCTCAATCTTTCCAGTCGTGCCACGACGCCTAGATGTTAAAATTTCACTCCCATCTCTTGCATGGGACTTAGAAATTCACCCAAGGACACACATGTGATTTTTCAAACAACTTTGGTGCACTGGAGCATGTGCTTGTAGTTCAAATTTGAATTATGCACATTAAATGCCCCAAAACTCAATTAATGTATTAAAAAGGTGAAACGAGCCCGGAATAATTCCAAAATTTAGCACGATACCTATATTTGGTCTAATCTGGCCGTGTAAAAAAATTAAGGCGGGAGAAGGCAGTGTACGTATGTCGTTTCGCACACGGAGGTGACACGTTCCCTCTCGTAACCACGAACCTTCTTGAGGGAAGCCCCGGTTTGCAAGAAGCTTACACCAAAGCTTGTCCCAATTCGGGCAAAAAAATTACCACAGCATGTTCGTGCCATGTCATGAGACCATGCCAAGTTTCATTATTTGCAGGCTTGTCTTGGAATTACATGAATTAAAAAAACCAAGTTCATCAATCTTTTCGGCGGAGCCACGATGCCTTGATGTTTGAATTTCACTCCCATCTCTTGGATGGGACCTAGAAATTCACCCAAGGACACACATGTGATTTTTCAAACAACTATGGTGCACCAAAGCACGTGCTTGTAGTTCAAATTTGAATTCTGCACATTAAATGCCTAGAAACTCAATTAATGTATAAAAAAGGCCAAACAAACACGAAATAATTCCAAAATTTAGCACGATACTTCTATTTGGTCTAATCTTCTTGTGTAAACAAATTAAGGCGGGAGAATGAAGTGTACGTATGTGATTTCGCACACGGAGGTGACATGTTCCCTCTCGGAATCAGGAGCCTTCTTGAGGGAAGCTCCGGTTTGCAAGAAGCTTACACCAAATCTTGTCCCAATTCGACCAAACAATTTACTGCAACATGTTGGTGCCATGTCATGACACCATGCCAAGTTTCATGATTTTTAGCCGTGTTTTGGATTTACATGAATTAAAAAACCAAGTTTCTCAATCATTCTGGCTGAGCCACGACACCCAGATGTTTGAATTTTATTCCCATTTCTTGCATCAGACCTATAAATTCACCCAAAGACACACATGTGATTTTTCAGCACACTTTGGTGCATTGGAGCATGTGTTTGTAGTTCAAATTTGAATTATGCACATTAAATGCCTAGAAACTCAATTAATGCATAAAAATGCCAAACGAACCCGGAATAATTCCAAATTTAAACACGACACTCATGTACTAGTTGCATGTTCACTGTACATAAATGTTCTAGCAATTCAAACACCATCCTTTCCCTCTGTAACACCATTTTGTCTTTCAAAACATAATGAAAAAATCAGGTATACCACAAACAGTTTACTAGAAAGAATCGTGTGGGATGCGATAGAAAATATCTTGGCGCATCGTCTTGTCTGGCTTACGCAGGAAGCTTCGATGTTTATAGTCCACCGCCCCGCTTGAACAGCATTTGCACGCCAGTTTCTCGCGGCACTGAGCAAAAAAATTTTGCAACCGCGGAAATATCTATCTCCCCACCCCCTCACTCCTACCAAAAGCCACATTTCCACTGCTCATCCTTGCTTTACAAGTTCAAACCTTCACTGCTGCTTACTGGCAGCTCAGCCTCCTCGCCGGCGACCCTTCTTCTTGCAGCACCGCCTCCTCACCGGCTACCCTTCTTCTTGCAGCGCCGCCTCCTCGCCGGCGACTCTTCTTCTTGCAGCGCTGCCTCCTCGCCAGCGACCCTTCTTCTTGCTGCGCGGCCTCCTCGTCACCGACCCTTCTTCTTGTTGTGCGGCCTCATCGATATGGTCAGGTAATCCACACCCCACCCACACCATCCTCCTCCTTCCGCGTCCCACATGCCCCGACTGACGGAGCGACACCTTCCACCGAAATCACTGCTCCCCTCCTTCAATTAAGCGCCGCCCACAACCATTTTACACACAGTATAACATGGAGCTGAGTAGCATGCGGCCGCGCGCGCGAACGAGGTCGCTATGGCTGACATGCGTGTCGACCGCCAGATCTTGGAGGAGCACCTCGTCTTCGAGGCCACTGTCGACACCGCTGCGCGGTTGTCTACTTTAAAATACAGTTTGTGATGTTTTCTCGAGGCCACCGCCAGTGCCTTCTGGTGATTTGTCCTCTGTAATGTTCATATGCAATCTGATGTTTAGTTAACAGTTTGGTCCTCTGAAATGTAATGTTCAGTTAACACTTTGGTCTAACAATTGCTACATTTTGTAGTACTGTTCTCAAGCATTCTTTGTTTTGTTAACTGTCTTATCTTCTAATACATGTTTCTATTCTGCAATGTCGTGCTCAGTTAACTATTTTGGTTCATTTGGTCTGCTGTCCATTTAACTGTTTGGTTCAGTTCCGCAATTTGATTTTCATTTGCTGTGGGTACATTTTTGTATTGTTATGCATGTGACACCAATCGAATTTGGCTGTACTCAATACATATTCTACTGATAGTATGGCAACTCTCAGTTAACCTGATCAAGATCTTCCTTATGTGTGTTGTAGGGAAACATTGGGAGACATTGCGGTTTACCATCGAGGTTTGTTCAAGCAGGGTCCTTTGGCTAATAGCACATTATTGTGCAGTTGCAGGAATCATTCTAATATTTAGGTTTCTTACAATTTGGTCTTGCACATGTAGGACCTCCTGTCAGAGGCTTAGACTCACTATTCGACCCATTTTGCATATAGGGAAATGAGATGTCCATAAATATCAGTCAAGTCAAGAAACTCAGGAAGATTGTTAGGATGAAGAAATTTGCGACGAATAACAGCAAGATCTTTGTTTGCGCAATGAAGAAGACATCAGTCAACTATAGGATGGTACCAACTCTTTTACCTTGTTTTTACCCCTTGCGCCATTTCAAAATTTACAACAGCGATTTATGCATAGCTTTATTTTCAGTACTTTTCAAAGCAGTTCACCTATGATTACCTCTCAAACCACCTGCATGGTCAAGAGGCGAGGAAGGTATTCATTCAACACCCATGGTACAATATTGAAGTCTTGCTGAAGAGGAGGAAGGTTGGGCGGGCAATTATCCATAGCCACTGGCCTAAAGTTTCAAGGACATTCAACATCACTGAAGGCTCAATATTTGCCTTCCGCTTCTGCAGTTTCCCAGATGAGATTCATCTGTCTATTTACCATGTATGATGCTACTTTCCAAAGTTTTTTGATGCTTCATGTGAAACTTGGTGCTATTGTGTAATGGCGTAACTGACTGCTGAAGCTATCTGATGTAATTTGATTATGAAATCCTGGTTGTTTTTATACGGATATGAAATATCTGGCGTGTTTTATAAGAAATATCAGTTTGATTAGTACATGGATTATCAATAATAGGCTAAGTACCCTGCTTATTGGGGGTTTCTATTGCAAACGGTTACTCAGACAACACCATGGGCGATGAACTCAAACAACCCGCACGGTTTCTAGAAAGTTAGCGTGTTCAATCAAATAACAATCACACGCGGCTTCCGGCAGCGAACTATTTGCGTTAGGCCACCGTGCACACACGTTTCCACACAAAGAACTGCGTGGGATGTACATACCTACGAAATGATTTTCTGGGATTCACCGTGTGGGATGTACATACGTCTGGAAATGATTTCTGGGATTCACCGTGTGGGATGAACATACCTACGAAAATAATTTCTGGGATTCACCGTGTGGGATGTACATACCTACGGAAATGATTTCTGGGATTCGTCGTGTGGGATGTACATACCTACGGAAATGATTTCTGGGATTCACCATGTGGGATGTACATACCTACAAAAATAATTGGGTTTCCATGCCTCGCTCGGTCGCACACGGCCCCAGCCTGAGTCCCACGAGGGCCTATCCCCGACGATTTCTGGGTCGTGTCGGAAGGACCCCCCTATCGCCCACACTCACTTGGCGACAGTTCCAAATGCCGTCGTGGAAAAGGGTTTTAAACCGTTTGTTTAGGACGTCGATGTACAAGTGCATGCTATTATATTATCTGTTTTGGATGTTTTATATGCATTAATATGCTATTTTATATTATTTTTCCGACTAACCTATTGTAACACCCACGATGCGGCTATATCTCCCACGTGTCGGGGCACGACTTAGAGGCATAACCGCATGGTAGGCATGTCGCAAGAGGGGTAAACTTTACACATCCCATGTACTGAATAAGAAAGGGATAAAGAGTCAGCTTAAAATCGCCAGTTCACACAATACATAAATATAACATACATCATCCAAGGTAAAATCAAAGGTCCGACTACGGAACCAAAATAAAGAAAGACAACCCCAAATGCTAGATCCCCGATCGCCCCAACTGGGCTCCTCTACTGATCATCCGGAAAAGGAACATAGTAGCGGCCCGAATCCTCGTCGAACTCCCACTTGAGTTCGGCAGCGTCCCCTACACTGGCATCATCGTCACCTGCATCTATTTGGAAGTATCAGTGAGTCACGGGGACTCAGCAATCTCACAACCTCGTGATCAATACTATTTAAGCTTCAAGGTAGGAAAGGGGTAGTGAGGTGGATCTGCAGCAAGCACTAGCATATATGGTGGCTAACTTACGCAAAAGAGAGCGACAAGATAAGCAAAGCACGGTCGAGAAGCTACTAGTGATCAAAAGTGATCCTGAAGCTACTTACGTTCAAGCATAACATGAGACCGTGTTCTCTTCCCGGACTCAGCCGAAAAGAGACCATCACGGCTACACACGTGGTTGATTCATTTTAATTAAGTTAAGTGTCAAGTTCTCTACAACCGGACATTAACAAATTCCCATCTGCCCATAACCGCGGGCACGGATTTCGAAAGTTCAAAACCCTGCAAGGGTGTCCCAACTTAGCCCATCACAAGCTCTCACGGTCAACGAAGGATATTCCTTCTCGCGGGAAGACCCGATCAGTCTCGGAATCCCGGTTACAAGACATTTCGACAATGGTAAAACAAGACCAGCAAAGCTGCCCGATGTGCCGACAAATCCCGATAGGAGTCGCACGTATCTCGTTCTCAGGGCACACCGGATAGGTCAAGCTACGAGTAAAACCAACCCTGAAGTTGCCACGAGGTGGCCCCGTAGGTTGCCCATTTCGGACCAACACTGAGAGGAGCACTGGCCTGGGGGGGGGGGGGGTTAAAATAAAGATGACCCTTGAGTCTGCAGAACCCAAGGGAAGGTATATGGTGGTAGGTAGGCAAATGGTAAAACCAAGGTTGGGCCTTGCTGGAGGAGTTTTATTCAAAGCGAACTGTCAAGGGGTTCCCATAACACCCAACCGCGTAAGGAACGCAAAATCAAGGAACATAACACCGGTATGACGGAAACTAGGGTGGCAAGAGTGGAACAAAACACCAGGCATAAGGCCGAGCCTTCCACCCTTTACCAAGTATATAGATGCATTAAAGTAAACAAGATATAATAATGATATCCCAACAATATCCATGTTCCAACATGGAACAAACTTCAACTTCACCTGCAACTAGCAACGCTATAAAAGGGGCTGAGCAAAGCGGTAACATAACCAAACAACGGTTTGCTAGGAAAGGTGGGTTAGAGGCTTGACATGGCAATATGGGAGGCATGATATAGCAAGTGGTAGGTAGCGCAGCATAGCAATAGAGCGAGCAACTAGCAAGCAAAGATAGAAGTGATTTCGAGGGTATGGTCATCTTGCCTGCAAAGTTCTCAGAGTTGACGAAAGCTTGATCCTCGTTAGCGTACTCAATAGGTTCCTCGATCATGTACTCGTCTCCCGGCTCTACCCAAAGCAAGAACACAAGCAAAGGACCAACAATCAATCACGGTGCAATGCACAATCAACATGATGCAAAACATGACATGATATGCGAGATGTGATATGCAATGCATATGCATTCTCCGGAAGGGGAAGATTGATCAAGGCATCAAATTGGTAAACCAAGTGTGCCGCTGGAAAGATGAGATGATTTTAGCCGAAATCGATATAACGATCACCGGAATCGGATGCACGGTTTGCAAATGGCAAGCAAAACAAGAATGGCACAATTCTGCGATTAACAGCACAATGCCATCTAGAATGCAACAAGGAACTAAGCTACTCCACTCCAACATAACAACAAGGCACATGGCAGTGATGTACTCAAGATGCTTGACAAAACATGAACACGGAGATACGGCTAAATCAGACTAGAGCAGGTTCAAACAAGCATGGCAAAAGTGCAAAAGATATCAGCTTCACAGACTTAGTGAAAATACTAACATGCCAGAAAATAACATCAGGAAGCCATGTTTAGAGCAAGCTAACAATATGTTACATGCACAAATCATAGCAAACAAAGGCATTGCATGAATCTACCAAAAGCATAGAACAGAAGTCCCTTACTAACCATGAGCCAAAAAGGCACAGAAGATATGATGGCACCCATGTAAACATAGCAAGTTTTATTAACAGTTTCAGACTTAGCAGAAAACAGAGCATGACATAAACAGAATTATGAAGGCATCTTTGTGAGCTCAATTCACTCACCACAAGGCATTGCATGACAAGACAAGCATACTAGGAGCAAGAAAACATGTTCATGGAGCTAACCAGGGCAAGAGCAAGTTCATAGGATGCATGGAGCAACAACAACAACCATGGCAAAATTGATAAACATGTAAACAATCTGCCAGGAACATTTTATAGCAAAAGTAGAGCAAGATTGAGACATTCTAGGGCACTCCATAATTTCAAAAAGGCGCATGGATGGATAGAGCATAACCATATGTCCAAATCAACCTTACTGAAGCAACTCAAAACAAGCATGTATCTCACTGTAGCATCTAGTTTACATGGCATAAAAATAACAGGAGACCAAGGACTTAGCAAAATCCCAAGTCCCTGAAATCAGCAATATCACGAAGGCTACTTTGCATGCTCGTTCTAGTCACCACAATGATCACAAAAATACATGGCAAGAACCCCTGTAAATATAGCATGGCATAGACCAAAACACATGTAGAGCTCATGCCCTTATGATGCACACAACAAAAGTGACAAAAAAGACAAATCAACATAATCTGCTAAGTAACAGGAGTAAACATTTTATAGCACTCTTGCATCAGTGATTTGGGCATCAAGATGGACTCAAACAAGCATGCCACAATGGAATTAAATTCAGAGCATCTCCCAATGAACATTTTGATATATCATGCGCATGAAACGGAGCTACCATCATGGAGTTATGGCATGATGAACAGGGCCCTAAAATATGTGCAGGGAAAAGACTTAGCCAAAAATTCAACCTCTCAGTGGATCTAGGGTTTGACCCCGAGCACGGAAGTCGAGGCGGATCTGGATCTTGCCGAAGACGATGCGGGAGGCGGACGGAGTTGGGGCGAGGCACCGGTGTGCGGGCGAGGTCGGTGGCGGGCTCCGGTGCGCGCCGGCGAGGTTGGTGCGGTGCGGTGGCGCGCCGGCGAGGTGGCGTGACGAGAGGCGGCGATGGACGGCGAGAGAAGCGGCGGAGGGTCTCCCGGGTGGCGGAGGGCTGAAGCGGCGGAGGCGGCGGAGGACCGAGGTGGCGGAGGCGGCTCGGGCAGCCACGGGCGATGCACGGGCCTCGCGGGCCGGCTGCGGGCCCCGCAAGCCGGTGGCGGGCGCGGAGGAGAGAGAGGGAGGCGGCTGCTGACGTGGCGGTGGTGGTGGATTTGCCGGGGTGACGCATCCGGCGGACACGTCCGGCGCGGACGGACTTGTCCGGCGGCGCGAGGTGGGAGAAGACTAGGGTTTGGACCCGAAATTTCGGAGGGGTGCACATATTTATAGCTAGGAGGAGGTAGAAGTGTCCAAATGGAGTGTAGTTTTCGACCACGCGGTCGTGATCCGACGGCGAAGGACATGGAAGGGGTTTGGATGGGTTTTTGGGCCGTTTTGGAGGGGTGTTGGGATACAACACAAAAGAGGCCTTTCCGGTTACCCAGTTAACCATTGGAGTATCAAATGGACTCCAAATGGAACGACATTTGATAGGCGGTATACCGTTGGTGTACCAAGGCCACTTGGAAAATCTCGGTCTATTACGACAATGTTTAACACCCGCTCACGAAAAGAGAGAAAAGGGGGACGCTGGTGCACGTAGGAGTGTCGGATTGTAAAACAAACAACGGGGAAAAAGCTCGGATGCATGAGACGAACACGTATGCAAATGAGATGCACATGATGACATGATATGAAATGCATGACATGAACAAAATGCAAAACAAAGAGAAAACCCAACCACGAAGGGAAATCTCATAACTTAGAGCCGAAATGGCAAGAGTCGGAGTACAAATATGGCAAGTTACATTCGGGGTGTTACAACACTCCACCACTACGAAAGGATCTCATCCCAAGATCTAGGACTGAAAGAACTCCGGATATTCGGAACGGAGGTGATCCTCGCGCTCCCAGGTGGCTTCTCGGTCGGAATGGTGTGACCACTTCACTTTCAGGAATTTGATAGACTTGTTGCGAGTCTTGCACTCAGTTTATTCAAGAATAGCAACGGGTTGCTGATGATAAGACAGGTCTTCTTGGAGATCAATCTCTTCGAAGTTGATGGTGCGCTCGGGAGTCTTGAAGCACTTGCGAAGCTGTGACACGTGAAACACGTCGTGCACGTTTTCGAAGTTGGAAGGAAGCTCAAGTTGATAGGCGAGATCACCTCTTTTGCCAATGATCTTGAAAGGACCCACGTATCTAGGGGCAAGCTTCCCTTTGATACCAAAGCGACAAGTACCTTTCATTGGAGAGACGCGGAGGTAGACATGGTCTCTGATCTCGATAGCCAAGTCACGGTGCTTGCTATCATAGTAACTCTTCTGGCGCTATTGCATGGCTTTGAGATTTTCACGGATGACTTTACACATTTCTTCAGCTTCTGTGATTAAGTCATTGCCAAGAAGTTGGCTTTCACCAGTCTCTGACCAATTAAAATGAGTACAAAACTTTCTGCCATAGAGAATCTCGAATGGGGCCTTGCCCTAACTCACTTGGAAGCTGTTGTTGTAGGAGAACTCGGCATACGGAAGACAATCTTCCCACTTCACACCAAAGGAAATGACACAAGCCCTGAGCATATCTTCAAGGATTTGATTGACTCGCTCGACTTGGCCACTAGTTTGAGGATGGAAGGTTGTGCTGAAGCGAATGTTGGTGCCCATGGCCTTCTGAAAGGAGTCCTAGAACTTAGAAGTGAAGATGCTTCCACGATCTGAAGATATCAATTGCGGAATGCCATGCAAGGAGACAATCCTGGAGGTGTATAGCTCTGCCAACTAAGCTACTGCGATAGATTCTTTGATTGGAAGGAAATGAGCCACTTTTTGTAAGCTTGTCGATGACAACAAAGATAGCATCATTTCCATGTTCAGACTTGGGAAAACCAGTCACGAAGTCCATCTCAATATGGTCAAACTTCCATTCTGGAATAGCAAGAGGTTGGAGGAGACCAGCTGGTCGTTGGTGTTCTGCTTTCACTCTTCTGCAGACATCACATTCATTCACGAATTGAGCAATTTCTCGCTTCATTCGAGTCCACCAATACGACTGCTTGAGGTCATGGTACATCTTTGTACTTCCAGGATGAATGGATAGAAGGGAATTGTGGGCCTCGTTCATGATGACTTTCCTTAGATTGCCTTTAGGAACCACAATTCGATCCTCAAAGAATAAAGTATCTTTGTCATCAATGCGATAACACTTGTACTTGGGTTGGCTCTTGGTAATCCCATTTTTCACCTTCTTCACCATGGCATCAAGAAGTTGTGCCTCACGAATCTGATCTTCCAAAGTAGGAGAGACTTGGAGGTTGGCAAGGAAGCCTTGAGGAACAACTTGGAGATTCAGTTTGCGGAAAGATTCACAAAGGTCCGATTGGAAAGGCTCGAGAATTAAGCTGTTGCTGTAAGCCTTCCTGCTCAAAGCATCTGCAATGACATTGGCCTTGCCTAGAGTATATTCAATACTCGGATATTATTCTTGAATCATTTTGACCCAATGAGTCTGCCTGAGGTTGAGGTTGGGTTGAGTGAAGATGTACTTCAGGCTCTTATGATCAGTGAAGATGTCCACTTTCCTTCCCAACAAAAGATGTCTCCACGTTAGAGCATGGACAACTGCCGCCAACTCAAGATCATGAGTCGAGTAGTTCTTTTCGTTGGGCTTCAACTGGCGAGAGGTATAGGACACAACTTTCTTCTCTTGCATTAACATGGCACCGAGAGTCCGAGACCTTGCAGGGAGGCATCACAGAAAACATCGAATGGTTTAGATTCATCAGGAGGAGTCAAAACAGGAGCTGTGACTAACTTCTCTTTCAGGATGTTGAAAGCCACGTCACATTCAGGCGTCCAGACATACTTAACATGCTTCTGGAGGAGGTTGGAAAGAGGCTTTGCAATCTTAGAGAAATTCCCAACAAATCTTCGACAATAGCTTGCAAGCCCAAGAAAACTGCGGAGCTGCTTGACATTCTGAGGCGGTTCCCAATTCACAATTCCAGACACCTTCTTAGGATTAACGGCGATGCCCTTGGCGGAGATGATATGACCAAGGTAAAGAACCTCATCAAGCCAAAACTCACACTTGGAAAACTTCGCATGGAATTGATGCTCTCTGAGTTTGTCGAGTACCAATCTCAAATGCTTGGCATGATCCTCCTTATTCTTGGAAAAGACCAAAATATCATCGAGATACACCAGGACGAAATCATTTGTGTAAGGGTTGAAGATGAAGTTCATCATGCGAGAGAACGTTGGAGGAGCATTGACAAGGCCGAAAGACATGACAGTATATTCATAAGAACCATATCTTGTTCTGAATGATGTCTTGGGAATATCTTGTTCATGAATGCGAATCTGATGATAACCCATATGAAGGTCAAGCTTGAAGAATACTTTGGCACCTTTAAGTTGCTCGAAAAGCTCATTGATGTTGGGAAGTGGGTACTTGTTCTTTATTGTCTTCTTGTTGAATGGACGGTAGTCGACGCAGAGTCGTTCGGTTCCATCCTTCTTCTTGAAAAAAAGAGCACCACAACCCCATGGAGATGAACTCGGTCTGATCAGACCCACGCACTCTTGTTCATCGAGTTGTTTCTTCAACTCCTTAAACTCTTCTGGTCCAAGCTTGTAAGGACACTTGCAAACAGGTTTCATGCCAGGCTCAAGATCGATAACGAATTCAACTGGCCGGTGAGGAGGCATTCCCGGAAGCTCTTCTGGAAAGACGTCTTGATATTCACAAATGACTGGAATATGAGAGATGGCATTCAACTCGCCCTTCTCATTGAGAGAAAACAGTCGAATGGTATCATCACGTGCGGCATAGATGATCACATCCTCAGAAGAGTTTGTCAATTGAATCTGCCTGGCCGCACAATCAAGCTGAGCCTTGTACTTAGAAAGCCAGTCCATGCCGAGAATTAGATCAATATCAGAGTCACCAAGAACAATTGGAGAAGCTAGAAATCTATAGTCGCCCATCTCGATTGACACATCAGGAGCTATCATAATAGAGCTCAAACGTTTACCCGGAGAAATGATAGCCATGGGATTAACCAAAAGTGAAGTGTTGAAGTCATGCTTGGCAAAAAATGGTCTTGACATGAAACAATGTGATGCACCAGTATCAAAGAGAACTTTAGCAGGAATGGAGTTAACTGGAAGGTTACCCAGGATGACTTCTGAAGAAGCCTGAGCTGCGTTCATCATGTTGATCTTGGCATGCTTGGGACTATGCTTGATCACTGCATTGCTGGCAGATCTCACAGGAGGAGGAGGCGGAAGGCGCCTTTGGTTGAAGCATTTGTTTGCATAGTGCCCTTTCTGCTCACACTTGTTGCAAGTGACCTCTGAAAGTGAACAGTGATAAGAAGCACTTGCTTGGAGTATGAGACTGAGCTTTGTTCTGATAGCCTGGGTTGGGTGGGTGGGAAGATCCGTTGCCACCTTTGTTGTTCTACTGATAAGGCTGACAAAACGGAGGAGGAGGAGGCAACCAGAACTTCTGTTGCTTAGTTGCCACTTCAGTTGAAGAAGAAGATTGAACTACATCCTTGACTCCCTTCTTAGAAGCATCACACTTAATCTGAGCAGCTTCTTGCTTTAGTGCCATGTTGTAGAATTCATCATACTTAGTCGGCTCAAGAAGCACGAGAGCTAATTGCAGATCTTCTCTGAGGCCACCTCTGAATTGATAAATCATGCTCTTTTCATCAGGGACGTCTTTTTTAGCGAAGCGAGCGAGCCTTTGAAACAGGATATTGTATTGATACACGGACATGCTGCCTTGCTTGAGATTGCGGAACTCCTCACGCTTTCTCTCAGCAACACTTTGTGGAATATGGTGAGCTTTGAAGTCTCGGCGGAAATCATCCCAGGTAATCACACGACCTCCTTTGGAATCTCTGTATTGTTGATACCACTCAGCAGCTTGGTCTTTGAGTTGAAACGAAGCAAACTTGACAAAGTCCTCAGGCCTGACATTGCTACACTCAAAATGTTTGCAGATATCCATGAGCCAGTCATCGGCGTCTGTGGCCTCGACACAGTTGCTGAAGGACTTCGGCTGGTTTGCGGGGAACTGATTGAGGGTAGCAAACTGAGGCGGATTGTTGCCTTGGCCTTGATTTCCTTGGTTGCCTTGCCCTTGGTTGCGCTCTTGCAAGAGTTGAAAAAGAATCTGAGTGTTGGCGTTGGTGGCTGCCATGACCGCTTGCCATGCCTCCGAAGGTGGAGGTGGTGGCGGAGGGTTCAGATTCCCATCATTGCGGTCCGGATTCTGACGCGTTGGAGGAGACATCCTGAAGAGGTTGACATCTGTTAGCATCTTGAAAGACATATATTCAAGCTGAATCAATAGATCGAAATTGCAACATATAGCCTTAACATTCAAACAAGAATGAACGAATGAATTCCAAAGTAAATCATCACACTTCCATAAATTGATAAGCCACTTAGATAAAGGTAGATGAAATAAAGCAACAAGGTACGGATATGAACAAATAAGTGGTAAGGATTACCCAATCACAAACCAAATATCTGCGGGAAGAAATACTAGAGCTACTTGAATTCCCACCTATAAAACTCCCGAAACTTTTTGGTTATGCAATCAGGTGTTGGGGATACAGGGGAAGCATAATATCTCACCCAAAACTAGCAAATCCTACATCCAGCTGTATCCATCCTTCAACACATAACCAAGAAACCTTCAGAATGATACCTCAACCTTCGAAAGGCATCCGTTATACGAGTTGTGGCAATACTCCTGAATTCCCGCCCCAGTACTGGGTGGCATCGAGGTTATCTCACCAACCACTGCATAAAAGAGATTTTCAATGTCGGCGAACTCAGGTATTCCAGAACTGCAACGATAAAATTGTGACGACAACACCTCGGAGCTCAACTCCCCGGGACACTGCCACAACCCCTAAATATCAGGAGGCACCAAGAACAATGTTCTTGTCACAAAACCATCCGAACGATTCCACGATACCCGCGTGATCCTAATTAAATTCGTGAAATTTGAGAAGAGAAAGTCAAAACTCTACGCCATGAGGCCTCACCAGAGTGACGAAGGGACTGAGGAGTAAACAGAATCGTACTCTCCGATATATATAATCCTAAGACTCAAAACATTTTATTCTAGACTCAACAACGTCAGCGATTCGATCAAGCAGGGGGCTCCTATGTCGGGGAAGGCTCTTATACCAACTTGTAACACCCATGATGCGTCTATATCTCCCACGTGTCGGGGCACGACTTAGAGGCATAACTGCATGATAGGCATGTCGCAAGATGGGTAATCTTTACACATCCCATGTACCGAATAAGAAAGGGATAAAGAGGTGGCTTACAATCGCCACTTCACGCAATACTTAAATATAACATACATCATCCAAGGTACAATAAAAGGTCTGACTACGGAACCAAAATAAAGAAAGACAACCCCAAATGCTAGATCCCCGATCACCCCAACTGGGCTCCTCTACTGATCATCCGGAAAAGAAACATAGTAACGGCCCGAATCCTCGTCGAACTCCCACTTGAGTTCAGTAGTGTCCCCTGCACTGGCATCATCGGCACCTGCATCTGTTTGGAAGTATCTGTGAGTCACAGGAACTCAGCAATCTCACATCCTCGCGATCAAGACTATTTAAGCTTAAAGGTAGGAAAGGGGTAGTGAGGTGGAGCTGCAGCAAGCACTAGCATATATGGTGACTAACTTACGTGAAAGAGAGCGAGAAGAGAAGCAAAGCACGGTCGAGAAGCTACTAGTGATCAAAAAGTGATCCTGAAGCTACTTACGTTCAAGCATAACACGAGACCGTGTTCTCTTCTCAGACTCAGCCAAAAAGATACCATCAAGGCTACACATGCGGTTGATTCATTTTAATTAAGTTAAGTGTCAAGTTCTCTACAACCGGACATTAACAAATTCCCATCTGCCCATAACCGCGGGCACGGCTTTCGAAAGTTCAAAACCCTGCAGGGGTGTCCCAACTTAGCCCATCACAAGCTCTCACGGTCAACGAAGGATATTCCTTCTCGCGGGAAGACCCGATCAGTCTCGGAATCCCGGTTACAAGACATTTCGACAACGGTAAAACAAGACTAGAAAAGCCGCCCGATCTGCCGACAAATCCCGATAGGAGTTGCACGTATCTCGTTCTTAGGGCACACCGGATAGGTCAAGCTACGAGTAAAACCAACCCTCAAGTTGCCCCGAGGTGGCCCCGCAGGTTGCCCATTTTGGACCAACACTCAGAGGAGCAGTGGCTCGGGGGGTTAAAATAAAGATGACCCTTGAGTCTGCAGAACCCAAGGGAAGGTATATGGTGGTAGGTAGGAAAATGGTAAAACCAAGGTTGGGCCTTGCTGGAGGAGTTTTATTCAAAGCAAACTGTCAAGGGGTTCCCATAACACCCAACCGCGTACGGAACGTAAAATCAAGGAACATAACATTGGTATGACGGAAACTAGGGCGGCAAGAGTGGAAAAAAACACCAGGCATAAGGCCGAGCCTTCTACCCTTTACCAAGTATATAGATGCATTAAAGTAAACAAGATATGATAATGATATCCTAACAATATCTGTCGTGGAATTGTCACGGCAGATGTCCTAGCGAAAGGACTTAGTCGTAGGGCCATCACAACTAGGAAGCTTAAAGGGGTTAATCGGGACAAAGGACACGAGAGGTTTATACTGGTTTGGCCCCTTACGGTGATGGTAAAGGCCTAGTCCAGTTGATGTTGTATTGCTAGGTCTCGATGACCAAGGAGCGAATCCGCTAGCTTGGCTATCGATCTCTCCTTTCTTGTCCTAAGCCGCCGCCAGGTCATCCCCTTATATACACGGGTTGACGCCTGGCAGCCTACAGAGTGCCGGCCGGCTCAAAAAACGTGTCCGGCTTGGTGACTTCTTTTATATGCCTTTCTTTACAAGTCTTTCTTTACATACGACGGTTTACAATATTGGGCCTTAAGCTGCCTCCAGGCTTAGGCCTTCTACAAGTCTTAATAGACTATCACCTTGAATATTACTGGGCTTCTTTTTGTAACCCGCCATTGGGGTTGACCTGGCCCCTCCTGGGCGGGTCATACCTGGTAGCTATATCCCCAACATTAGGCCCCAGGTTGACTTGAAATTTGTTCTTTGTCAATCTTCAAGACATGGACGAAATCCATCTTCCTCTGTCTGAAAAAACTCTGTAACCCGCCATGACGTCATCTTCTGAAAACATGAAAGCCTGCAATGATGTCATCTTCAAAGGATCTTTTATCTTTTAATGTCTTTCGAGAATCGAGGCGTCCGTTTAGCTGGATAATCATTATTTTGGTCTTCCTCAATTTTCGCGCCTACATGTTCACTTCTTTCCCTTATAAATAGGCTTGGCCGGTCCTTCTTCTTTCTTCTTCTTCCTTTCATCTTCTCGCTACCTCTCTGCTTCTCGAGCTCCGCCGCTGCCATAGCACTCACCGCTGCCCTCAACGTCGGCCGCTGCATCACCCTGAGCTCGTCCAGAGAACCGCGGTGACTCTTCGCAGTAGATTTGCATCTCGTAAGTTCCTTCTTTTCCACACACTTAGATCTGTATTAGGGTTGCGAGTTCATCGGTGTTCTTCGCTATTCATCATGGATCTTCTGTAGTTCTTCCTCCGCAGCCTCTTCTGATCCAAAAAGGAACACATAACTCGTGCGGTAGTTGTTTTGCGTCCATTTTTTATACCAGTAGATCCCTTTTTCTGTACAGCTGCCTCATTATAACTCACGAACTCATCTATACTAGATTTTTAGGTCTAGAATATTTTCTTTTCGGAACGGCCATTTGATCCAAAATAATAATGTCAGCTTGATAAACTTGTTTGTGCCAACACTTAGCCATTTTCTGTTTCTAGCATCCTTTGAATATCTTTAGTCATGGCGGCTTATGACTCCGGATTTCCTTTATATGTCATTAGCCCTTCTTTAAACCGCCATGATTCATCTGTATCATGATCATGAACCTGTAACTTCATCAAATAAATTGAACCGGCAAATTACTTTCCTTTCAGCTTCCCCTTTTTCATCATGCCATCAAAAGCACCGATAGTCTACAACTGGGTCCCCTCCACAGTAACTGAGGATAACTTGCAAGAGCTTGTCACCATTGGATTTCTGCTAAAGAAAAACATTATGTCTTATCATGCTCCTGACCTGGAAGAGGAACGGCCTAATCCCAAAGACAGTGAAGTTATTGTCTTCACTGACCACATGAATCGGGGTTCATTTTTTCAAACTTCACCCTCAAGATCTTGGACCCAATTCCATATCTAACATCTGTAATTTTCAAGTTCTATGTGAGGTGTATCCTCAAGAAGAGCCGACTGTGGAACTCTTCAGAGAGTACTTTTATCTGAACTGCCAGAATGAGTGTACCAATGACCCTCGCTTGGAACTCGGTGGAATCTCAATTCTGCACCGGCAGGGCGCCGTCTTTCCCTTAATAGTCTTACCAAGTCATCCCAAAGATTGGAATCAGACCTGGTTTTATTGCCAAGATACGTCTCCAGCCAATGAAAAACCACTACTGGGTTATTGCGCGGAGCGTTTGGATTCCAAGTTTGTGCTCCCCGATGAGCTTACTGCTGCTGAACGCAAGAAGCTTATTCCATCTATTAAAAGGATCAATGCCTTACTGGGAATGGCTTAACCGGAGTTGACTTGATCCATTGTTGGATCTCATGGTGGGTCATCCCTCTAAGCCGCCAATCCAAATTGATGTATGAATAAGGCGGAGGCCTAGATGACTCTCTATGTCACAGCTCTGTACAACTAACTGAAGAAGACATTATTGCAATGTCAACCATCCTTGTGAACGGCAAGTATGAGGACTACAGTAAAGGTTGGGTTAAACCCCTTCTGTAAACTTAACCCGGCACCAGAGGTAAAAAAAACCCTGACCTATTTCTCTTTTGTGCTTTCCTTAGTAGTTTTAAATACTTGCATGACCTTTTATCCTGTTTATTTGTTTATAGGTCAAATCTGACTTCTAGAAGGCCAAGTATGACCATGAAGCTTCCAAGAAGGCTAGAACTGCTGCCATAGCCGCTAGGAAGACGACCCAGAGGTCCAAGAAAAAAAGGAGCACTGCTTTGGACCTCTTAAAGCTTGACGATGATACTGAGTCGGAGGTAGCCCTTGACTCCCTTGGCCAGATTTTTAATAACCTTATTGACACTGACTATTACCAGGACGACACGGGGGCCAGCCAGGCCGTAGAAGAAGAGGTAACTATTTCCTCCGACTCAGCCCACTTGCCGAGATAGAAACTTCAACTGGTAACCTGGAAAGTAAGGTTTTCGCACCCTTTGGCTTATTTGGACCCTTATTTTCTTTTAAAAAAGAGCAACATGAGAGCCACCATCAGGCCCGGAATAATGACGATGATGAACCGCCTTCCATTTTACAACAAACTCCTCGAAAACGCCAGAATGAGGTTTCTTTCATCTTTTGCTTTCATTAATGAATCTATTCCCTTGCCTCACTGACTTTATTTTACCTTTTATAGGAGGTTTCTCGCTCTTCTGGCGACTCATCTCAGACTTAGTTTCCGGCTTTCAAAACTTCTCCTGGGTAAGGAAAAATCAGCTTTCCTCTGTATATCTTTAAAATTTGCATCCTTACACTAACTGTCTCATAAAACTTTTCTTAGCGGCCAAGCCAAATCCAAGAAGGCCAAGGTGATTAAGCCGTCAGAAGACTCG
Source organism: Triticum urartu (assembly GCF_056163025.1). Taxonomy (NCBI): domain Eukaryota; kingdom Viridiplantae; phylum Streptophyta; class Magnoliopsida; order Poales; family Poaceae; genus Triticum; species Triticum urartu. Next base: position 364,929,830 of record NC_141875.1, read on the forward strand.
AAGGTTCCTGCACCTGAGACGGCCATGCCAACTCCTCCCTCTAAAACTAAAGCACCTGAAGACCCGGCTGTTCATACTCAATTGGATCCTCCTGAGTTGTCAGCCGATGAGATCACCCTTAATCCGACTATCACTGAACCATCTAGTTCAGCTAACCCGCCAACAACTACTGATACTGACGTGTTGATTAATGGTAGCCGATTTGTTGAACCGGGGACCCCCACTATGTTAGCCTGGCACACTGCTAAGCAAGAAGCCTTGGAGAAGCAAAAAGTGCGTTTTGATATCTCTCACTACACTCATCTGAATGCTAGTGACATACTTTCTGGTTATCTCAGTCATGTTCATTCCAGCCATGAGTCAGAAATTGAGAGGGTCAAGCAATTACAGCTAAAATATGAGGTATGTTCTCCGGTTCACTTATACTCTGCCAGCCCCCAAGTCTTCAGATGATGAAACTGAATGATCTGTAGACTTTATGATATAGGTTGATAATTTGTCTCTAAGCTTTTTGAAAGTCCAACAAACTAGCGTAAACTTCACCTGTAGTTCCCAAGGGCCAGCTCAATTTATCAAAAATGAACCGGTACTTAACTTCATAAATGTATTTTACTAGTCCCAATAAGTATTGCAATCCGGCTTAATCTTAAGAAACTTTCTGAATATCATGCATTAGCCCCCAAGTGCCAAGTGTTGTTACTTTGTAAAACACTTGGGATTTGAAACATATAAGAGTCGTAAAAAATTGCTTTGGCAGACATTAGCCCCCAAGTGTCAAGTGGTATTGGTGGAGCATAGTACTTGAGACTTGAACCCTTATAACTTTTAGTTTAAGCCTTGACATACCTGTGTATGTTTTGTAGAACGCCCTATCTGAATTGGGCTCCCAATTAACTGATGCAAAGACCCGGCTGGCGGATCAAGAGGTAGAAATCAAGACTGCTGACTCTAAACTCCAATTGAGTCTTTCTGAGACAGAACAATTGAAGACCAGCTTGACTGCAAAGAAGAAATCCTGGGCCCAAGAAAAGATGCTGCTGATACAACGTGCTGAAACAGCTGAGGCGACTCTTGAGGAGGTTACCACAGAGCTCACCGGCTTAAAGAACTGGGTGTCTCAAATGGTCTCCGCCATCTTTGGTAAGTCATCTGTATTAATCACTTTATACCTTATTTTGACCTGGAATATAAGCCGCCTGCTGAGCCTTTGTTTAAAAAACACTCGCAGGTCCATGAAGCAAAAATCTGAGCCAAGACCCGTGACCAAATTGAAGGCGGTTTATACCTTAGTGGAGCAATTGTATACTGGCGCTCAACGAGCACTTGCCACCATCTCCCCTACCAACCAAGGACCCAATCGGTTGAGCGATGTCTTGAAGAGGTTATCAATCTTACCCGCCAGGTTTCAAGAAGTCAAACAATCATGTGCCAGAGCCGGAGCCATAACTGCCCTGAGCCGCTCCAAAGCCTGGGTGCCAGATCTAGACCCGGTGGATGTGGCTAAGGGGTACCCTACTGTGAAGGAAGACGGGACTCCATTTGATCAAGATGACTTCATTGCCTGTGTGAGGGGAGTTCGACCTCAAGCTACCATTCTTGGAGATGAGACCAGCATCGATAAATATCAGCCGGGTTTTGATATGGAGAATAAGAAGATGGTGACTCCCTCTTATAAGGTGACAGATCTTATCCCGCCAGTTCATCAACACACTTTTGCTCCGGAAGTTGACCCGACCGGCGTGATTGATGATGAGGCGGAGTTCATTACTTTGAACGGCTTTGACTGGTCCAAGCCCAGCTTCCAATCAGTAGAAGGAGATGAACCGGCGAGGGGAGAGTCATAACCATCTTGTGGGCTCTCAAAGCCTTGTAATAGATTTAGCTTAAAAACTACATGTGTTGCTTATGCCATCGCACACAAAATGTTGCATATTACTCTTTGCCAGCACACCTTTGATTATATCTACAATGTTTTAACTTTGCTCCTACAAAAAATGAAAGAGCTGGCCTGGCGGTTTAACATAGGACGGGTCAAAAACACCCAGTATATGTCTATTGGAAAAGATAAGCAAGGCTGAAAAAACCTGTTCGTGAACAACACTGTCATACATGTGTTTCTGGACCGCCGGTTTTCATGATCCGGATGATGAGGTTGATGACCCAATCTTTTTGAGAAGTCAATGCTTCCATATACCTGATGACTATCATGCCTTGGCGGCTTATTGTCAAATAATCAAGCCGGCTTAAATAAAAACCATACTGATAGTTTAGATTTGAGACAATAAAAACCAGTAAGACAAAATAGCAGATTTCAAACAACATAAATTTGGGGGTGTCTGATTCGAATACGATCAGTAAACCGGACCAAAGGGGTTAAGCTAAGATTCGAATACGATCATATAGCCCCCAATGGCTTTGGCGTTACGCCGATCAAGAGGGTACTGACAGCTATGTTCTCTTTGGTTTGAATATGACCTATGTTTGAACAGGAAACCCCCAAATGACCTTGAGAGGTTTTTAATGACCCTGATTCGAATACGATCCAAGTCGGACCCAAAAAGGGGTTAAGCTATGATTCGGATATGATCAAGAAGCCCCCTAGTGAGTTTGGCTCTAAGCCGATCAAGAGGGTTACGACAGCTATGTTCTCTTTGGTTCGAATACGACCTATGTTTGAACAGGAAGCCCCCAAGTGACCTATGAGGTTTACAGCTAGATTCGAATACGATCATAAGCCGGACCAAAAAGGTTAAGCTAAATTCAGATATGATCAGCTCCTTAATAGTCACTTAAATAATAAAAATAGTAAAGATATATGATCTTAGAAGAGGAAAAATACAGAAGTCCTACTTTATTACTTATCATAATATATACAACGTCAAAGTATGTACATAACGAGAGCCGGTAGCTCAGGTGTAGTATGGCCGAAGCTTGGTAATGTTCCACGGTCGGTGGGTCTCCTCCTCTGACTTACGTGAGTCTTTGTGCTCTCGAACGTGAATCAGGTAATATGACCCGTTGTTTAAATTCTTGCTGACCACAAAAGGTCCTTCCCAAGGCATGGATAGTTTGTGCGCATAAGACAGATCCTAGATGAGCCGGAGCACTAGGTCACCTTCTTGAAAGGTCCTGGACTTAACCTGACGGCTGTGATAACGACGCATATCCTGTTGATAAATTGTTGATCGAGCCGCTGCTAAATCTCTCTCCTCATCTAACAAGTCAAGTGCATCCTGCCGGGCTTGTTCATTATCAGCTTCAACGTAAGCTGCCATGCGAGGCGAGTCATGATGGATGTCACTAGGCAGCACTATTTTCGCTCCATAAACCATGAAGAAAGGTGTATAACCTGTAGACCTGTTAGGAGTGGTGTTGATGCTCCACAGCACTGAGGGTAATTCCTCTACCCAACAACCCGGCGTCCGTTGTAAGGGAACCATAAGCCGGGGCTTGAGACCTTTTAAGATTTCCTGATTTGCTCTCTCAACCTGACCATTAGATTGAGGGTGCGCTACGGAAGAAACATCAAGCCAGATATGCTCACGTTGACAAAACTCCTCCATAGCACCTTCGGAAAAATTAATGCCATTGTCAGTGATAATGCTGTGTGGAAAACCAAAGCGAAAAATCACATTTTTCATGAACTGAACCGCCGTGGCTGCATCACACTTACTCACAGGCTCTGCCTCAACCCATTTTGTGAATTTGTCAACTGCTACTAAAAGATGTGTCTTTTTATCATTGGACCTTTTGAAAGGTCCAACCATGTCAAGCCCCCAAACTGCAAACAGCCAAGTGATTGGAATCATCCGCAACTCTTGAGCCGGCACATGCGCTCATCATGCAAATTTTTGACATCCATCACACCTACTGACCAGATCCTCTACATCAGCGTGAGCCGTTAACCTGAAAAAACCATGACGAAAAGCTTTAGCCACAAGAGACTTTGACCCGGCGTGATGACCACAATCCCCTTCATGGATCTCACGAAGTATTTCTTGACCTTCTTCAGCAGAAACACAATGCTGAAATGCTCCAGTGACGCTGCGATGATACAACTCTCCGTCAGAAATCGTCATTGACTTGGACCGCCGGGTTATCTGTCGGGCCAGGATCTCGTCCTCTGGTAACTCGCCCCGGGTCATGTAAGCCAGGAACGGTACTGTCCAATCTAGAATAACATGAATGGCCGCCACTAACTGTGCCTCCGGGTCAGCAATGGCCAAATCTTCCTCTGTAGGCAACTTAACAGACGGGTTATGTAAAACATCCAAAAAGGTGTTAGGTGGTACCGGCTTACGTTGAGATCCCAACTGGCTTAAGGCATCGTCCGCTTCGTTCTTTCTACGGTCAATGTGTTCCACTTGATAACCCTTAAAATGCCCCGCAACAGCGTCGACCTCGCGGCGATAAGCCGCCATGAGAGGATCCTTGGAATCCCACTTGCCTGACACCTGTTGAGCCACCAAATCTGAATCGCCAAGGCACCGGACCCGGCTCAGACTCATCTCTTTAGCCATTCGAAAACCATGGAGCAAGGCTTCATATTCTACTGCGTTGTTAGTACAAGGAAACATCAATCGCAACACATAACAAAACTTGTCCCCTCGAGGAGAAGTTAAAACAACTCCAGACCCCGAGCCTTTCCAACTGTCTGGACCCATCAAAGTGAATCATCCAATATGTGTTATCTGGTTTCTCCTCTGGCATCTGCAACTCTGTCCAGTCATTAATGAAGTCAACTAGCGCTTGAGATTTGATCGCAATATGTGGTATATACTTCAAACCATGAGACCCAAGTTCAATAGCCCACTTGGCAACTCATCCTATGGCTTCTCTATTTTGAATGATGTCTCCTAGAGGAGCAGAGCTAACCATAGTGATTGGGTGACCCTGAAAGTAATGTTTGAGCTTCTGGCTTGCCATGAACACCCCATAAACGAGCTTCTGACAATGTGGATATCTTTGTTTAGATTCAATGAGCACCTCACTGACGTAGTAAACCGGCCGTTGGACCGGATGTTCTTTGCCAGCCTCCTTGCGCTCCACAACAATGGCCACACTGACAGCACGTGAGTTAGCAGCTACATATAACAACAATGGCTCTTTCTCAACCAGAGCAGCAAGAACCGGCGGCTCAGCGAGCTATTTCTTCAGATCCTCAAAAGCAGAGTTAGCAGCGTCACTCCAGACAAAGTCATCCACCTTTTTGATCATTTGATACAAAGGCATCGCCTTCTCCCCTAACTGGCTTATGAATCGGCTTAAGGCAGCGACGCGACCCGCCAAACGCTGAACATCATTGATGCACACCGGTTTGGCCAGAGATGTAATTGCCTTAATTTTCTCCGGATTAGCCTCAATACCTCTGTTAGACACCAAAAAACCCAAAAGTTTGCCAGCTGGGACTCGAAAAACACATTTGGCCGGGTTAAGCATCATCTTGTAGACCTAGAGGTTATCAAAGGTCTCCTTCAGATCAGTTACCAAGGTTTCCTTCTCTCTGGATTTCACCACTATGTCATCCACATAAGCATGAACATTACGCCCAATCTGACTGTGAAGACAATTCTGTACACATCGTTGATAAGTCGCCTAGGCACTTTTCAGTCCAAAAAGGCATAGACACATAGCAGAAGGCTCCAAATGGGGTGATGAAAGTCGTCTTCTCCTGGTCCTTAACTACCATCTTGATCTGATGATAACTTGAATATGCATCCAAAAAACTCAAACGCTCGCAACCCGCCATAGCATCAATGATCTGATCAATACAAGGGAGAGCAAAAGGATCGGCCGGACAAGCCTTGTTCAAATTGGTGTAATCCACACACATACGTCAGGTGCCATTCTTCTAGAGTACAAGCACCGGGTTAGCCAACCACTCTGGGTGAAAAACATCAACAATGAACCCGGCCGCCAAGAGCCGGGCCACCTCTTCTCCAATGGCCTTGCGCCTTTCCTTGTTAAATCGTCGAAGAAACTGCCTGGCCGGCTTAAACTTCGGATCAATATTGAGAGTGTGCTCAGCGAGTTCTCTCAGGACACCCGGCATGTCAGAAGGTTTCCATGCAAAGTTGTCCCAGTTCTCACGGATGAACTCGATGAGCGCGCTTTCCTATTTTGGATCCAAGTTGGCGCTGATGATGAACTGTTTGGATGAGTCGCCAGGCACAAAATCAACCATCTTGGTGTCATTAGCTGACTTGAATTTCAACACAGGTTCATGCTCCGTAGTTGGCTTCTTCAAAGACGTCATGTCTGCCGGGTCAACATTATCTTTATAAAACTTTAACTCCTCTGTCGCACAAACAGACTCAGCATAAGCGGCATCACCCTCTTCACATTCCAGGGCTATTTTCTAGCTTCCATGTACTGTGATGGTGCCTTTATAACCCGGCATCTTGAGCTGCAGATACACATAACACGGCCAAGCCATGAACTTGGCATAAGCCGGCCGTCCAAACAGAGCATGATATGGGCTTTTGATCTTAACCACCTCAAAAGTTAATTCTCTGCCTTGGAATCATATTCATCCTCAAAGGCTACTTCCAGTTCAATCTTACCAACTGGGTATGCCGACTTACCAGGCACAACACCATGAAAAATAGTGTTGGATTTTTTAAGACTCTTATCAGTCAACCCCATCCGACGAAACGTCTCATAATAGAGGATGTTGATGCTACTGCCTCCGTCCATGAGCACCTTAGTGAACTTATATCCACCAACCTGAGGTGCCACCACCAAGGCCAAGTGACCCGGGTTATCAACCCGGGGAGGGTGATCTTCCCTACTCCACACAATAGGTTGTTCTGACCACCTCAAATAACATGGAATTGCTGGCTCAACAGCATTGACAACCCTCTTATGAAGCTTCTGGTCCCTCTTGCATAAACTAGTGGTAAATATGTGGTACTGCCCACTATTCAACTGTTTTGGGTTACTCTGATACCTGGACTATTGCTGTTGTTGCTGCTGATTATTTTGGTCGGGTTGCTGATTATAGCCACCCTGGTTACCCGAATGGCCCTGACCGTGAAAACCGCCTCCGCCTGAACCGACGCCTGGGCCATGAAAGCCACCTCCGCCTGAACCCCCGCCAGCTCTGTGGCTACCATCAAACATGTTGGAATTTTTAAATGCCTTCATGATCGTACTGTCCTTCCACAGATGGGTAGCTGGCTTCTCCCGGGTGTCGTGTCTTGGACAAGGTTCATTCAGCAGTTGCTCGAGGGTGGGACCTGACCCGCCTGACCGAGGAGGTGTCCTACCCTTGCGCCGTTGGTTGTTGCCCTGTGTATTGGTGTTAGCCACAAACTCGTCGGCCTTACGTTTATTACCTCCTTGATTCGCGAGGTTATGCTAGTGACCCTTGCCGTTGTCGTTCTTCTTTCCCTTCCCTGTCTTTTCTTCATCAGACACGGGATCTTTGGTACTGTTAGAATCAGCATATTTGACCAGGGCCGCCATCAACTGGCCCATGTCATTACAATCACGCTTGAGCTGCCCCAACTTCTGTTTCAGGGGTTCAAAACAACATTTTTCTCCAACATTAAGACCGCAAAGCCGGCATCCATCTTATCAGATGAATGTATTATCTCCTTGACCCGGCGCACCCAATGGGTCGTGGACTCACCTTCCTCATGCTTACAATTAGTCAGGTCCATGATTGACATAGGTTGTTTACATGTGTCCTTGAAGTTCCGAATGAACCGGGCTTTTAACTCCGCCCATGAGCCGATGGAGTTGGGTGGCAACCCTTTCAACCAAGTGCGAGCCGTTCCATCCAACATCATAGTGAAATACTTAGCCATTACTGCATCGCTGACCTCCAACAGCTCCATCGCCATCTCATAGCTTTCAATCCATGCCCCAGGCTGCAAGTCAGTCGTGTAATTAGGCACCTTACAAAGCCCCTTAAAGTATTTTGGCAAGCACTCATTACGTATAGCCGGCACAAAGAAAGGGACACCTCCTGTTCTTGTGGCTACTCCTGCCTCAACAGAGGTTGCTGGATAAACCGGAAAAGCCTGATGAGCCGCCTGTTAAGCTGCCAGTTGAACCGCCCGCTCAGCCTCTTGACGGATTCTCTCCTGATCCGCCAAGTTAAGGGCTCCACCCTGCGCCGGCTCATGCCTACGCGGTTGGTTATGGCGTTGAGCGTTGCTCGACATAGCAACTGAGTCCATATGCTTGCTATAGCTCAGGCTCCGGCTTGGGCGAGGGGATGAATGGATTCTGTCTCAACTGTAAGAGTACGCATCCTGCTGCGCCAGAGCCGTTTGAAGAAGTTCTCTCACCCTTCGTCTTTCAATTGCCCGGGAGAGTCACCTTCCATCGGGAGAGCCGCCAAACAAGCTGACGCAGCAATGAGATTCTCCAAAGGGTTAGAACAATGACCCGGTGGTATTGGTGTGTAATGAGGCGGAGCAGTATTCATACGGGGTGGCTCCATGGCCCGCGGTTAAACCGGTGCCCCAGCCCCGGGTGTCATGATCCGGTTTGCCTCCAGCGGGTTATTTGGACCAGCCCCGGGTGTGTGGAAAAGGTTCCTAGGATCGTAAGTCAGAGGCAGACGTGACTGAGTTTTCTGGTGCCTTCTTCTCATGACCTCGTTTGACGCGTTCAGATCCACCGAGAGCCGGAAAGTCTCCGCTTGAAGCTGCTGAGCACGAGCATCCAAAGCCGCCTGCTCCGCAGCCATCCTGACCTCTTCTGCTGCTAAATTTTCCCTGGCCTGTGCCATCTCTTCGCGTAGCCGTGCCACCTCCGCGTCATGCTGATCCTTATCCACCAGCTCCACTACAGTAGTCAACAGAGCCGTGAACTTATCCATGAGGTCCATTAGCACCTAAGCCGGGGGCGCGCGGGATCTCCTAACCCGGCTGCTGCCGACCCGGTGGTTATTGCTGCCGCAGCCATAGAGTTCTACCCGGGTTGAGTGCCAGCCATGAAAACTCCGGCTCGATTCGGCGGCTCAGAGAGGTCCGGCATACTGCTGCCATTGGAACAGCCCCCAAGCACGCCATCTTGTAGTTGATACAAAGAATCTGTCTCGCCTGAGGATGACTCACCGTCGAAACAGATGGCCGTCTCACTGCCATCCACTGATCCTTCAGAGAATTCACCTCCATGGATGCTATCCATGAAGGCATGCCTCACGGCAGGTTGAGCCCGGGGGGATCTCGCGCGCTGAGCCGTCTCGATGAGATTGGTGCAGACGTCCGGCTCAGGGCCTGACTCGCCGATCCGGCCGATGAAGACATGGATTCCGCCAAAGGGGACCCGGTACCCGTACTCAATTGAGCTGGCCTCGGGGCCCCAGCCTTCATCGTCGATGTAGAGCTTGCCGCGACAACTCTTGGTCATCCGGCCCACAGCGTATCCCTTGAGCCCTTCGAAGTTGCCCTTCAAGAACTCAAATCCACCATGCGCTAGCCCCATGGTGGGCGCCAACTGTCGTGGAATTGTCACGGCAGATGTCCTAGCGAAAGGACTTAGTCATAGGGCCATTGCAACTAGGAAGCTTAAAGGGGTTAATCAGGACAAAGGACACGAGAGGTTTATACTGGTTCGGCCCCTTACGGTGATGGTAAAGGCCTAGTCCAGTTGATGTTGTATTGCTAGGTTTCGATGACCAAGGAGCGAATCCGCTAGCTTGGCTATCGATCTCTCATTTCTTGTCCTAAGCCTCCGCCGGGTCGTCCCCTTATATACACGGGTTGACGCTTGGCGGCCTACAGAGTCCCGGCCAGCTCATAAAACGTGTGCGGCTCGGTGGCTTCTTTTATATGCCTTTCTTTACAAGTTTCTTTACATACGGCGGTTTACAATATTGGGCCTTAAGCCGCCTCTGGGCTTACGCCTTCTACAAGTCTTAATAGACTATTACCTTGAATATTACTGGGCTTCTTTTTGTAACCCGACATTGGGGTTGACCCGGCCCCTCCTAGGCGGGTCATACCTGGTAGCTATATCCCCAACAATATCCATGTTCCAACATGGAACAAACTTCAACTTCACCTGCAACTAGCAACGCTATAAGAGGGGCTGAGCAAAGTGGTAACATAGCCAAACAACGGTTTGCTAGGAAAGGTGGGTTAGAGGCTTGACATGGAAATATGGGAGGCATGATATAGTAAGTGGTAGGTAGCGTGGCATAGCAATAGAGCGAGCAACTAGCAAGCAATGATAGAAGTGATTTCGAGGGTATGGTCATCTTGCCTGCAAAGTTCTCAGAGTTGAAGAAAGCTTGATCCTCGTTAGCATACTCAACAGGCTCCCGGCTCTACCCAAAGCAATAACACAAGCAAAGGACCAACAATCAATCACGGTGCAATGCACAATCAACATGATGCAAAACATGACATGATATGCCAGATGTGATATGTAATGCATATGCATGCTCCGGAAGGGGAAGATTGATCAAGGCATCAACTTGGTAAACCAAGTGTGCCACTGGAAAGATGAGATGATTTTGGTCGAAATCGATATAAAGATCACCGGAATCGGATGCACGGTTTGCAAATGGCAAGCAAAACAAGAATGGCACAATTCTGCGATTAACAGCACGATACCATATAGAATTCAACAAGAAACTAAGCTACTGCACTCCAACATAACAAAAAAGCACATGGCATTGATGTACTCAAGATACTTGACAAAACATGAACACTGAGCTATGGTTAAATCACACCAGAGCAGGTTCAAACAAGCATGGCAAAAGTGCAAAAGATATCAGCTTCACAGACTTGGTGAAAATACTAACACGCCAGAAAATAACATCAGGAAGCCATGTTTAGAGCAAGCTAACAATATGCTATAGGAACAGATCATAGCAAACAAAGGCATGGCATGAATCTACTAAAAGCATAGAACAAAAGTCCCTTACTGACCATGAGCCAAAAAGGCACAGAAGATATGATGGCACCCATGTAAACATACAAGTTTTATTAACAGTTTCAGACTTAGCAGAAAACAGAGCATGGCATAAACAGAATTATGAAGGAATCTTTGTGAGCTCAATTCACTCACCACAAGGCATTGCATTACAAGACCAGCATACTAGCAGGAAGAAGACATGTTCATGAAGCTAACCATGGCAAGAGCAAGTTCATAGCATGCATGGATCAACAACAACAACCATGGCAAAATTGATTAACATGTAAACAATCTGCCAGGAACATTTTAGAGCAAAAGTAGAGCAAGATTGAGACATGCTAGGGCACTCCATAATTTCAAACAGGGGCCTGGATGGATAGATCATAATCATATGTCCAAATCATCCTTAATGAAGCAACTCAAAACAAGCATGTATCTCACTGTAGCATCTTGTTTACATGGCATAAAAATAACAGTAGACCAAGGACTTAGCAAAATCCTAAGTCCCTGAAATCAGCAATATCACGAAGGCTACTTTGCATGCTTGTTATAGTCACCACAATGATCACAAAAATACATGGCAAGCAACCTTGTAAATATAGCATGGCATAGAACAAAACACATGTAGAGCTCATGCACATATGATGCACACAACAAAAGTGACAAAAAAGACAAATCAACATAATCTGCTAAGTAACAGGAGTAAACATTTTATAGCACTCTTGCATCAGTGATTTCGGCAATAAGATGGACTCAAACAAGAATCCCACAATGGAATTAATGAAGAGCATCCCAATGAACATTTTGATATATCATGCGCATGAAACGGAGCTACCGTCATGGAGTTATGGCATGATGAACAGGGCCCTAAAATATGTGCAAGGAAAAGACTTAGCCGAAAATTCAACCTCTCAGTGGATCTAGGGTTTGATCCCGGGCACGGAAGCCGAGGTGGATCTGGATCTCGCCAGAGATGCGGCTCGCCGGAGACGATGCGGGAGGCGGCCGGAGTTGGTGCAAGGCACCGGTGTGCGGGCGAGGTCGGTGGCGGGCTCCGGTGCGCGCCGGCGAGGTTGGTGCGGTGCGGTGGCGCGCTGACGAGGTGGCGCGACGAGAGGCGGCGGCAGGTCTCCCGGGCGGCGGAGGCGGCTCATGCGGCCGCGGGCGATGTGCGGGCCGTGCGGGCCGGTTGCAGGCCCCGCGGGCCGGCGGCGGGCGCGGAGGAGAGAGAGGGAGGCGGCTGCTGATGTGGCGGCGGTGGATTGGGTGCGCGGTGGTGGCGGCTGACCTGGTGGCGGTGGATTGGCCGGGGTGACGCGTCCGGCGGACACGTCCGGTGCGGACGGACTTGTCCGGCGGCGCGAGGTGGAATAAGACTACGGTTTGGACCTGTTGGGGATATAATTACTGGAGGTAAACCGGCTAGGAGTGGCCAGGTTAGCTCCCTGAAGATAGAAGCCCATGAAGACGTGAGGATGGAGGCGCTTTACGAAGGCCCAAGGCCCAAAGGCGGGTTAAGGCCTGTAGATGTAAACTGACTCTTTCATATAACTTGTATTGTAAGTTATAGGAATAGAGACCGAGCCGGACACGTTTATGATCTGGCCTCGGGAATCTGTAAACTGGCGGGTGTCAACCTATGTATATAAAGGGACGACCCGGCCGCGGTTTAGGGACAATGACAACAACTCGAGAGCCAGGTAAAGCGGATTTGCTCCCTGGTCATCGAAACCCTAGCAATACCAATCACAACTAGACGTAGGCTTTTACCTTCATCGAAGGGGCCGAACTAGTATAAAACCCCTCATGTCCCTTGTTCGGTTTAACCCCTTTAAGCTAACCCGTAGCAATTGATACGTCTCCAACGAATCTATAATTTTTGATTGCTCCATGCTATATTATCTACTGTTTTGGACATTATTGGGCTTTATTATCAACTTTTATATTATTTTTGGGACTAACCTATTAACCGGAGGCCCAGCCCAGAATTGTTGTTTTTTTCCTGTTTGAGGGTTTTGAAGAAAAGGAGTATCAAACGGAGTCCAAACGGAATGAAACCTTCGGGAGCGTGATTTTCTCAACGAATAAGACGAGAGAGACTTGGACCCTACGTCAAGAAATAAAACAGGAGGCCACGAGGTAGGGGGCGCGCCCACCCCCACCAGGCGCGCCCTCCACCCTCGTGGGCCCCCTGTTGCTCCACCGACGTACTCCTTCCTCCTATATATATCCACGTACCCCCAAACGATCAGACCAGGAGCCAAAACCCTAATTCCACCGCCATAACTTTCTGTATCCACGAGATCCCATTTTGGGGCCTATTCCGGAGCTCCGCCGGAGGGGGCATCGATCACGGAGGGCTTCTACATCAACACCATAGCCTCTCCGATGAAGTGTGAGTAGTTTACCTCAGACCTACAGGTCCATAGTTATTAGCTAGATGGCTTCTTCTCTCTTTTTGGATCTCAATACAATGTTCTCCCCTTCTCTTGTGGAGATCTATTCGATGTAATCTTGTTTTTGCGGTGTGTTTGTTGAGATCGATGAATTGTGGGTTTATGATCAAGTCAGTCTATGAATAATATTTCAATCTTATCTGAATTCTTTTATGTACGATTGGTTATCTTTGCAAGACTCTTTGAATTATCAGTTTGGTTTGGCCTACTAGATTGATCTTTCTTGCAATGGGAGAAGTGATTAGCTTTGGGTTCAATCTTGTGGTGTCCTTTCCCGGTGACAGTAAGGGCACCAAGGCACGTATTGTATTGTTGCCATCGAGGATAACAAGATGGGGTTTTCTTCATACTGCATGAGTCTATCCCTCTACATCATGTCATCTTGCTTAAGGTGTTACTCTGTTTTTAACTTAATACTCTAGATGCATGCTGGATAGCGGTCGATGAGTGGAGTAATAGTAGTAGATGCAGGCAAGAGTCGGTCTACTTGTCTCGGACGTGATGCCTATATACATGATCATACCTAGATATTCTCATAACTATGCTCAATTCTGTCAATTGCTCAACAGTAATTTGTTCATCCACCATAGAATACTTATGCTCCCGAGAGAAGCCACTAGTGAAACCTATGGCCCCTGGGTATATCTTCATCATATTGATCTCCTACCACTTAGTTATTTCCTTTGCTATTTACTTTGCCTTTATTTTACTTTGCATCTTTATCATAAAAATACCAAAAATATTATCTTTATCATATCTATCAGATCTCACTCTCGTAAGTGACCCTATAGGGATTGACAACCCCTATTTGCGTTGGTTTTGAGGATTTATTTGTTTTGTGCAGGTATGAGGGACTTGCGCGTAGCCTCCTACTGGATTGATACCTTGGTTCTCAAAAACTGATGGAAATACTTACGCTACTTTGCTGCATAATCCCTTCCTCTTCGGGGAAAACCAACGCAGTGCTCAAGAGGTAGCAAGAAGGATTTCTGGCGCCATTGCCGGGGAGGTCTACGCAAAAGTCAACATACCAAGTACCCATCACATACCCTTATCTCCCGCATTACATTATTTGCCATTTGCCTCTCGTTTTCCTCTCCCCCACTTCACCCTTGCCGTTTTATTCGCCCTCTCTCTCTATCCTCCCTCTCTATTTGCCTCTTTTTGTCCGCTTGCTTTTTGTTTGCTTGTCTGTTAGTTTTCTTGTCATTATGGCTAGTCCCTTATCTTCTCCGTTATCTCCTGAGAATGAAATTCTAAATTTTAATCAAAGGGAGGGAGAAAATCTAAAAGATGCTTGGTATAGAATTTGCAATGCTCAAAATAGATCTACTAGGAAGCAATCTACTTCCGTTCTTCTTCGCAATTTTTATGTAGGCATTACTCCTTGGCACCGTTATGTTCTTGATACTATTACCGGAGGGAACTTTTTAGGTAGCCATACTTTTGATTCTTATAATGCTATGTTAGATTTATTTGGCTCACCCCCTCTCTTGGTTAATGGAACTATATTAACTTTGGAGCATGTAATGCAAAGGCTTGAAATTATTGAAAATAAGGTTGCTACCGTAGAGTTAATTGAAAATTTGGATAAAAAGATCCAAAGCCGAATCTCTCAATATGGATCTACAGTAGGAGTTACTTTGAAAGATATTAAAGAAAAGGAACCCATAGTTAATGAGAAAATAAATCACGATTCCGTTAGGATCGATAAACTTGAGAATATTATTACCAACTTGGGAACCGCTTTTTCTTCCATAAAGAATACTCCAAGTCCTTCCACTATAGTTGCCAAGCTTATGTACGTTCCTAAAAATAATGGTGAATCATCTAGTAAGGAAAATGCGGATCTCAAATCTATAAGTGTTCATCCCAATCTTTTTGCTATTATTAAGGAACCATTTGTTACAAATGAATTTTTTAACCTTGTGCCTAAAAGTTTGATAATCAATAAAAAGAAAGAAATTCCTAAAGATGGTAGATTCCTAATTGAAGAATTGCCTACCAAAGATGGCAATACCTAGATCTATTCTTGCTTGTTATGCCTAACTAGGGGCGTTAAACGATAGCGCTTGTTGGGAGGCAACCCAATTTTATTTTTATTCCTTGCTTTTTGCTCCTGTTTAGTAATAAATAATTTATCTAGCCTCTGTTTTGGTTGTGTTTTTTTGTGTTTAATTAGTGTTTGTGCCAAGTAGAACCGTTGGGAAGACTTGGGGAAAGTCTTGTTGAACTTGCTGTAAAAAACAGAAACTTTAGCACTCACGAGAACTGCTGCCATTTTTATTTGGAGAGTGCTATTTAGTTAATTATTTTTGAAGATGATTAATAGATAAATACCTCACGTCCGTCAATTTATTTTAGAATTTTTGGGGTTCCAGATCTTGCGCTAGATACAGATTACTACAGACTGTTCTGTTTTTGACAGATTCTGTTTTTCGTGTGTTGTTTGCTTATTTTGTTGAATCTATGGCTAGTAAAGTAGTTTATAAACCATAGAGAAGTTGGAATACAGTAGGTATAACACCAATGTAAATAAAAAATGAGTTCATTACAGTACCTTGAAGTGATCTTTTGTTTTCTTTCGCTAACGGAGCTCACGAAATTTTCTACTTTAAGTTTTGTGTTGTGAAGTTTTTAAGTTTTGGGTAAAGATTTGATGGATTGTGGAACAAGGAGTGGCAAGATCCTAAGATTGGGGATGCCCATGGCACCCCCAAGATAGTCTAAGGACACCTAAAAGCCAAAGCTTGGGGATGCCCCGGAAGGCATCCCCTCTTTCGTCTACTTCTATCAGTAACTTTACTTGGAGCTATATTTTTATTTACCACATGATATATGTTTTGCTTGGAGCGTCTTGTATGATTTGAGTCTTTATTTCTTAGTTTAACACAATCATCCTTTCTGTACACACCTTTTGAGAGAGCCATATATGATTTGGAATTTGTTAGAATACTCTATGTGCTTCGCTTATATCTTTTGAGTTATATAATTTTGCTCTAGTACTTCACTTGTATCTTTTAGAGCACGGCAATGGATTTGTTTTTATAGAAACTATTGATCTCTCATGCTTCACTTAGATTATTTTGAGAGTCTTAAATAGCATGGTAATTTTCTTAAAATCCTAATATGCTTGGTATACAAGATTAATAATAAAACTTTCTTATGAGTGTATTGAATACTATGATAAGTTTGATACTTGGTAATTGTTTTGACATATGGAGATGGTGATATTAAAGTCATGCTAGTTGAGTAGTTGTGAATTTGAGAAATGCTTGTGTTGAAGCTTGTGATTCCTGTAGCATGCACGTATGGTGAACCGTTATGTGATGAAGTCGGAGCATGATTTATTTTTTGATTGCCTTCCTTATGAGTGGCGGTCGGGGACGAGCGATGGTCATTCCTACCAATCTATCCCCCTAGGAGCATGCGCGTAATACTTTGCTTTGATAACTTGTAGATTTTTGCAATAAGTATATGAGTTCTTTATGACTAATGTTGAGTCCATGGATTATACGCACTCTCACCCTTCCACCTTTGCTAGCCTCTCTAATAATGCGCAACTTTCGCCGATATCATACACCCACCATATACCTTCCTCAAAACAGCCACCATACCTACCTATTATGGCATTTCCATAGCCATTCCGAGATATATTGCCATGCAACTTTCCACCATTCTGTTTATTATGACACACTCCATCATTGTCATATTGCTTAGCATGATCATGTAGTTGACATCATATTTGTGGCAAAGCCACCATTCATAATTCTTTCATACATGTCACTCATGTATCATTGCATATCCCGGTACACCGCCGGAGGCATTCATATAGAGTCATATTTTGTTCTAAGTATCGAGTTGTAATTGTTGAGTTGTAAGAAAAATAAAAGTGTGATGATCATCATTATTAGAGCATTGTCCCAGTGAGGAAAGGATGATGGAGACTATGATTCCCCCACAAGTCGGGATGAGACTCCGGACGAAAAAAAAGAGTTCATAAAAAAGTCCCAAAAGGAAAAAAAATGAGAGAAAAAGAGAGAAGGGACAATGTTACTATCCTTTTACCACACTTGTGCTTCAAAGTAGCACCATGATCTTCATAGTAGAAAGTCTCTCATGTTATCATGTTCATATACTAGTGGGAATTTTTCATTATAGAACTTGGCTTGTATATTCCAATGATGGGCTTCCTCAAAATTGCCCTAGGCCTTCATGAGCAAGCAAGTTGGATGCACACCCACTTAGTTTCACCTACTCACTCACATTGATATCTATTGATGGGCATCTTCATAGCCCGTTGATACGCCTAGTTGATGTGAGACTATCTTCTCCCTTTTTGTCTTCTCCACAACCACCACTCTATTCCACCTATAGTGCTATATCCATGGCTCACGCTCATGTATTGCGTGAAAATTGAAAAAGTTTTGAGGATGTCAAAAGTATGAAACAATTGCTTGGCTTGTCATCGGGGTTGTGCATGATTTAAATATTTTGTGTCGTGAAGATAGAGCATAGCCAGACTATATGATTTTGTAGGGATAACTTTCTTTAGCCATGTTATTTTGAGAAGACATAATTGCTTAGTTAGTATGCTTGAAGTATTATTATTTTTATGTCAATATGAACTTTTCTCTTGAATCTTTCAGATCTGAATATTCATACCACAATTAAGAAGAATTACATTAAAATTATGCCAAGTAGCACTCCGCATCAAAAATTCTGTTTTTATCATTTACCTACTCGAGGACGAGCAGGAATTAAGCTTGGGGATGCTTGATACGTCTCCAACGTATCTATAATTTTTGATTGCTCCATGCTATATTATCTACTGTTTTGGACATTATTGGGCTTTATTATCCACTTTTATATTATTTTTGGGACTAACCTATTAACCGGAGGCCCAGCCCAGAATTGCTGTTTTTTGCCTATTTTAGGGTTGCGAAGAAAAGAAATATCAAACGGAGTCCAAACGGAATGAAACCTTGGGGAACGTGATTTTCTCAAAGAATAAGACCAGAGAGACTTGGACCCTATGTCAAGAAATAAAACAGGAGGCCACGAGGTAGGGGGCGCGCCCACCCCCACCAGGCGCGCCCTCCACCCTCGTGGGCCCCCTGTTGCTCCACCGACGTACTCCTTCCTCCTATATATATCCACGTACCCCCAAACAATCAGAACAGGAGACAAAACCCTAATTCCACCGCCGTAACTTTCTGTATCCACGAGATCCCATCTTGGGGCCTGTTCCGGAGCTCCGCCGGAGGGGGCATCGATCACGAAGGGCTTCTACATCAACATCATAGCCTCTCCGATGAAGTGTGAGTAGTTTACCTCAGACCTACGGGTCCATAGTTATTAGCTAGATGGCTTCTTCTCTCTTTTTGGATCTCAATACAATGTTCTCCCCCTCTCTTGTGGAGATCTATTCGATGTAATCTTCTTTTTGTGGTGTGTTTGTTGAGACCGATGAATTGTGGGTTTATGATCAAGTCTGTCTATGAATAATATTTGAATCTTCTCTGAATTCTTTTATGTATGATTGGTTATCTTTGCAAGTCTCTCCGAATTATCAGTTTGGTTTGGCCTACTAGATTGATCTTTTTTGCAATGGGAGAACTGCTTAGCTTTGGGTTCAATCTTGCGGTGTCCTTTCCCGGTGACAGTAAGGGCAGCAAGGCATGTATTGTATTGTTGCCATCGAGGATAACTAGATGGGGTTTTCTTCATATTGCATGAGTCTATCCCTCTACATCATGTCATCTTTCTTAAGGCGTTACTCTGTTTTTAACTTAATACTCTAGATGCATGCTGGATAGCGGTCGATGAGTGGAGTAATAGTAGTAGACGCAGGCAGGAGTCGGTCTACTTGTCTCGGATGTGATGCCTAAATACATGATCATACCTAGATATTCTCATAACTATGCTCAATTCTATCAATTGCTCAACAGTAATTTGTCACCCGCCGTAGAATACTTATGCTCTCGAGAGAAGCCACTAGTGAAACCTATGGCCCCCGGGTCTATCTTCATCATATTGATCTCCTACTACTTAGTTATTTCCTTTGCTATTTACTTTGCCTTTATTTTACTTTGCATCTTTATCATAAAAATACCAAAAATATTATCTTTATCATATCTATCAGATCTCACTCTCGTAAGTGGCCCTATAGGGATTGACAACCCCTATTTGCGTTGGTTGCGAGGATTTATTTGTTTTGTGCGGGTACGAGGGACTTGTGTGTAGCCTCCTACTGGATTGATACCTTGGTTCTCAAAAACTGAGGGAAATACTTATGCTACTTTGCTGCATCATCCCTTCCTCTTCGGGGAAAACCAACACAGTGCTCAAGAGGTAGCAGCGATGGCTCCACGACTAAGTCCTTTCACGAGGACATCTGCCGTGACAACCCCACGACAGTTGGCGCCCACCGTGGGGCTATCGCACGATGGTTTCGAGTTCTTGAAGGGCAGCTTTGATGGACTCAAGGGATACGCTATGGGCCGGATGACGAAGAGTCATCGCGGCAAGCTCTACATCGCCGACACAGGATGGGGTCCCGAGGCCGGTTCAATCGAATACGGGTATCGGGTCCCCTTTGGTGGGATTCACGTCTTCATCGGCAAGATCGGCGAACCGGTCCCTGAGCCGGACACCTGCACTGACATCATCGAGACGGCTCAGCGTGCAAGCCCTTCCCCGGTTCAGCCCGCAGCGAGGCATGTTTTTGTAGGTGTCATCCATGGAGCGGAATATGAGGATGGACCAGGATCTGATGGAGAAACCGTTGTCTGTTCTGATGACGAGTCTTCAACTGGAGAGACCGAATCGCTGTATTAGTTACAGGACGGCCGGATTAGCGGAGGTTCCGATGGCAATAGTATTCCGGACCCCCTCGATCTGCCAAACCGGGTCGCTATCTTCATGGCCGGTACACAATCAGCGCACCACTCATCAAATGCCGCGGCAATGCTCTCCGGTTCAGCGACAGCAACGCCAGCGGGAGCAGGGGGCTCTGTGCCGCCTCTGGCTCAAGTTCTATCTGATTTGTTCGACGCTTTGGCAACATTGATGGCCGTAGAGGTGGACGCAGCAGCCCGGGATCAGCACAATGCGGAGATTGCAAAGGTAAAAGATCAGATAACTCAGGCTAAAGAGGACCTAGCGGCAGAGAACGCTAGGATGGCTACAGAACGGGCCGAGTTGGAAGCTCAGGCCTACCGGCTTAGGCTGGATCAGAATGCCTTAGATGAAGTCATGAGAAGAAGATACCGGTCGCACCTCCCGCCGGGTTATGAGCCAAGAAATCTCCTCAACATGCCAGGAGCAGGAACCAGTAACCATCCAGTGTTAAACCGGACGGAGGCGCCGGGAACAGGAGCGCTGGTTCAGCCACGCGCGATGGACCCGCCTCATCAAAACAACATTGTGCCGCAGTATGTTCCGACGCCCCCGGGGCATTACTCCAACCCGTTGGACAACATTGTGGCCGCCGCTTCACGATTGGCAGCCCTCCCAACCGACGTCGAGTCACCAGTTGCGATTGAGGCATGACGGGCCAGAGAGCTCCTTCAAACAGCTTTAAACTAGCAGCAGGCTTATTCGCATAGTTGTGAGAGGATTCATTCCACCACCCCCCCCCCCCCGCCCGAGCCGGAGCTACAGCAGGCACGTTGAGGATGAACCGGCCGTATCGAGCAGTGCACGTCGCCGTAACTCGCCGCGAGGGCACAACCCGGTTGGTGGAGATGCTAATGCGCAGGATGTGGTGGATCATGGTCGTGCACGTCGAGAGGCCGAGTTAGCAGCTCTGCATGCAGCTCGTCAACCTACTCCAGTTCACCCTACCGCTTCAGTGGAGCCAGGTGTGGTCTTTAGTTCCTTAGGGGTGCTGTGTCTCACCCCCGCTTTACGTAATGTGCGACTGCCAAGGATTTTAAAGGACCTCGTAAGATGCCCAATTACACTGCCGATTTGCAACCAGAGTTATGGGTTGAAATTTATGAGATGGCAATGGATATGTTGGATGTGGATGAAGCAGTGTGCGCTAAATACTTCACCATGATGTTGGAGGGGACAGCTCGTACTTGGTTAAAGAGATTACCAGTTAACTCTGTCGGATCATGGGCCGAGTTAAAAAACCGGTTTAGCCAGAATTTCAAGGATACTTGTAAGCAGCCTATGTCGATTGTGGACCTGGCCGCTTGTGTTCAAGAGGATGGGGAGTCTACAACCCATTGGGTGAAGCGGGTCTCAGCTATTCTGCATTCATTGGATCGCATCAATGCGGACACAATAGTGTTAACATTGGAAGGCAATTGCCGGTTTCTACCGCTAAAACAGAAGTTAGGAAGGCTCAAATGTCACTGCAACGATATGGCAACGCTTATGGCCGCTTTGGTTAAATATGCCGATTCAGATAATACCAAGGACCCTGAGTCAGAGGAGGAAAAACCGGGGAAAGGGAAGAAGAACGGCAACACCAAGGGGCAGCAGCATAACTCGGCAGGTCATGGAAACAATGGTAAGCGCAAGGCAGACAACAGTTTGGACTTTGTGGCTAACACCAATGCTCAGGATAACGGTCAGCGTCGTAAAGGCAAACAACCCCAGAGGGGCGGAGGTTCAGGCCCCAATCTGGAGCGCCTGTTAAATCAACCTTGTCCAAAGCATGGATCGAAGGAGAGGCCATCTTCACATCTTTAGAAGGATTGTTATATCATGCGGGAGTTCAAGACCTCCAATATGTTTCAATACGACAACGGCCCGCCCGGCGGTTCAGGAGGTGGTTTTCATGGGCCGGGTTATGGAGGCGGTAGCTCCGGTTCAGGATTTCAAGGCAATCAAACCGGACATAACAGTCAAGGGAACCAGGGCAACCAGGGAGGTTATAACCATCAGGGGAATCAACAGCAGTAGTTGGGTTATCAGAGCAATCCGAAGTAGTTGAATAGTGGGCAGTATCATGTTTTCACCACTAGCTTGTGCAAGCGTGATCAGAAGCTTCACAAGAGGGTCGTGAACTCTGTTGAACCAGCCATGCCTCAGTATTTGCGCTGGTCTGAGCAACCCATTTTATGGAGTAGAGAGGATCACCCACCCCGGGTTGACAATCTAGGTCATCTGGCCTTAGTGGTTGTCGGAGTAATTGGACACGGATACCCCGAAGACGGCAAGACAATAAATCAAGACATCGGAGCTAGCAAAGCCCCTCAGTCCGACTGCCCGGCCGCTCCTGCCGGCTCCCCGTCCAACTACTCTGCCCGGCCGGCTGCCGACTGCCGGCTGCCGACTACGCCAACCAGCCGGCTGCCGACTGCAGCCCGACCTGACATCGACAAGACATCGACGAGACGGTCATACCGCGACGTCATCTACATTGTATCTGTCCCTGGGCACTGTTTTATAAAGTGCCCCAGGGACAAGGAGGCATGCACGTCACATACATATCTCTCATGGGCATCGTGTCCCATGCCCACTTACCCCCACGCCACTACCTAGCTTAGGTAGTAAGCTAGCTTACCTATATATATATGCCACCCATCCATCCATCCACCACAGGCTCACACTCACGCATGGACACACATACCCTCACGGCCATGCATGCCATGAGACTAGCCGGCCACAAGGCACTCGGGCTACACATATATACGAGATCAGATGCCTTTGGCACTGATGTCAGATACAGCTTCAGGAGCACTTTGTACTGCCCGATGTACACGCCACATATATACTCAGACATGCAGGAGTAGGGGTATTATCTCTCCGGAGAGCCCTGAACCTGGGTAACTAGCGCGTGCTACTCGCATACCCGCTCCCGGGCCTATCAGCAGCAGTCTTGCCCTCACACGAAGCCACCTTGTGGCATATGTTGTCTAGCACCCCCCGTGAGAATACCACGACATTTGGCGCCCACCATGGGGTGGTACTATGCTACCGCGCTGCTGCTGGTTTCGCAGTCCGGGCGGGACCCTTTTTTCTTCATCGCCTCCGCCGCGGCGTCGCGCCGTCTCTCCGGTAGCGCTCGGGGGCTCAACATCGACCCGCCCCCGGAGCGGCCGCGAGGGGTGGCGCGTCCTTGCTGTCGGCCTCTTCGTCACCACCGTTGTGACGCCGGCCGTCTGACCACATGCGCCGCGCGCGGGGCCTCGCTTCGGTCGGCCGTATCCATCCACGCGCCGCTCGCGTCTGCTCCCCTCCGCGTTGCGCCTTGCTCCGGTCGAAACACGCGTTCGTTCCTCCATATACCATCTATGCAAGCTAGCTAGATGCAAGTCATACAATGGTCAAACCACATCTCATACCGTAGCCAGATACTGGCTAGATAATCCCTGTACATTGGTCGGATGCGAACCAGATATATCCCATACACTAGCCAGCCATTGCCCAGTACGCAACCCATGCATTATTGCTTGCCAATGGCCGTAAAACCATTCCATACACTGCTCCCATATCATACAGTGGTCGGACACCGCCCGTACACTGCTCGTACAGCGTCCACACAACGCACGCGCGCGCCCATGCCTACAGGCCCTGCTGGCACGCTGCTTTGTATGCCCACGTGCGTCCCGAGCACTGCAGCACCACCACCTACAGCCATTGCTTGCGCTCCGCCCGTCCTCGCGTCTGCCCAGCCGCGGACGCCGCCTCACGTCTCCTCTTCGCGGAAGACCCGCGGCCCCCGCCGCCGGGCCTCTTCTGCCCTGGTCCGGCCGCATCCGGCCTCCCTTGGCCCCTGCACGGGTGGCCTGGCCCATTCGGGCCGCCGCAGCGTCCAGCCTCCACGCCCGCCGAGTCGCGGCCCCACACCGGCCGCCTCCCGCTGGCGTTGTCTGCCTCCCCGCCTTCTGCCTCATCCTGGCCCGCGCCCGGTGGCTCCCCGTCGCCCCGCGGGCTCCGGCCGCCTCCAAGCGCCGCTTCGCCCAGTCCGGCGTCCGTGCCGACTCCGCCTGCGCCGGGTCCGGGTGGTCGCCGCGTGCCCGGCCTTGTCCCGTCGCCGCCCACTGCGCCACTCCACCACCAGGCCCTGCCCTGTGGCCGGCTCCTGCTCGCCCCGCGCCAGCTAGCGAGTCCGCGTACCTGCTTCCGCTCCGCCACCCGGCCCCGCCCTATGGCCAGCTCCTACTCGCCGCGCGGCCGGCTCTCTGCGCCTGGGCCGCCTACTTCACACCGGTTTCTCCTCCTCCCAAGCTGGCTTCGGGTATGCGCCCCGTGACCGGCGCGTTCCGCTCTCCGCCGCCTCCAACTTACGACGGCCGGGTCCGCCCCGCCTTCCCCGCAACCCGTGCGCCGGCTGCTGCCGCACCCCGAATGCCGGCT
The DNA here is from genome assembly GCF_056163025.1 of Triticum urartu. NCBI lineage: Eukaryota > Viridiplantae > Streptophyta > Magnoliopsida > Poales > Poaceae > Triticum > Triticum urartu. The sequence continues at coordinate 364,954,483 of NC_141875.1, forward strand.
GCTCCGCCCCCCGCCGCGCCCGACTGCGTCCCGCGGGTTCCCTGGCCAGCTGGAGAAAATATGAAGAAAGAAAGAGTCGGCTGGGTCGTCACAGTGCGCCGGCTGTGCAAAAGAAAAAATAAAATGAAGAGCTATGTCCGACTGCTCAAAGCCGGCTGGGAGAAAAAGAAAAGAGTCGTCTGCCCGCCGTGGCCGAGTGCTTGATCCGGCTAAGAAAGAAGTGGCCGGGTGCTGAAAAAAAGAGAGAGAGAAGTCGGCTGGGAAGATAGAAAAAAGAAAGTCCGACTGCCCAGTCGGATGAAAAAAGAAATAGGCGTCCGGCTGCGCACAGCTGGACAAAGAGAAGGAGAAAGAAGGCAAAGTAGTCACCGGGAGATCTGGCCCGACTGCTCAGCAGTCGGTCCAGATCTCGGGGGCTACACCCGGCGGGTGTGCTGACGCGCCCCCGCGAAGAAGAAGACAAAGTAGTTGCTGGGAGATCTGGCCCGACTGCTCAGCAGTCGGCCCGAATCTCGGGGGCTACACCCAGTGGGTGCGCTGGCGCGCCCCATGGAAGATTGCAAACAAGAAGAATTTTGTCCGGCTGCCAGCAGCCGGCGGAAGAGAAAAGAAGAAAACGGGCGCTGCAAGATGCCTCGCCGCCTGGCTGGTCGAGCCTGACCAGCCGGGACCCACCTTCAAGCACCCGGAGGCTCGAAGGCTTCACCCAGCGGGTGCGCCGACGCGCTCCGCTAGCGCCGAGTCACGCCGGCTGTCTTCGACGACCGCGACTACACGAAAATCAATGTGAGCTCCTCACCCGCATATTTTTTGCACCACACAAGCATGGATAACCACGAGCGATGCTCGCGGGCTGTCTCCGCATTTTATTACAGTAGCATCACTGTTCGCCTCGGCGCCAGCCAGAGTTGGCCCGGGGGCTGGCCGCTTGGCCTGAGACGTTAGTTCCCGCAGACGGCTTAGTACCGTGCGCGGTACCAAAGGCCCACTCTTAGTCACAGACCGCAGAGCGGCTGTCCAACTAGCAAGAGTGAACGCTGGAGGCCACCCACGCGAAAAACGCCCGGGAAGAAAAACGTTCGGGCGACCCGACCGTTTCCTTTACAAGTATCTACTCGATTGAATCTGCTCCCAGACTCTGAGTACTGTACACTCCACTTCGCGGCCCACTCTCAGCCACAGACCGCAGAGCGGCTGTCCGGCAAGCAAGAGCACAAGCCAAAAAGCGGAGGGAACACGAAAAAGATTAAGGGGGCTCGGAAGAAACTGAGTCGGCACCCTCCGCATAAAACTTGCAATGCTAAAAGCAAACATTTGATATATCTGTGTGGACTAACTTTTTTCCTTTTCATGATCATTTCCATGAACACTCGCCAAAAAACCTCCGCCCAACTTTGCCAAGTTGCCTGGAGGCTTGGGGGCTACTGTCGGAGTAATTGGACACGAATACCCCGAAGACGGCGAGACAATAAATCAAGACATCGGGGCTAGCAAAGCCCCTCAGTCCGACTGCCCGGCCGCTCCTGCCGGCTCCCCGTCCGACTGCTCTGCCCGGCCGGCTGCCGACTGCCGGCTGCCGACTACGCCAACCAGACGGCTGCCGACTACACCAACCAGCCGGCTGCCGACTGCAGCCCGACCTGACACCGACAAGACATCGATGACACGGTCATACCGCGACATCATCTACATTGTATCTGTCCTTGGGCACTGTTTTATAAAGTGCCCCAGGGACAAGGAGGCATGCATGTCACATACACATCTCTCATGGGCATGGTGTCACATGCCCACTTACCCCCCACGCCACTACCTAGATTAGGTAGTAAGCTAGCTCACCTATATATATATATATGCCACCCATCCATCCATCCACCACAGGCTCACACTCACGCATGGACACACATGCCCTCACGGCCATGCATGCCATGAGACTAGCCGGCCACAAGGCACTCAGGCTACACATATATACGAGATCAGATGCCTTTGGCACTGATCTCAGATACAGCTCCAGGAGCACTTTGTACTGCCCAATGTACACCCCACATATATACTCAGACATGCAGGAGTAGGGGTATTATCTCTCTGGAGATCCCCGAACCTGGGTAACTAGCACGTGCTACTCGCATACCTGCTCCCGGGCCTATCAGCAGTAGTCTTGCCCTCACACGAAGCCACCTTGTGGCATATGTCATCTAGCACCCCCCGTGAGAATACCACGACAGTGGTGGCACCTCAAGTTGGGGGGTATAAGTTCACCAAGGTGCTCATGGATGGGGGAAGCAGTATCAATATTCTCTACTATGATACCTTCCATCGTATGGGGTTGACAGATAAGAATCTTAAACCGTCGAACACCGTTTTCATGGTGTGGTGCCCGGTAAATCCGCATATCCAGTGGGCAAGATAGCCCTATAGGTGTAGGTGGCCTTTGGAGATGATCATGATTCAAGATCAGAAATGTTGACTTTTGAGGTGGTGAAAATCAAGAGTCTGTATCACGCTCTGTTTGGGCGACCGGATTATGCCAGGTTCATGGCGAGGACATCTTATGTTTATCTGCAGCTTAAGATGCCAGGTCATAAGGGGACCATCACAGTACATGGGAGCAGGAAGATTGCTTTGGAATGTGAGGAAGGTGATGCGGCTTATGCTGAGTCGGTTTGTGCCACGCAAGAGCTAAAGTTTTATAAAGACAAGGTTGATCCGGCAGACATGACTTCTTTGAAAAAGCAACTATGGAGCACGATCCGACGTTAAAGTTTAAATCGGCCACACACACCAAGATGGTTGATTTTTTTCCTGGCGATTCATCCAAGCAGTTCAGCATCAGCGCTAACCTGGATCCCAAATAGGAAAGCGCGCTCATCGAGTTCATCCGTGAGAACTGGGACATCTTTGCATGGAAACCTTCTGACATGCCAGGTGTACCAAGGGAACTCACTGAGCACACACTTAATATAGATCCTAAGTTTAAACCGGTCAGACAGTTTCTCCGCCGCTTCAACGAAGAAAGGCGCAAGGCTATCGGTCAGGAGGTAGCTCGGCTGTTGGCCGCAGGGTTTATCGTGGAGGTCTTTCACCCGAAGTGGTTGGCTAATCCGATGCTAGTTCTCAAGAAAAATGGCACTTGGCGTATGTGTGTGGACTACACAGATTTGAACAAGGCCTGCCCATCAGATCCCTTTGCCCTCCCTCGTATTGATCGGATTATTGATGCTACAGCGGGTTGTGACCGTTTGTGTTTTCTGGATGCTTATTCTGGTTATCATCAGATCAAAATGGCAGTTAAGGACCAGGAGAAGACATCTTTTATAACTCCCTTTGGAGCCTTCTGCTATGTTTCCATGCCCTTTGGGCTCAAGAGTGCCTAGGCAACTTATCAACGCTGTGTTCAGAATTGTCTTCATAAACAGATTGGGCGCAATGTTCACGCATATGTGGATGATATTGTGGTAAAGTCCAGGAAGGAGGAAACATTGATAAATGACTTAAGAGAAACCTTTCATAACCTCCGGGTTTATAAGATGATGCTTAATCTGGACAAATGTGTCTTTGGTGTTCCAGCAGGCAAGCTCTTGGGTATCCTGGTGTCAAACAGGGGCATTGAGGCTAATCCAGAAAAAAATTCGGCAATCACGTCTTTGTCTAAACCGGCGTGTATCAATGACGTTCAATGTTTAGCCGGCCGGATTGCGGCTTTGAGCCGGTTTATCAGTCGTCTCAGGGAGAAAGCTATCCCTTTATACCGGATGTTAAAGAAAACGGATGATTTTGTCTGGAGCGATGTGGCTGATAAAGCGTTTGAGGATTTGAAGAGGCAGTTAGCTGAACCGCCTGTGCTTGCAGCTTCGATCGATAAAGAGCCTCTACTGCTGTATGTGGCTGCTAATGCCAAGGCTGTTAGTATGGCTATTGTTGTGGAGCGCAAGGAAGTTGTAAAGGAATATCCGGTTCAACGGCCAGTTTATTATATCAGTGAGATGCTTATCGAATCAAAGCAGAGGTATCCACATTGGCAGAAGCTGGTGTATGGGGTGTTTATGGCAAGCCGGAAGCTGAAACATTACTTTCAGGGTCATCCTATCACAACGGTCAGTTCAGCCCCTCTAGGAGATATCATTCATAACAGAGAAGCAACTAGCCGGATTGCCAAGTGGGCTATTGAGCTTGGACCTCACGGGCTCAAATATACACCTCGCACAGTGATCAAATCTCAAGCACTCGTGGATTTCATCAATGATTGGACAGAGTTGCAGGCACCAGAGGAAAAGCCAGATAACACTTATTGGACTATTCACTTTGATGGGTCCAGGCAATTGGAGGGCTCGGGGGCTAGAGTCATATTAACTTCCCCACGAGGTGACAATTTTTGTTATGTTCTCCGCTTAATGTTCCCTTGTAATAACAATGCAGCTGAGTACGAGGCCTTACTCCACGGTCTTCGGATGGCTAAGGAGATAAACTTAAGCCGGGTTAAGTGCTTCGATGACTCGGACCTGGTGGCTCAACAGATATCTGGCACTTGGGATTCTAAGGACCCACTCATGGCTGCGTATCGACGAGAGGTGGACATAGTGGCTAGTCATTTCAAGGGTTATCAAGTCGACCATATAAACCGGCGAAAGAATGAAGCGGGAGACGCTTTAAGTCGTCTGGGCTCTCAGCGTAAACCGGTTCCACCTAATGTCTTCCTCAACGTACTGCATAATTCGTCGGTCAAGATACCCACACAGGAGGAGTTGGCTATTCCTGACCCGGAGGCCCAATTGATGGCGGCTTTGCATGTCATACCGGATTGGACAGTCTCGTACTTGGCTTACATGAACCGAGGCGAGTTACCGGAGAATGAAACCTGGGCCCGGCAGATAATCCGGCGTTCCAAGTCAATGACCATAATCAATGGGGAGTTGCATTGTTACAGTGTCACAGGAGCAATTCAGCGTTGTGTATCTCCTCAAGAGGGTTGTGAGATCTTGCGAGAAATCCACGAAGGAGACTGTGGTCACCACGCCGGTTCAAAATCCCAGGTAGCTAAAGCTTTTCGTCACGGTTTCTATTGGTTGACAGCTCATGCTGATGCTGAGGATTTGGTCAAAAGGTGTGACGGTTGCCAAAAATTTGCATGCCGCACTCATGTTCCGGCTCAAGAGTTGAGAATGATCCCAATCACTTGGCCATTTGCAACTTGGGGGCTCGATATGGTTGGACCCTTTAAGATATCCAAGGACAAAAATATCCACCTGTTAGTGGCAGTTGACAAGTTCACCAAGTGGGTGGAAGCAGAGCCAGTCAGTAAGTGTGATGCAGGTATGGTGGTTCAATTAATCAAAAAGGTGATATTCCGGTTTGGTTTCCCACACAGTATTATAACTGATAATGGTACTAATCTATCAAAGGGTGAGATGGAGGAATTTTGCCAACGTGAGCACATCCAGCTTGATGTGGCACCAGTGGCTCACCCCCAGTCTAATGGTCAAGCAGAGAGGGCAAATCAAGAAATTTTGAGAGGTATTAAACCTCGGCTTATGGTTCCTTTAAAACGGACACCAGGTTGTTGGGTGGAGGAGTTACCTTCTGTGTTATGGAGCATCAACACCACACCTAACAGATCTACGGGTTGCACGCCTTTCTTCATGGTTTATGGAGGAGAGGCGGTTCTTCCTAGTGACATCCGTCACGACTCGCCCCGTGTGGCGGCTTATGTTGAAGCTGATAATGAGAAGGCACGTCAGGACTCACTGGACCTGTTAGATGAGGAGCGTGATCTTGCAGCAGCACGTTCGGCAATTTATCAACAAGATCTCCGACGTTATCACAGCCGTCGGGTTAAGACCAAAACTTTTCAAGAGGGTGATCTAGTGCTCCGGCTCATCCAGGATCAGACTGATATGCACAAGTTATCCCCACCTTGGGAAGGACCTTTTGTGGTCAGCCAAAATCTGCACAACGGGTCATACTACCTCATTGATGTTCGAGAGCACAAAGACTCACGTAAATCGGAGGAGGAGACCCAGCGGCCATGGAATATAGCTCTTCTTCGGCCTTACTATACTTGAGCCATAGGCTCTTCTTATGTACATACTCATAACAATGTATATATTATATAATAAACCGGTGCCTCGAATAAAGCGGGGTCTCTGTTCTTTTTACATCATGTGTGAGCCTACAGGAGCTTCTACTGACAAAGCGACGTTTTATTAAACTGGCCTATACGGCCACACAGATATAAAGAAAAATCACTAGGGGGCTTGGTCGTATCCGAACCATAGCTACACCTCTTGATCGGTTTAAAACCAAAAAGGGATATCACTAGGGGGCTTGGATGTCTTCACATCATAGCTACACCTCTTGATAGGCTTCGGGCCAAAAGGAAATTATGTGGAACCAAAGAGAGCCTGTTGCATTAAGCACAGCTCAAACATAGGTAACTACTGAGCACAACTCAAATATTGCCTGGGGGCTCCTTGCTCTCAAAGAACAACGAGCTTGCACCCTTATATTAGGCTATCAAGCCAGGCTTGGAAGCCAGGTGTATTCACCTAAAACCTCGGGTTATCCTGTCTCTTTAAGTAAGCCACTCCGTCCAGGTAAACCTGGTATGACCCATCAAACGTTTGACAAGTCAATCCCATGGACCCTGAACTTGCCAAAGTTAAAACGGTGATTGGTTAAAGATTGAGGTCCATCTTAAAAGGCTTTGCAAAATGGTTTAACTCGGCGGCCTGGCAGCCCATGAAAAGCCTCGATTTAGGGCCTGGCAGCCCATGAAAAGCCTTGCATATTTCTCGTCTTTGTTGTTTTTTATGATAAGGGATTTATGAATATTTCCTGATAGACCGGTGTTCATTACAACCCGGCATGACTTTCAACGCTTAGTTGTCAGTACATGATTAGTTTTAAACCGGTAGTATATTCTTCCGGTCTGGTTTTGACTAGATGTTATCAACATTATGTGGCTATTATAGCCCAATATGGTTTTTATATGAACCGACAAGAGGGCAAGGAGTTGTCAACACTCCGGATTGGTGTTTTTTCACCTTTACCATACAAGCAGTTGGTCAGCCGACGAGGTGTGTCCCAGATATTATTTATTTTATCTGGTTAATATAAATCTTGGTTATCCATCCAAGTTATGTATATATTTTTGGGCATCATGACCCATCCAGTGGTAAACCACCAGGACGCTTTCAAGTTCTTATATGCAGGAACACAAAGTATAATGGACTATGCATAAATAAATCCCAAAAGTGGAACAAATTTTCAAACTATCAAGCAACATAAGCATGCTCAATGGCATGGCAGATAAAGGTGTTTCTGCTATCCTATTACAAGGAGCTTCAAAACGGCCCAAATTGAATAATTGTTTTCAAGCAGTGGCAGACTGTAGCTGATAAACCGGACGTCGGTTTAGGATTCTTCATCGGGACGGCTTGACGATTGAGGGTCATCTTGTGCAGTCACATCCTCTTCATCCCTCTCTAGACGCTGGAAATCAACCGTTGACCAATCGATTCCGGTTAAAGCTTGAAACACGGCCTCTTCATGGATAAGGCTGGAGGGGTCAATGTCAATCGCGTAAGTATGCTTACGGATTGGAGGCACAAGCTCTTCAACATCATGGATAACAGCGGGCTGTCTCTTTCCCTCAGCATCGTAAACCGGTTGGAAGTGAGATAAATCTGTGTCCTCCGCCAGTTTGCTTGCTATTGGCCGCATCGCCTTTGTCAGCCTTCGCAGAACGTCATTATTGAAGTCTGAGCCGTCTTCTTTCATGCCATGATATCCTTTGATGATATCTGCCAGTTCAAGATCCGGAATCCATGCCTTGGCCCGGATTAGCGCGATCAGCGCTCCTGATCTTGCGGCTGATCTCTTCAGTTCGGTGATCCGGGCGGGTAGCATGGCCAGCTTCTCAAGTGTTTCCTTTATCAACGATGGCACCAGCTTGTTATAGGCGGCAGTGAAAATGGCACGCTGGGATCCAGAGAACAGCTGTTCTATTAAAGTGTACGCCGCTTTAAGTTTCAGCCGCATATCAGAGCCCAGATGAGCAATGCAGGTCCCTGTCATAGTTCAGCATCAGTAAACCGGCTATTGATAAGATCTTATGAATTAGACGAACTGCATGTGAGGGCACTTACCAAACACAATAGAAGTCATGGCGTCAATCTGCCGCTTTAAACCGGTCAGTTCTTCCACCACCGGTTTCAGGGCTACCTCTGCGTCCTCGGCCTTTTTTCATCAAACTGGCCTTTTATGTTTCTCAGTCAGCGCGCTCCTTGTTGAAGGTCTCTTTCAACTTCTCCATAGCTTCCACGGCATTGGTCAGCTCTTCCTTGGCTTTAGAAGCCTCTGCTTGTTAAGACTTTACATTCTCTTGAAGGTCTGCCTTTGAGCATCCTTCTGATTCAAATCAGCCTACAAAGATGAGATATATCATTAAAACAGGTTATTAAGTACCAAGCGTATAACAAGTTATGCACTTTGTACTTGGGGGCTAATGCCTATTTGTTCTATCATCAATATAATTCTCACAAGTCTCAAGTACAATGCAAGCATTATCCTTAACACTTGGGGGCTAATGTACATCTATTCAAAGTTGATGCATTGATGGAAGACCCAGTTTACCTCACAAAGCTAAATCGGCCCTTGGGGGCTACACAGGCGAAAAACTATAGGAATTTCATGATCACGTCAGATTTACTTCAAACAATCAGTTGGCATATGGAGGACAAGTTTGTAACAGTTCATGTCTTATAAAGTCCCGGTTTATGATTGTCATCATAAACCGGCCTTTGGGGGCTACTTGGGTTGATGCTTGTACTTTGTATTTAAGAAAGGGACGTGATGAAAATACCTCGTAGCGCTCTTTCATCAAGTTCACCAAACCGGCTTCATAATCTCGGAATGAGTGCAGACGGTTTAGAAAGCCGGAGTGGAGTTCTTGAGCGCTGAGATGGGCGTAGCTTGACAAGTCAGTGCTCCATTTGCCTTTTTCCATGGCAGCACGCTCTTCCTTGGCACTATGTTGGGCCAAGATTACAGGACGGCCAGGCGAAGTGTGACCAATCCCAGTAATGGTAACCTCGCCTTCTTTATCTGCAGCAGCTTTTTCTGGAGTTGATGGAGTTTCAGTAGCTCTCACCGGACTAGCCCGGATTAGATCTTCCGGTTCAGCATCAGGCGCAACAGTATCAACTTCTGGTGCTTCATCCATATTGTGATCCTGAGGGGGTGGCTCATCAAAGGTAGCTTCAGGATTGGGACCCTCCGGTTCCATAGCTTGTTGCAGTTCAACCGTTTGCTCCGGTTCATGAGCCGCCTGGTCTTCAAATGGATTATCAACCCGAGCCTTTTTGCTGGGTCTGGCCTTGGCTCTTGAAACAGAAAAAGATGTGAAAGTTAAGCATAGTATACAAAGTATGGAAACAATCAAAGAAGGGGTTTAAGTACTTACCCAGCTACAGTTTTGAGGGGAGGAAGTTGGGTTGTTGTTGACTCGCCAGAAGATGAGGGAGGTGTCACCTGATAATTTGAATCGAACGGATTAAGAGGTTGTCGGAAATAACCTTCCTTGGGATAAGAATTGTCAGAAGGAGGTGAGACCTCAGATCGGCACTTTCGAACTGGGGTTTTAGGTAAACCGGCCAAGGTGACCTTTTTGCCGCTGTGCCAGGTTGTGCGGCGAGCCTCATGCTGCTGCTTCTTCAAAATAAATGTTGGATCCAAGTGAGCAAGAGGATGTGAAAAGCTTACTTTCCGGACCGCTTGACGGATTTTTTGTGTTGGCAGAGAGTCTGAACCGGAGGAAAGGACAATTACCTCTACATCGTCGGCTTGGCTGCCTTCTGCGCCCTCCTGATAAACATCATTGTTAATGAGATGCATAAAAAGGGAACCAAGTGAATCAAGTTCTACCTCAACTTCCGGTTCATCCATGTCGTCATCCAGTTCCATGCTGATACGTTCAGCTGCCTTCCGCTTTGAGGTTTTCTTGACGGTTTTTGTTTTGGGGCGGGAAGGCTTTGCCGCTTTTTCTGCGGGTTTCCTCTTCCAGAATGGATCATCACCCTCTTTATAAACAAGCAGAAGGATATTCACAGGTTGAACAGTCAAAAAAGATATCAAAGGTAAAAAGGAAGGACGGTGCTTACAGCAGGCGGTATGTTTTTTGCGTAGAAGAGGTTCAAGCCGGTTTGGCGGTAGACAGATTCCGATTCATTCAAAATCTTCTTGACACCCTCAGTAACTTCTTCATCGGTCAGCTGAATGTTGATGTGTCGTTGGGAGTCTTCTAATTCACCAGTGTACTCACACATTAAACCGGAGCGGCGACTTAATGTTAAGATGCTCCAGGATATCCAGCAACGCACAAAATCGACACCTGATAAACCGTTGGCCATAAAGGCTCGGAGCTTGGCGAGTTGAGGGGCATAAGAGGCCCGTTCCTGGGCACTTAGACGTTGCGGCAGTGGATGAGTGTTGGAATGCCGGTGGGCACGGTAACCCGACAGAGGGTTCTCGTCTTCAGGGGAGGTGTCTTTACAGTAGAACCAAGTTTGGTTCCACTCTTTGGGATGACTGTGCAGCTTGGCATGAGGGAATTCAACTTCTTTTATTTTTTGAATAGAGACACCACCAAGTTCAGTGTTGGGTCCATCTACAAATTCAGTGCGCCGGTTCAGATGGAAAAAACCGCGGAACAGCTCAGAAGTTGGTTCTTCTTGTAAGTACACTTCACAGAAGACTTGGAAGTTGCATATATTGGAGACCGAGTTAGGTCCAATATCATGAGGGTGGAGTTGGAAACTGGCAAGCATATCCGGGAAAAACTTTGACCTGGGCGGTTTGAAACCACGACCTATGTGGTCAACAAATACCACTACCTCACCCTGCTTAGGGGTAGGAGGATTCTCCGGTCCAGGAACTCGCCACCGGATCTCATTCTTTTTTGGCAAAGTACCAATTCTGACCATTCCATTAAGCTGCTCTTCGGTAACCCGGGAAGGAGGCCAGTTACAAGCGTAAAACCGTTTGTCCATTGCAAGCGAAAAGCTGAAAGGAAATACCGGTTTACAAATCATTCATGGTGATACATAAGATGCGACGAAATAAAGATATACAGGTATGTAAATTGCGTAAACCGGAGGTTGATACAATAATGAATGACAAGGCAATATCAGAAATAAAGGTATACACATGTTGTTAAACCGGAGTGTAACAACGGAGGTAAAAAGGCTTGCCGGTTCACCAGGGGACTAATGGTATGTGATAGATCGCTTTTACAAAGGTAAACCGCCTATGTGGTAAAGATGATACAGATCTAAGGAAAAAATGACTACGTACGGTAAAACAGATTTCACAAGGTTGCAGGAAAATTTTGGATCTACCATAAGACAGGAAATCAAAAGGATTTAGACCTAAAAAGGGTTGGTCCCGAAGGAGTTCACAAGGGACCAGATTAGTTGTTATGCGCATGAGGGTTTGCTGTGGTAGTGGAAAATAAACCATTACGCGGAATATATCAAGCTTGAGGTTTTTTATCCATGGACTAAGGAGGAATAGGGAAGAGCAGCACCAGGGCCCTGATGAACTTCGATGAACTGCGAAGAACAAGGAAACCCTAGACAGATCTACAAAGGGGAAAAGGAAAGAACCAGGTTGATGCAGCGGCCAATGGAGAGGCGGAGGCGAAGCTCGGCGACGGCGGCAGCGCTCGGGTGCAGAGACGTCGCAAGGAGGAAGAAGAAGCGAAGGGGGAAAAAGAGAATGGCCCTTGGGCCTATTTATAAGGTGAACCGATAAGCGACAAGTGCGTAAATTGAGGAGCTTAAAATGGATAGTTAATAAGAATGTCGCCTCGAGGGTCGGATATTCATTAATGAAGGGTATCTTCGGCTTCAACGGACAGATTACGTCATGACAGTTTACAACGGATCTAAAGGATGACATCACGGCGGTTTACCAGATCTATATGAAGGTGCGAGGGCAAGAATTTTTCTAAATATTGAAGATTGACATGAACAAGTTCAAATCAATTTGGGGCCTAATGTTGGGGATATAATTACTGGAGGTAAACCGGCTAGGAGTGGCCGGGTTAGCTCCATGAAGATAGAAGCCCATGAAGACGTGAGGATGGAGGCGCTTTACGAAGGCCCAAGGCCCAAACGCGGGTTAAGGCCTGTAGATGTAAACCGACTCTTTCATATAACTTGTATTGTAAGTTAGAGGAATAGAGACCGAGTCAGACACGTTTATGATCTGCCCTCGGGACTCTGTAAACCGGCGGGTGTCAACCTATGTATATAAAGGGACGACCCGACCACGGTTTAGGGACAACGACAACAACTCAAGAGCCAGGTAAAGCGGATTTCCTCCCTGGTCATCAAAACCCTAGCAATACCAATCACAACTAGACGTAGGCTTTTACCTTCATCGAAGAGGCCGAACTAACCCCTCGTGTCCCTTGTCCGGTTTAACCCCTTTAAGCTAACCTGTAGCGATGGCTCCACGACTAAGTCCTTTCACGAGGACATCTGTCATGACAACCCCACGACAGGACCCGAAATTTCGGAGGGGTGCACATATTTATAGCTAGGAGGAGGTAGAAGTGTCCAAATGGAGTGTAGTTTTCGACCACGCGGTCGTGATCCGACGACGGAGGACATGGAAGGGGTTTGGATGGGGTTTTGGGCCGTTTTGGAGGGGTGTTGGGCTGCAACACAAAAGAGACCTTTCCGGTTACCCGGTTAACCGTTGGAGTATCAAACGGACTCCAAATGGCATGAAATTTGACAGGCGGTCTATCAGTCGTGTACCAAGGCCACTTGGCAAATATCGGTCCATTCTGAGAATGTTTAGCACTCTCTCACGAAAAGAGACAAAAGGTGGACGCCGGTGTACGTAGGAGTGTCGGATTGCAAAACGGACAACGGGGAAAAAGCTCGGATGCATGAGACAAAAACGTATGCAAATGAGATGCACATGATGACATGATATGAAATGCATGACATGAACAAAATGCAAAACAATGACAAAACCCAACCATGAAGGGAAATCTCATAACTTATAGCCGAAATGGTAAGAGTCGGAGTACAAATATGGCAAGTTACATCCGGGGTGTTACACCTATTAACCTAGAGCCCAGTGCCAGTTTCTGTTTTTCCTTTTTTTAGCTTCACGGAAAAGGAGTATCAAAGGAGTCCAAACGGAATAAAACTTTCATGATGAATTTTCTTGGACCAAAAGACACCTAGGAGACTTCGAGTTCAAGTCAGACGAGCCACGAGGCGGCGACAAGGGTGGAGGGCGCCCCTACCTTGTGGACCCCTCGTGACTCCCCTAACCTAGTTCTTCCTCCTATATATTCACATATATTCCCAAACCTCCGGAAGTATCCACGAAAACACTTTTCCACCACCGCAACTTTTTGTTCCCGTGAGATCCCATCTTGGGTCCTTTTCAGGCATCCTGCCGGAGGGAGATTCGATCACGGAGGGCATCTACATCAACTCTATTGCCCTTCCGATGAAGCATGCGTAGTTTACCTCAGACCTACGGGTCCATAGCTAGTAGCTAGATGGCTTCTTCTCTCTCTTTGATTCTCAATACCATGTTCTCCTTGATGTTCTTGGAGATCTATCCGATGTAATCTTCTTTTGCGGTGTGTTTGTCGAGATCCGATGAATTGTGGATTTATGATCAGATTATCTATTAATATTATTTGAATCTTCTTTGAATTCTTATATGCATGATTTGATATCTTTGTAATTCTCTTCGAACTATCGGTTTAGTTTGGCCAACTAGATTGGTTTTTCTTGCAATGGGAGAACTGCTTAGCTTTGGGTTCAATCTTGTGGTGTCCTCACCCAGTGACAAAGTAGGGGTAGTGTTGGGGATATAGCTACCAGGTATGACCCGCCCAGGAGGGGCCGGGTCAACACTAATGGCGGGTTGTTAAGAGAAGCCCAGTAATATTCAATGTGATAGTTTATTAAGAAATGTAGAAGGCCTAAGCCCAGAGGCGGCTTAAGGCCCAATATTGTAAACCGCCATATGTAACAAAAGACTTGTAAAGAAAGGCATATACAAGAAGTCACCGAGCCGGACACGTTTTATGAGCCGGCCGGGACTCTGTAGGCCGCCAGGCGTCAACCCGTATATATAAGGGGACGACCAGGCGGCGGCTGAGGGGAAAGGATCAAGAGATCAATAGCCAAGCTAGCGGTTTCGCTCCTTGTTCATCAAAACCTAGCAATTCAACATCAACTGGACTAGGCCTTACCTTCATCGTAAGGGGCCGAACCAGTATAAACCTCTCGTGTCCTTTGTCCCGATTAACCCCTTTAAGCTTCCTAGTTGTGATGGCCCTATGACTAAGTCCTTTCGCTAGGACATCTGCCGTGACAATTTCACGACAGTTGGCGTCCACCGTGGGGCCAGCGCACGGCGGATTTGAGTTCTTGAAGGGCAACTTCGAAGGGCTCAAGGGATACGCTGTGGGCCGGATGACCAAGAGTCGTCGCGGCAAACTCTACATCGATGACGAAGGCTGGGGCCCCGATGCTGGCTCAATTGAGTACGGATACCGAGTTCCCTTCGGTGGAATCCACGTCTTCATCGGCCGGATCGGCGAGCCGGGCCTTGAGCCAGGCATCTGCACCGACCTCGTCGAGACGGCTCAGCGCGCTAGATCTGCCCGGGCTCAACCCGCCATGAGGCGTGCCTTCGTGGGTTGCATCCATGGAGGGGAATTTTCTGAAGGGTCGATGGACGATGGTGTGATGGCCGTTTGTTTTGACGGTGATTCATCCACAGGCGAAACAGATTCTTTGTATCAGTTACAAGACGGCGAGCTTGGGGGTTGTTCCGATGGCGGCAGTATTTCGGACCCCACTAAGCCGCTGAATCGAGCTGGAGTCTTCATGGCTGGCACTCAACCTGGTTAGAACTCTACGGCTGCGGCAGACATAACCACCGGGTCAGGAGACCCCGTGTGCCCGCCAGCTCAGGTATTAATGGACCTCGTGGATAGGATGACGGCCCTGTTGACTGTTGTGGTTGAGCCAGCGGATAAGGCTCAGCATGACGTAGAAGTAGCACAGCTACGTGGAGAGGTAGCACAGGCCAAGGAAAATTTAGCAGCGGAAGATGTCAGGATGGCCGCAGAACGGGCGGCTCTGGATGCACGTGCTCAGCAACTTCAAGCGGAGATTTTCCGGCTCTCGGTGGATCTGAACACGTCAAACGAGGTCATGAGGAGAAGACACACCAGAAAACTCAGTCACGTCTTCCTCTGACTTACGATCCTAGGAACCTTGTCCACACACCCGGGGCCGGTCCCAGCAACCCACCGGAGGCAAACCGGATCACAACACCCGGGACGGGGGCGCCGGTTCAGCTGAGGGCCATGGAACCACCCCATGTGAATACTGCTCCGCCTCATTACACGCCAGTACCACCAGGTCACTTCTCTAACCCTTTGGAGAATTTAATTGTTGCGTCGGCTCATCTGGCGGCTCTCCCAATGGAAGGCGACTCTCCAACGATGATCGAAACACGAAGGGTCAGAGAACTTCTTCAGACAGCCCTGGCACAGCAGGATGCGTACTCTTATAGTCGAGACAGAATCCATTCGACCCCTCGCCCAAGCCGGAGCCCAAGCTATAGCAGGCATATGGACTCAGCGGCTATGTCAAGCAATGTCCAACGCCGTAACCAGCCCCGCAGGCATGACCCAGCGCAGGATGGAGCCTTTAACTTGGTGGATCAGGAGAGGATCCGTCAGGAGGCTGAGCGGGCAGTTCAACTGGCAGCTGAGCAGGCGGCTCATCAGGCTTTTCCGGTTTATCCAGCAACCTCTGTTGAGGCAGGAGTGGCCACGAGGACAGGAGGTGTCCCTTGCCTGGCGCCGGCTCTACGTAATGAGCGCTTGCCAAAAGATTTTAAGGGGCCTTGTAAAGTGCCTAATTACACAGCCGACTTGCAGCCTAGGGCATGGATTGAAAGTTATGAGATGGCGATGGAGCTATTGGAGGTCAGCGATGGAGCTATTGGAGGTCAACGATGCAGCAATGGCTAAATATTTCACTATGATGTTGGATGGAACAGCTCGCACTTGGTTGAAAGGGTTGCCACCCAACTCCATCGGCTCATGGGAGGAGTTAAAAGCCTGATTCATTCAGAACTTCAAGGACACATGTAAGCAACCTATGTCCATCGTGGACTTGACTAACTATAAGCAAGAGGAAGGTGAGTCCACGACCCATTGGGTGAGCCGGGTCAAGTAGATAATACATTCATCTGATAAGATGGATGCCGGCTTTGCGGTCTTAATGTTGGAGAAAAATTGCTGTTTTGAACCTCTGAAGCGGAAGTTGGGGTGGCTCAAGCATGATTGTCATGACATGGGCCAGTTGATGGCGGCTCTGGACAAATATGATGATTCAGATAGTACCAAGGATCCCGCGTCTGATGAAGAGAAGGTAGGGAAGGGAAAAAAGAACGGCAATGGCAAGGGTCACCAGCATAACCCGGCGAATCAAGGAGGTAATAAACGTAAGGCTAACGAGTTTGTGGCTAACACCAATACACAGGGAAACAACCAACAGTGCAAGGGGAGGCCACCTCCTCGGTCCGGCGGGTCAGGTCCCACTCTTGAGCAACTACTGAATGAACCCTGTCCGAGACACGAGACCCGAGAGAAGCCAGCTACCCATCTGTGGAAGGACTGTACGATCATGAAGGCGTTTAAAAATTCCAACATGTTCGATGGTAACCACGGACCTGGCGGCAATTCAGGCGGTGGCGGTTTTCATGGCCTGGGCGCCGGCTCAGGCGGAGGCGGTTTTCACGGCCAGGGCTATCCGGGTAACCAAGGTGGTTATAATCAGCAATCCGGCCAAGGTAATCAGCAGCAACAGCAGCAGCAGTCCGGGTATCAGAGTAACCCGAAACAGTTGAACAGTGGGCAATACCACATATTTACCACTAGTTTGTGCAAGAGGGACCAGAAACTTCATAAGAGGGCTGTAAACGCTGCTGAGCCGGCGGTTCCACGTTATTTGAGATGGTCATAATAGCCTATTGTGTGGACTAGGGAGGATCACCCTCCCCGGTTGATAATCCGGGTCACTTGGCTTTGGTGGTGGCCCTCAGGTTGGTGGATATAAGTTTACTAAGGTGCTCATGGATGGAGGCAGTAGCATCAACATCCTCTATTATGAGACGTTTCATCACATGGGGTTGACTGACAAGAGCCTTAAACAATCCAACACTATTTTTCATGGTGTTGTACCTAGTAAGTCGGCATACCCAGTTGGAAAGATTGAGCTGGAAGTAGCCTTTGGGGATGAATACGATTCTAGGGCTGAGAAGTTAACTTTTGCAGTGGTTAAGATCAAAAGCCCATATCATGCCCTGTTTGGACGGCCGGCCTATGCCAAGTTCATGGCCCGGCCGTGTTATGTATATCTGCCGCTCAAGATGCCGGGTTATAAAGGCACCATCATAGTACATGGAAGCCGGAAAATAGCCCTGGAATGTGAAAAAGGTGATGATGCTTATGCTGAGTCCGTTTGTGCAACAGAGGAATTAAAGTTTTATAAAGATAATGTTGACCCGACAGACATGACGTCTTTGAAAAAGCCAACTACGGAGCATGAACCGGTGTTGAAATTCAAATCAGCTGATGACACCAAGATGGTTGATTTTGTGCCTGGCGACTCATCCAAACAGTTCATTGTCAGTACTAACTTAGATCCAAAATAGGAAAGCACGCTCATCAAGTTCATCCGTGAGAACCGGGACATCTTTGCATGGAAGCCTTCTGACATGTTGGGTGTCCCGAGAGAACTCGCTGAGCACACTCTCAATATAGATCCGAAATTTAAACTGGTCAGGCAGTTTCTTTGACGGTTTAACGAGGAAAGGATCAAGAGATCAATAGGCAAGCTAGCGGATTCGCTCCCTGGTCATCAAAACCTAGCAATACAACATCAACTGGAATAGGCCTTACCTTCACCGTAAGGGGCCGAACCAGTATGAACCTCTCGTGTCCTTTGTCCCGATTAACCCCATTAAGCTTCCTAGTTGAAATGGCCCTACAACAAAGTCCTTTCGCTAGGAAAGGTGCAAGGCGATTGGAGAAGAGGTGGCCCAGCTCTTGGCGGCTGGGTTCATTGTTGAAGTTTTTCACCCGGAGTGGTTGGCTAATCCGGTGCTTGTACTCAAAAAGAACGACACCTAGCGTATGTGTGTGGATTACACCGATTTAAACAAGGCTTGTCCGGCTGACCTTTTTGCTCTCCCTCGTATTGATCAGATCATTGATGCTATAGGCGAGTTGCGAGCGTTTGAGTTTTTTGGATGCCTATTCGGGTTATCATCATATCAACATGGCAGTTAAGGACCAGCAGAAGATAGCTTTCATCACTCTATTTGGAGCCTTCTGCTATGTGTCTATGCCTTTTGGGCTTAAAAGTGCCCAGGCGACTTATCAACGATGTGTGCAGAATTGCCTTCACAATCAGATTGGGCGGAATGTTCATGCTTATGTGGATGATATAGTGGTGAAATCCAGAGAAAAGGAAACCTTGGTAACTGATCTGAAGGAGACCTTTGATAACCTCCGGGTCTACAAGATGATGCTTAACCTGGCCAAGTGTGTTTTTGGAGTCCCAGCTGGCAAACTCTTGGGTTTTTTGGTGTCTAACAGAGGTATTGAGGCTAACCCGGAGAAAATTAAGGCAATTACATCTCTAGCTAAACCGGCATGCATCAATGATGTTCGGCGGTTGACGGGTCGCGTCACAGCCTTAAGCCGGTTCATAAGCCGATTAGGGGAGAAGGCGATGCCTTTGTATCAAATGATGAAGAAGGCGGATGACTTTGTTTGGAGTGACACTGCTAACTCTGCTTTTGAGAATCTGAAGAAACAGCTCGCTGAGCCGCTGATTCTTGCTGCTCCGGTTGAGAAAGAGCCGCTGTTGTTGTATGTGGCTGCTAACTCATGTGCTGTAAGTGTGGCCATTGTTGTGGAGCGCAAGGAGGCTGGCAAGGAACATCCGGTCCAACGACCGGTTTACTACGTCAGTGAGGTGCTCATTGAATCTAAACAAAGATATCCGCATTGGCAAAAGCTTGTTTATGGGGTGTTCATGGCAAGCCGGAAGCTCAAGCATTACTTTCAGGGTCACCCAATCATTGTGGTTAGCTCTGCTCCTCTAGGGGACATTATACAAAATAGAGAAGCCACAGGACGAGTCGCCAAGTGGGCTATTGAACTTGGGTCTCATGATTTGAAGTATGTACCACGTACTGCAATCAAATCTCAAGCGCTGGTTGACTTCATTAATGACTGGACAAAGTTGCAGATGCCAGAGGAGAAACCAGACAACACATATAGGACGGTTCATTTTGATGGGTCTAGACAATTGGAAGGCTCGGGGGCTGGAGTTGTTTTAACTTCTCCTCGAGGTGACAAGTTTTGTTATGTGTTGCGATTGATGTTTCCTTGTACTAACAACGCAGCAGAATATGAAGCCTTGCTCCATGGTCTTTGAATGGCTAAAGAGATGAGTTTGAGCCGGGTACAGTGCCTTGGCGACTTAGATTTGGTGGCTCAGCAGGTGTCAGGCAAGTGGGATTCCAAGGATCCTCTCATGGCGGCTTATCGCCGCGAGGTCGACGCTATTGCGGGGCATTTTAAAGGTTATCAAGTGGAACACATGGACCGTAGAAAGAACGAAGCGGCCGATGCCTTAAGCTGGTTGGGATCTCAGCGTAAGCCGGTGCCACCTAACACCTTTTGGATGTTTTACATAACCCGTCTGTTAAGTTGCCTGCAGAGGAAGATTTGGCCATTCCTGACCCGGAGGCACAGTTGGTGGCGGCTCTTCATGTCATTCCAGATTGGACAGTACCGTTCTTGGCTTACATGACCCGGGCTGAGTTGCCAGAGGACGAGACCCTGGCCCGACAGATAACCCGGTGGTCCAAGTCAATGACAATTTCTGACGGTGAGTTGTATCATCGCAGCGTCACTGGAGCGTTTCAACGTTGTGTTTCTCCTGAAGAAGGTCAAGAAATTCTTCGTGAGATCCATGAAGGGGATTGTGGTCATCACGCCGGGTCAAAGTCTCTTGTGGCCAAAGCTTTTCGTCATGGTTTTTACTGGCTAACGGCTCACGCTGATGCGGAGGAGCTGGTCAGTAGGTGTGATGGATGTCAAAAATTTGCATGAGGAGCGCATGTGTCGGCTCAAGAGTTGTAGATGATTCCAATCACTTGGCCATTTGCAGTCTGGGGGCTTGACATGGTTGGACCTTTCAAAAGGTTCAAAGATAAAAAGACACATCGTTTGGTGGCAGTTGACAAATTGACAAAATGGGTTGAGGCAGAGCCAGTGAGCAAGTGTGATGCAGCCACGACAGTTCAGTTCATGAAAAAGGTGATTTTTCGCTTTGGTTTTCCACACAGCATTTTAACTGACAATGGCACTAATTTGTCCCAAGGTGTTATGGAGGAGTTTTGTCAACGTGAGCATATCCAGCTTGATGTTTCTTCAGCAGCTCACCCCCAATCTAATGGTCAAGCTGAGAGAGAAAATCAAGAAATCTTAAAAGGTCTCAAGCCCCGGCTTATGGATCCCTTACAACAGACGCCGGGTTGTTGTGTAGAGGAATTACCCTCGGTGCTGTGGAGTATCAATACCACTCCTAACAAGTCTACATGTTATACACCTTTCTTCATGGTTTATGGAGCAGAAGTAGTGCTGCCTAGTGACATCCGTCATGACTCACCTCACGTGGCGGCTTATGTTGAAGCTGATAATGAACAAGCCCGACAGGATGCACTTGATTTGTTAGATTAGGAGAGACATTTGGCGGCGGCTCAATCATCAATTTATCAACAGGACCTGCACCGTTATCATAGCCGCCGGGTTAAGTCGAGGACCTTTCAAGAAGGTGACCTGGTGCTCCGGCTCATCCAGGATCTGTCTGACGCACACAAACTATCCCCGCCTTGGGAAGGACCCTTTGTGGTCAGCAAGAACTTAAACAACGGGTCATATTACCTCATTGACGTTCGAGAGCACAAAGACTCACGTAAGTCGGAGGAGGAGACCCGCCGGCCGTGGAACATTGCTCAGCTTTGGCCGTACTATACTTAAGCCACCGGCTCTCGTCAAGTACATACTTTGATGTTGTATATATTATCATAAGTAATAAAGCAGGAGCTCTGTCCTTTTCCTTTTCAATGATCGTATATCTTTATTATTTTCATTATTCAAAATGACCAAAAGGGGGCTGATCGTATCCGAATCTAGCTTAACCCTTTTTGTCCGGCTCATGATCGTATTCGAATCTAGCTGTAAACCTCATGGTCACTTGGGGGCTTCCTGTTCAAACATAGGTCGTATTCGAACCAAAGAGAACATAGCTGTCGTAACCCTGTTGATCGGTCAAAGCCAAACTCACTAGGGGGCTTCTTAATCA
The DNA here is from genome assembly GCF_056163025.1 of Triticum urartu. Taxonomy (NCBI): domain Eukaryota; kingdom Viridiplantae; phylum Streptophyta; class Magnoliopsida; order Poales; family Poaceae; genus Triticum; species Triticum urartu. Next base: position 364,975,980 of record NC_141875.1, read on the forward strand.
TATCTGAATCATAGCTTAACCCCTTTTGGGTCCGACTTGAATCGTATTCGAATCAGGGTCATTAAAAACGTCTCAAGCTCATTTGGGGGCTTCCTGTTCAAACATTGGTCGTATTCGAACCAAAGAGAACATAGCTGTCGGTACCCTCTTGATCGGCGCAACGCCAAAGCCACTGGGGGCTATATGATCGTATTCGAACATTAGCTTAACCCCTTTGGTCCAGTTTACTGATCGTATTCGAATCAGAAGCCTCCGGTTTTATTTAAATATTTTGATTTACATTGTCTGAAGCCTAGTGTTTTGTCTTATTGTTTTTTATCATCTCAAATTTAACTGTCAGTATGGTTTCAAATTAAACCGGCTCGGTTATTTGACAATGAGTTGCCAAGGCATAATAGTCATTAGACATATGGAAGTATTAACTTCTACAAAAGATTGGGTTATCAACCTCATCATCCGGGTCATGTAAACCGGCAGTCCAGGTTCAAAGAACACAAGTATGATAGTGTCATTCATGAACAAGTTTCTCTGTGTTTGTTCGTTAATCAAAGGTTTTTTCAGCCTTGTTTATCCTAATCCGGTTCTGTTTTTTCCACTATGATAATTTCATGGTCATATATCGGGTGTTTTTGACCCATCCGGTGCTAAACCGCCAGGACAATTTTTTCATCTTTTTCAGGAACAGAGTTAAAACATTACAGATGTAACCACGGATGTAATGCATATATTGACATCATGGGTAAAGAGTCATATGCACAATGGCATAGGCAAAATATGCAGTTTTCAAACTAACCTATTACAAGGCATTGAGAGCCCAAAAGGTTAGACTGTTTTTTCTCTCCTAAGTAGGTCTTAAGCTAAAAGCTGGATTGTTCAGATGGTTATGACTCCCCCCTGGCCGGCTCACCTCCCTCCACTGGTTGGAAGCTGGGATTGGACCAGTCAAAGCCGTTCAAAGCAATGAACTCGGCCTCATCATCAATTAGGTCGGCCGGGTCAATTTCCGGGGCAAAAGTGTGTTGACGAACCGGCGGTAAGATCTGTCACTTTATAAGAGGGAGTCGCCATCTTCTTATTCTCCATATCAAAACTCGGCTGATATTTCTCGATGTTGGTCTCCTCTCCAAGAATGGTAGCTTTAGGATGAACTCCCCTTACGCAGGTAATAAAGTCATCTTGCTCAAATGGAGTCCCGTCTTGCTTCACGGTAGGGTACCCCTTAGCCACGTCCACCGGGTCTAAATCCGGCACCCAAGCTTTGGAGCGGCTCAGGGCAGTCAGGGCTCCGGCTCTGGCACAAGATCGTTTGACCTCTTGAAAACTGGCGGGTAAGATCGATAACTTCTTCAAAACATCACTTAGGCGGTTGGGTCCTTGGTTGGCAGGAGAGATAGCAGCAAGCGCCCGTTGAGCTCCCGTATAAAGTTGTTCCACCAAGGTATAAACCGCCTTCAGCTTTGTCACACTATCCTGGCTCAGGTTGTTACTCCATGGACCTGTAAGTATTTTAACAAAAGTTAAGCAGGCGGTTTACATTCTTGGTACAAATAGAGTATAAGGGACTTATGCAAATAACTCATCGAAGATGGCGGAGACCATTTGAGACACCCGGTTTTTTAAACCAGTGAGCTCTGTTGTAGCCTCCACAAGAGCCGCCTCAGCTGTCTCAGCGTGTTGTATCAGCAGCGTCTTTTCTTCGTCTCGGGATTTCTTTTTTGCAGCTAAGCTGGTCTTCAATTTCTCAGATTCAGAGAGGCTCAATTGGAGTTTAGAGTCAGTGGTCTTTATCTCTGTCTCCTACTCCGCCAGTCAGGTCTTGGCATCCGTCAATTGAGAGCCCAATTCAGATAGGGCGTTCTACAGAACATTCACAGGTGTGTCAAGACTTAAACTAAAAGTTATAAGGGTTCAAGTCTCAAGTACTTTGCACCACAATACCACTTGACACTTGGGGGCTAATGTCTGCCAAAGCAATTTTTTATGACTTTTATATGTTTCAAGTCCCAAGGGTTTTACAAAGTAACAACGCTTGGCACTTGGGGGCTAATGCATGATATTCAGAAAGTTTTTCAAGATTGAGTTGGATCACAATACTTATTGGGACTAGTAAAAGACAGTTATGCAATTAAGTACCGGTTCATTTATGATAAATTGAGCTGGCCCTTGGGGACTATAGGTGAAGTTTACGCTACTCTATTGGACTTTCGAAAAACCTAGAGGCAAAGTATCAACTTATATCATAAAGTCTGCAGATCATTCAAGTTCATCATCTGAAGACTTGGGGCTGGCAGAGTATAAGTAAACCGGAGAACATACCACATATTTTAGTTTTAATTGTTTGACCATCTCGATTTCCGAGTCACGGCTGGAGTGCACATGACTGAGATAGCCGGACAGTACATCATTGACATTGAGGTGAACGTAATGGGAGATATCAAACCGCACTTTCTGCTTCTCTAAAGCCTCTTTCTTAGCAGTATGTCGCGCTAATATAGTGGGGGTCCCCGGTTCAACAAACCGGCTACCGGTAATCAAAACGTCAGTATCAGAAGTTGTTGGCGGGTTAGATGAGCTAGATGGTTCAGTAATGGTCGGATTAAGGGTGGCATCATCGGCTGGCAACTCAGGAGGGTCCAATTGAGTATGAACAGCCGGGTCTTCTGGTGCTTCAGTTTGAGAGGGAGTTGGCATGGCCGGCTCAGTTGCAGGAACTTTCGGGTCTTCTGTCGGCTTAATCACCTTGGCCTTCTTGGATTTGGCTTGACCTCTAAGAAAGATTTTATGAGACAGCTAGTGTAATAATGCAGTTTTTAAAAGATGCAGAAGAAAGATGATTGTTCCTACCCAGGGGCAGTCTTGAAAGCCGGAAATTGAGTTTGCGACGAGTCGCCAGAAGAGCGAGAAACCTCCTGCAAAGGTAAAATAAAGTTAGTGATGCAAGGGAATAGATCCATTAATGGAAGCAAAAGACAAAGATGAAAGAAACCTCATTCTGGCGTTTTCGAGGAGTTTATTGTAAATCAGAAGGTGGTTCATCGTCGTCATTAGTCCGGGCCTGACGGCGGCTCTCATGTTGCTGCTTTTTCAAAAGAAAATGAGGGCCCAGATAAGCCAAAGGGTGCGAAAACCTTACTTTCCGGGTTACCAGTCGAAGTTTCTGTCTTGGCAAAGGGGCTGAGTCGGAGGAAATAGTTACCTCTTCTTCCACGGCCTGGCTGGCCCCCGTGTCGTCCTGGCAATAGTCAGTGTCAATAAGATAGTTAAAAAACTGGCCAAGGGAGTCAAGGGCTACTTCCGATTCAGAAGCATCATCCAGGTGGAATAAGTCAGATGCAGTCTTCTTCTTCTTGGGCTTCTGGGTCGTTCTCCGGGCGGCTATGGCAGCGGCTCTAGCCTTCTTGGCAGCTTCATGATCATACTTGGCCTTCCAGAAGTCAGATTTGGCCTGTAAACAAATAAACAAGTTGAAAGGTCATGCAAGTATTTAAACTACTGAGGAAAACACAAAAAGAGAAAGAGGTCAGGGGTTTTCACCTCTAGGGCCAGGTTAAGTTTGCAGAAGGTGTTTAACCCAACCTTACTGCAGTCCTCGTATTTTCCGTTCATGAGGATGGTTGACATTGCAACAACGTCTTCTTCAGTCAATTGAACAGAGCTATAATGCAGAGAGTCATTTGGGCCTCCGCCATACTCGTACATTAACTTGGATCAGCGGCTTAGGGGGATGACCCGCCATGCGACCCAGCAACGGGTTAGGTCAACTCCAGTTAAGTCGTTCCCCAATAAAGGTTGAATCCTTCTAATAGATGGAATAAGCTTCTTGCGTTCAGCAGCGGTAAGCTTATCAGGGAGCACAAACTTGGAATCCAGACATTCCGCGCGATAACCCGACAGTGGTTTTTCATTGGCTGGTGACTTATCTTGGCAGTAGAACCAGGTCTGATTCCAATATTTGGGATGGCTTGGTAAGACTATTAAGGGAAAGACGGCGCCCTGTCGGCGTTGAATTGAGATTCCACCAAGCTCCAAACTAAGGCCGTTGGTGCATTCATTCTGGTGGTTCAGATAAAAGTATTCTCTGAAGAGTTCCACGGTCGGTTCTTCTTGAAGATATACCTCACAAAGAACATGAAAATTGCAGATATTGGATATAGAGTTGGGTCCAATGTCTTGTGGGTGAAGCTTGAAAAAATGCAGAACATCTCGGAAGAACTTTGAGCCGGGTGGTGAGAAACCCCGGTTCATGTGATCGGTGAAAATGATAACTTCACCGTATTTAGGCTGAGGTCGTTCTTCGTCCGAGTTAGGTGCACGATAAGACATAACATTTTTCTCTGGCAAAAATCCTATGGTGACAAATTCCTTCAAGGTATCCTCAGTAACTGTGGAAGGGACCCAGTTGCAGACAGTTGGTGCTTTTAACGGCATGATGAGCAAAGGACAAACTGAAATGAAAGTAATGTGCCGGTTCAATTCAATGGTGAAAGTAAAAGTTAAATGATGATGGTACAAATGAGTAATGGCGGCTTAAGTAAGGGCTAATGACATATAAAGGAAAAGTGAGCCGGCGTGATAAGCCGCCATGACTAAAGACATTCGAAGGAAGCCAGAAACAGAATTGGCTAAGTGTTGAGACAAACAAGTTTCCCAAGCTATTGCTATTATTCTGGATCAAAATTGGTCAGAAAATTGCTATTACCTTCACCGTAAGGGGCCGAACCAGTATAAACATCTCGTGTCCTTTGTCCCGATTAACCCCTTTAAGCTTCCTAGTTGCAATGGCCCTACGACTAAGTCCTTTCGTTAGGACATTTGGCGTGACAATTCCACGACAGGTAGTGAGGCACGTATTGTAATGTTGCCATCGAGGATAAAAAGATGGGGTTTACATCATATTGCTTGAATTTATTTCTCTACATCATGTCATCTTACTTAAAGCGTTACTCTATTCTTCATGAACTTAATACTCTAGATGCAGGAAGGAGTCGGTCGATGTGTGGAGTAATAGTAGTAGATGCAGGCAGGAGTCGGTCTACTTGACATGGATGTGAATCCTATATTACATAATCATTGCCTTGGATATCGTCATAACTTTGCGCTTTTCTATCAATTGCTCGACAATAATTTGTTCACCCACCGTATTATTTTCCTTCATGAGAGAAGCCTCTAGTGAAACCTATGGCCGCCGGGTCTATTTTCCATCATATTAGTTTTTGATCTACTATTTTGCAATATTTTATTTTTAGATCTATAAACCAAAAAAACCCCAAAAATATTTTACCTTTTGTTTAGTTTTATTTATCTATCTCTATCAGATCTCACCTTTGCAAGTGACCGTGAAGGGATTGACAACCCCTTTATCGCGTTGGGTGCAAGTGTTTGATTGTTTTTGCAGGTATTGGTGATTTGTGCGTTCTTCTCCTACTGGATTGATACCTTGGTTCTTAACTAAGGGAAATAGTTATCTCTATTGTTTTGCATCACCCTTTCCTCTTCAAGGGAAAAACCAACGCAAGGTCAAGAAGTAGCAGGGATCATCCTGAATATTTTGACCAACAAGATAAATCTAAAGTCTCGACCAGGCTAACCTTGCGCCTCATCAAACCGTCTGTTGACGAGGTCGAGCTCCTCATCAGAGCTCTTAAGCTTCTGATTCATCTCATCCAGGGTCGCGGCATTAGCAGCCGCCACCAGAGATGAGGCCTACAATAACAAACAAAACTCACATAGTTTAGACTCCTGATTTAATAGTTTTTCGATCATCCGCCGGGGTTTTCAACCCTAACAAAGTCTCGGGGCTGCTATATACAAGGAGTGTATAACTTTGTTCAAAAATACGCTTTATGAAAAGAACATTACAAGGCTTACCTCGAAGCCCGTCAGGAGGTCACTGAAGGCTTCCTTCAGTCCGTTGTTAATGGACTGAATACTTTGCAGAACCACGCCCATTAAGACGCGGTGCTCCGCAATGATGGAAGAGCTGCAAGGCCTCCTCCATCGCTTCCATCCAACCAGCCAAAACTCGATCACCGGTGTTCGGCGCTGGCGGCGGGGCCCTGTCTCCTCCTTCGGTGGAGGGCGGAATTGACGCCTCCGAGGGCCTTGGGGGCTCCAGAAACGTCTTTTGGGAGGGCTTGGGTTGACCGAACTCCTCCTCCTTGTTTCCCAGAAGGGATCCCTCCTCTTTGTCTTTGGTGACCGAGGTGTTGACCTCGGCCATAACTTTGTCACCTCCACCCCCTCGTGTTTGGACCGGGAGGAGTCCTTCGGGATAGCACCTCCCCGGTCTCTCCAGTAATCGGGGGAGGTGTAGAGCGCGACGCGGTTCCGCTCCCCGCCAGTTTGGCTGGTGGAGAATTTCCCTCCAAGACTTGGTCGTTAGGGAGGTCACGCGATGGGCTATAACACGAAGTACACACAACATGTTAACAATAGACAAAATAAAATGAGTACCTTGGAGTGTACAGATCCGTACCTTTTCGTAGGGGGCTTGACCCTGGGGTTCCTCTTGGGAACCTCTTTGGACTTTGCGGATTCCTTGTCGGAATCCGAGCTATCATCGAGTCGGGCCAACTTGGGCCTGCGCTGCATCTTTGGGACACGAGCAGGTTGTTCCTCCTCGGCATCTTCGGACGTCACCCTCTTGATTGCATGAGAGGAGCTTCTCTCCTCCTCGTCCTCCTCCTGTTCCCCGTCGGGGTCAGAGGGAGCTTGAGTTTCCCCAGACATAGAGCCTGGGTGTGCCCGTGAGCGGAGACCTTCTCTGATCTCCCCCATCTCGCTCTTCTTCCTTTTTTTTCTTTTCTTTCTGGCATCTAGTATGGCGCCACGATCAGCATTTCCTCTAACAGGGCCGGCCTGGGGTCTTCGAGCTACGGGGTCGGGCTGTTCATCAGCATGGCTTTATCGAGCCAGCCCTACGAGGAAGGGGAAGAAGGAGTCAGATCCCTTATTGGGAAAACTAATACCTAAACATGAAATTAGGAGAGCATTATTACCTTCTTAGGGGGTGTTCGGCATCAAGGTCGATATCCTCCTATTCGTCTGGCCAATCCTTCTAAGGTTTGAAAAGCATCTTCCACAACTTGTCATGGGTGGTGACGTGGAAGTGGTGCACGGTGACGGGGTCTTCGGACTTATACGCCCACATTGGGCCAACCCTTTGCTAGCAAGGGAGGAGGCGCCGGCAGAGCATCACTTGGATCACGTTGGTCAGCTTGGTGCCCACATTTTTTATGCTGACGATGCGCTTCTGAAGTAGCTCCACCTCTTCGGGTAATCCCCAATCAAGGCTCTTTTTGGTCCATGAGGTGAGCCTCGAGGGCGGTTCGGATCTAAATTCGGGGGCTGCTGCCCAGGCTGCGTCGCGGGATTCTGTAATGTAGAACCACTCCTTCTACCAAACTTGGACAATATCTATGAACGTACCCTCCGACCACTCAACGCGAGTGAGCTTGCTGACCATGCCCCCCTGCAGTCCGCTTGTTGGCCGTCAATGATCTTTGGCTTGACATTGAAAACCTTCAGCCATAAGCCAAAGTGCGGATGGATCCGAAGAAAGTCCATGCAAACGATGATGAAGGCCGAGATGTGGAGAATAGAGTTCGATCTAGATCATGAAAATCTAGCCCATAAAAGAACATCAGCCCTCAGACGAAGGGGTGGAGCGGGAAGACCAGTCCCCGGATAAAGTGGCGGACGAACACCACCCTCTCGCTAGGTCACGGTGTGGGGATGACCTAGCCCTCTCCTGGGGCCCGGTGAACGATGGCGGACAGAAGGTAGCCATCGCGCTTCAGATCCTTGATATCTTTGTTGGTGATGGTTGAGGCCTCCCACTTGCCTCCGGTGCCAGACCTGGCCATGAGCGGATTAAGGAAAAAGATGGGGAGGAGTTCTTGAGGGAGAATAGAATGGGTGCTGAAGCTGTGTAGATGGGGAAAGCAATGGCTAGAGGAGGGAGAAGGCATGCACATATGAGGATGGTTGTTTCCCTTTTATAAGCAGCCGTAATACCAAAGGATCCGAGGCAGTTAGGCACAAGGAATGAGGTATGGGGCTCGCTGCGCGGTTAGAGGGTGAGATGGGATTGACAGCTGGTGGGCCGCAGATGGCCAGGGTGGTCGCAGCCTGCGTTTGAACTGGGGGCGCATCAGGGATTTGGCCTGTAGTGGCGCCCAGGTCAGCAGATAGACCCGACAACCTTTGACGAACTAGGGGCCCACGGTTGACGCTGCCAATGGCGGGATGGGGTCCCAGGATGCCTTGCCAACCACGATATGGTGGCGGTCCAGCACGCCGACCCTGATGCTGTCGGGCCGAGCCCTGGCTGGAGGAGCCACAAGGACGACGGGTGGCGGGAAGTCGTGCCGGCTAGGCCAAGCCTCCGGGAGGGCTGGTGAGGGTGCGCGACTGCCATCACCATCCTTCCTTGCCGACAGAGGCGGAGGGGGCGCGACGGGGAAGCAGAAGTCGTTGGTGTGCCGCACATGGATGGATTCTGGAAAACGCAGCATCGAGACAGCAAAGCGGTCGACCAGGTGGGGGTTCGCGTCGGCGAGGTCGTCAGGCTCGGCAAGCAGGAGCTCGGACGTACGAGGGATCATGTCGGGGTTGGTGGTCCAAGCGGACAGCCGGAAGACAGACATGTCGCTACCGTCCAATGTCGCAGGAACCAGCCGGTCGACGAGGCAAAAGGGGGCGAGCGGCTGCACGGCGGAGGAGATGTCCCAGCCATGGTCCGGAATGCCGGTGATCTCGATGTCGACGGAGATGCAAAGTGAGACAGGCCTGGCCCCGGCTAGATGGCTCCATGGATTCAGAATCAGCCGAAACCTGGCAGCACGAACCGGTCTTGCAGCGACACGGGCGTGGTCGGCGGCATCCCGAAACCGGATGAGGAACTCGTCTCGCGGCGATGGTGGACGGAGAAGTCCACAGGCCCGAGTAGGAAGCGCCCGCTCAGCTCTCGCGTGACATCAGTGGCGGAGATGCCGGAGCGGTTCCCGGCGACGATGGCCACCAAGGCGAGGTCCATGGCATGCTCGGCCGCATCGAAGAGTGCAAACCACGGCAGGTAGCAGACGGCTCCAGCCGGCCGCATCCAAGCGTGCAGACCACGACAGGTAACAGACGACTCCAGTCGGCCATAGGGCGGGGTGGCCCGACAACGCCAGGGGCGTGGCCTGCGCATAGGTGCCCGCGGAAACGGGGGGCAAGGGAGTAGCCGAAGCAGGTGGCGAAGGGGTGACCGCGGCAGAGGAGGTGGTGATGGTGGCGATGGATGTCGAGGTAGGCTCATCCCGGGCCCGGAGGACGTGGGTGGGGATGGGCCCGCTAAGCTCGAAGCCGAGGAGCCAACGGATTGCGGGGATGATGGACGCGTATGCTTAGCCGCGAGCGTGACGCTCAGGGAAGACGGGCGCGGGGCAATGCAGAACCTCGCAATGTGACCGAAGAAGCGGCAACGTCGACAGCACGCATCCTTCCGGCACTCAGAGCGAGGGTGACCGGTGCCAAGGCAGTGTGGGCACTCCCAAGGGTGCGGAGAAGACGGCAAGCTGCGAGTGTGGCTAGCGCGGTTGTCCCGCCTGCGGCGATGCATGCCGTGGGGGCGCGGGCGATGCCGGCCCTCGGCGACCTCCCAGCCACCGCCATATGCAGGCCTGGCCTTGGCCTCGTGCATGACCCGGTGCACCTCGTAACGGGGGGCGAGGCGCACGGCGGGCGGTGAGGGCTGGGGAGCATGATGGGAGGAGGGGACCTGTGGAGCTAGGGCCCCCGGCGACGAACAGAGGGCGAGATGGTAGGACCATGGTGAAGGAAATATGCCCTAGAGGCAATAATAATGTTATTATTTTATTTCCTTATATCATGATAAATGGTTATTATTCATTCTAGAATTGTATTATCCGGAAACATAATACATGTGTGAATACATAGACAAACCAAACGTCACTAGTATGCCTCTACTTGACTAGCTCGTTAATCGAAGATGGTTATGTTTCCTAACCATAGACATGTGTTGTCATTTGATTAATGGGATCACATCATTAGGAGAATGATGTGATTGACATGACCCATTCCATTAGCTTAGCACCCGATCGTTTAGTATGTTGCTATTGCTTTCTTCATGACTTATACATGTTCCTATGACTATGAGATTATGCAACTATCCCGTTTACCGGAGGAACACTTTGTGTGCTACCAAACGTCACAACGTAACTGGGTGATTATAAAGGAGCTCTACAGGTGTCTCCAAAGGTGAATGTTGGGTTGGCGTATTTCGAGATTAGGATTTGTCACTCCGATTGTCGGAGAGGTATCTCTGGGCCCTCTCGGTAATGCACATCACATAAGCCTTGCAAGCATTACAACTAATGAGTTAGTTGCGAGATGATGTATTACGAAACGAGTAAAGAGACTTGCGGTAACGAGATTGAACTAGGTATTGAGATACCGACGATCGAATCTCGGGCAAGTAACATACCGATGACAAAAGGAACAACGTATGTTGTTATGCGGTCTGACCGATAAAGATCTTCATAGAATATGTAGGAGCCAATATGAGCATCCAGGTTCCGCTATTGGTTATTGACCGGAGACGTGTCTCGGTCATGTCTACATTGTTCTCGAACCCGTAGGGTCCGCACGCTTAAGGTTTCAATGACAGTTATATTATGAGTTTATGAGTTTTTATGTACCGAAGTTAGTTCGGAGTCCCGGATGTGATCACGGACATAACGAGGAGTCTCGAAATGGTCAAGACATAAAGATTGATATATTGGACGGCTATATTTGGACACCGGAAGTGTTCCGGGTGATTTCGGAGAAAACCGGAGAGCCGGAGGGTTACCGGAACCCCCCCGGGAGAAGTAATGGGCCATATGGGCCTTAGTGGAGAGAGAGAGGGGCAGCCAGGGTGGGCCACGCGCCTCCTCCCCCCTGGTCCGAATTGGACTATGAGAGAGGGGGGCGGCGCCCCCCTTTCCTTCTCCCTCCCCACTTCTTTCCCCCTCCTAGTAGGAGTCCTACTCCTACTAGGAGGACTCCTCCTTGGCGCGCCATAGGGGCCGGCCGGCCTCCTCCCCTTGCTCCTTTATATACGGGGGCAGGGGGCACCCCTAGAAACACAAGTAGATCCACGTGATCATATTCTTAGCCGTGTGCGGTGCCCCCTTCCACCATAATCCTTGATAATATTGTAGCGGTGCTTAGGCGAAGCCCTGCGACGGTAGTGCATCAAGATCGTCACCACGCCGTCGTGCTGACGGAACTCTTCCCCGAAACTTTGCTAGATCGGAGTCCGGGGATCGTCATCGAGCTGAACGTGTGCTAAAACTCGGAGGTGCCGTAGTTTCGGTGCTTGATCGGTCGGGCCGTGAAGACGTACGACTACATCAACCGTGTTGTGCTAACGCTTCCGCTATCGGTCTACAAGGGTACGTAGATCACACTCTCCCCTCTCGTTGCTATGCATCACCATGATCTTGCGTGTGCGTAGGAATTTTTTTTGAAATTACTACGTTCCCCAACAGTGGCATCCGAGCCTAGGTTTTATGTGTTGATGTTATATGCACGAGTAGAACACAAGTGAGTTGTGGGCGATATAAGTCATACTGCTTACCAGCATGTCATACTTTGGTTCGGCGGTATTGTTGGACGAAGCGGCCCGAACCGACATTACGCGTACGCTTACGCGAGACTGGTTCTCCCGACGTGCTTTGCACAAAGGTGGCTAGCGGGTGACAGTTTCTCCAACTTTAGTTGAACCGAGTGTGGCTACGCCCGGTCCTTGCGAAGGTTAAAACAGCACCAACTTGACAAACTATCGTTGTGGTTTTGATGCGTAGGTAAGATTGGTTCTTGCTTAAGCCCGTAGCAGCCACGTAAAACTTGCAACAACAAAGTAGAGGATGTCTAACTTGTTTTTGCAGGGCATGTTGTGATGTGATATGGTCAAGACATGATGCTAAATTTTATTGTATGAGATGATCATGTTTTGTAACCAAGTTATCGGCAACTGGCAGGAGCCATATGGTTGTCGCTTTATTGTATGCAATGCAATTGCGCTGTAATGCTTTACTTTATCACTAAGCGGTAGCGATAGTCGTGGAAGCATAAGATTGGCGAGACGACAATGATGCTACGATGGTGATCAAGGTGTCGCGCCGATGACGATGGTGATCACGACGGTGCTTCGAAGATGGAGATCACAAGCACAAGATGATGATGGCCATATCATATCACTTATATTGATTGCATGTGATGTTTATCTTTTATGCATCTTATCTTGCTTTGATTGACGGTAGCATTTTAAGATGATCTCTCACTAATTATCAAGAAGTGTTCTACCTGAGTATGCACCATTGTGAAAGTTCTTCGTGCTGAGACACCACGTGATGATCGGGTGTGATAGGCTCTACGTTCAAATACAACGGATGCAAAACAGTTGCACACGTAGAATACTCAGGTTATACTTGACGAGCCAAGCATATACAGATATGGCCTTGGAACACAGAGACCGAAATGTCGAGCGTGAATCATATAGTAGATATGATCAACATAGCGATGTTCACCAATGAAACTACTCCATCTCACGTGATGATCGGACATGGTTTAGTTGATTTGGATCACGTAATCACTTAGAGGATTAGAGGGATGTCTATCTAAGTGGGAGTTCCTTAGTAATGTGATTAATTGAACCTAAATTTATCATGAACTTAGTACCTGATAGTATCTTGCTTATTTATGTTTGATTGTAGATAGATGGCCTGTGTTGTTGTTCCGTTGAATTTTAATGCATTCCTTGAGAAAGCAAAGTTGAAAGATGATGATAGCAATTACACGGACTGGGTCCGTAACTTGAGGATTATCCTCATTGCTGCACAGAAGAATTACGTCCTGGAAGCACCGCTGGGTGCCAGGCCTGCTGCTGGAGCAACACCAGATGTTATGAACGTCTGGCAGAGCAAAGCTGATGACTACTCGATAGTTCAGTGTGCCATGCTTTACGGCTTAGAATCGGGACTTCAACGACGTTTTGAACGTCATGGAGCATATGAGATGTTCCAGGAGTTGAAGTTAATATTTCATGCAAATGCCCGGATTGAGAGATATGAAGTCTCCAATAAGTTCTATAGCTGCAAGATGGAGGAGAACAGTTCTATCAGTGAACATATACTCAAAATGTCTGGGTATAATAATCACTTGATTCAATTGGGAGTTAATCTTCCAGATGATTGCGTCATTGACAGAATTCTCCAATCACTGCCACCAAGCTACAAGAGCTTCGTGATGAACTACAATATGCAAGGGATGAATAAGACTATTCCCGAGCTCTTCGCAATGCTGAAAGCTGCGGAGGTAGAAATCAAGAAGGAGCATCAAGTGTTGATGATCAACAAGACCACTAGTTTCAAGAAAAAGGGCAAATGGAAGAAGAAGGGAAACTTCAAAAAGAACAGCAAGCAAGTTGCTACTCAAGAGAAGAAACCCAAACCTGGACCTAAGCCTGAAACTAAGTGCTTCTACTGCAAGCAGACTGGTCACTGGAAGCGGACCTGCCCCAAGTATTTGGCGGATAAGAAGGATGGCAAGGTGAACAAAGGTATATGTGATATACATGTTATTGATGTGTACCTTACTAATGCTCGCAGTAGCACCTGGGTATTTGATACTGGTTCTATTGCTAATATTTGCAACTCGAAACAGGGACTACGGATTAAGCGAAGATTGGCTAAGGACGAGGTGACGATGCGCGTGGGAAATGGTTCCAAAGTCGATGTGATCGCAGTCGGCACGCTACCTCTACATCTACCTTCGGGATTAGTATTACACCTAAATAATTGTTATTTGGTGCCAACGTTAAGCATGAACATTATATCTGGATCTTGTTTGATGCGAGACGGTTATTCATTTAAATCAGAGAATAATGGTTGTTCTATTTATATGAGTAATATCTTTTATGGTCATGCACCCTTAAAGAGTGGTCTATTCTTATTAAATCTCGATAGTAGTGACACACATATTCATAATGTTGAAGGCAAAAGATGCAGAGTTGATAATGATAGTGCAACTTATTTGTGGCACTGCCGTTTGGGTCATATCAGTGTAAAGCGCATGAAGAAACTCCATACTAATGGGCTTTTGGAACCACTTGATTATGAATCACTTGGTACTTGCGAACCGTGCCTTATGGGTAAGATGACAAAAACACCGTTCTCTGGTACTATGGAGAGAGGAACAGATTTGTTGGAAATCATACATACAGATGTATGTGGTCCGATGAATGTTGAGGCTCGTGGCGGATATCGTTATTTTCTCACCTTCAAAGATGACTTAAGCAGATATGGGTATATCTATTTAATGAAACATAAGTCTGAAACGTCTGAAAAGTTCAAAGAATTTCATAGTGAAGTTGAAAATCATCGTAGCAAGAAAATAAAATTCCTACGATCTGATCGTGGAGGAGAATATTTGAGTTACGAGTTTGGTGTACATTTGAAACAATGTGGAATAGTTTCGCAACTCACGCCACCCGGAACACCACAGCGTAATGGTGTGTCCGAACGTCGTAATCGTACTATACTAGATATGGTGCGATCTATGATGTCTCTTACTGATTTACCGCTATCGTTTTGGGGATATGCTCTAGAGACGGCCGCATTCATGTTAAATAGGGCACCATCAAAATCCGTTGAGATGACGCCTTATGAACTGTGGTTTGGCAAGAAACCAAAGTTGTCGTTTCTGAAAGTTTGGGGCTGCGATGCTTATGTGAAAAAGCTTCAACCTGATAAGCTCGAACCCAAATCGGAGAAATGTGTCTTCATAGGATATCCAAAGGAAACTATTGGATACACCTTCTATCACAGATCCGAAGGCAAGACTTTTGTTGCTAAATTCGGAAACTTTCTAGAGGAGTTTCTCTCGAAAGAAGTGAGTGGGAGGAAAGTAGAACTTGACGAGGTAACTGTACCTGCTCCCTTATTGGAAAGTAGTACATCACAGAAACCAGTTTCTGTGACACCTACACCAATTAGTGAGGAAGCTAATGATAATGATCATGAAACTTCAGAACAAGATACTATTGAACCTCGTAGATCAACCAGAGTAAGATCCGCGCCAGAGTGGTACGGTAATCCTGTTCTGGAAGTCATGCTACTAGATCATGATGAACCTACGAACTATGAAGAAGCGATGGTGAGCCCAGATTCCGCAAAATGGCTTGAAGCCATGAAATCTGAGATGGGATCCATGTATGAGGACAAAGTATGGACTTTGGTTGACTTGCCCAATGATCGGCAAGCGATTGAGAATAAATGGATCTTCAAGAAGAAGACTGACGCTGGCAGTAATGTTACTGTCTACAAAGCTCGACTTGTCGCAAAAGGTTTTCGGCAAGTTCAAGGGATTGACTATGATGAGACCTTCTCACCCGTAGCGATGCTTAAGTCTGTCCGAATCATGTTAGCAATTGCCGCATTTTATGATTATGAAATTTGGCAAATGGATGTCAAAACTGCATTCCTGAATGGATTTCTACAAGAAGAGTTGTATATGATGCAGCCGGAAGGTTTTGTCGATCCAAAGGGAGCTAACAAAGTGTGCAAGCTCCAGCGATCCATTTATGGACTGGTGCAAGCCTCTCGGAGTTGGAATAAACGCTTTGATAGTGTGATCAAAGCATTTGGTTTTATACAGACTTTTGGAGAAGCTTGTATTTACAAGAAAGTGAGTGGGAGCTCTGTAGCATTTCTAATATTATATGTAGATGACATATTACTAATCGGAAATGATATAGAATTTCTGGATAGCATAAAAGGATACTTGAATAAAAGTTTTTTCAATGAAAGACCTCGGTGAAGCTGCCTACATATTGGGCATCAAGATCTATAGAGACAGATCGAGACGCTTAATTGGACTTTCACAAAGCACATACCTTGACAAAGTTTTGAAAAAGTTCAAAATGGATCAAGCAAAGAAAGGATTCTTGCCTGTGTTACAAGGTGTGAAATTGAGTAAGACTCAAAGTCCGACCAATGCAGAAGATAGAGAGAAAATGAAAGATGTTCCCTATGCTTCAGCCATAGGCTCTATCATGTATGCAATGCTGTGTACCAGACCTGATGTGTGTCTTACTATAAGTCTAGCAGGGAGGTACCAAAGTAATCCAGGAGTGGATCACTAGACAGCGGTCAAGAACATCCTGAAATACCTGAAAAGGACTAAGGATATGCTTCTCATATATGGAGGTGACCAAGAGCTCATCGTAAATGGTTACGTTATGCAAGCTTTGACACTGATCCGGACGATTCTAAATCGCAAACCGGATACGTGTTTACATTAAACGGTGGAGCTGTTAGTTGGTGCAGTTCTAAACAAAGCGTTGTGGTGGGATCTACATGTGAAGCGGAGTACATAGCTGCTTCGGAAGCAGCAAACGAAGGAGTCTGGATGAAGGAGTTCATATCCGATCTAGGTGTCATACCTAGTGCATCGGGTCCAATGAAAATCTTTTGTGACAATACTGGTGCAATTGCCTTGGCAAAGGAATCCAGATTTCACAAGAGAACCAAGCACATCAAGAGACGCTTCAATTCCATCCGGGATCTAGTCCAGGTGGGAGACATAGAGATTTGCAAGATACATACGGATCTGAATGTAGCAGACCCGTTGACTAAGCCTCTTCCACGAGCAAAACATGATCAACACCAAAGCTCCATGGGTGTTAGAATCATTACTGTGTAATCTAGATTATTGACTCTAGTGCAAGTGGGAGACTGAAGGAAATATGCCCTAGAGGCAATAATAATGTTATTATTTTATTTCCTTATATCATGATAAATGTTTATTATTCATGCTAGAATTGTATTATCCGGAAACATAATACTTGTGTGAATACATAGACAAACCAAACGTCACTAGTATGCCTCTACTTGACTAGCTCGTTAATCGAAGATGGTTATGTTTCCTAACCATAGACATGTGTTGTCATTTGATTAATGGGATCACATCATTAGGAGAATGATGTGATTGACATGACCCATTCCATTATCTTAGCACCCGATCGTTTAGTATGTTGCTATTGCTTTCTTCATGACTTATACATGTTCCTATGACTATGAGATTATGCAACTCCCGTTTACCGGAGGAACACTTTGTGTGCTACCAAACGTCACAACGTAACTGGGTGATTATAAAGGAGCTCTACAGGTGTCTCCAAAGGTGAATGTTGAGTTGGCGTATTTCGAGATTAGGATTTGTCACTTCGATTGTCGGAGAGGTATCTCTGGGCCCTCTCGGTAATGCACATCACATAAGCCTTGCAAGCATTACAACTAATGAGTTAGTTGCGAGATGATGTATTACGAAACGAGTAAAGAGACTTGCCGGTAACGAGATTGAACTAGGTATTGAGATACCGACGATCGAATCTCGGGCAAGTAACATACCGATGACAAAGGGAACAACGTATGTTGTTATGCGGTCTGACCAATAAAGATCTTCGTAGAATATGTAGGAGCCAATATGAGCATCCAGGTTCCTCTATTGGTTATTGACCGGAGACGTGTCTCGGTCATGTCTACATTGTTCTCGAACCCTAGGGTCCGCACGCTTAAGGTTTCGATGACAGTTATATTATGAGTTTATGAGTTTTGATGTACCGAAGTTAGTTCGGAGTCCCGGATGTGATCATGGACATAACGAGGAGTCTCGAAATGGTCGAGACATAAAGATTGATATATTGGACGGCTATATTCGGACACCGGAAGTGTTCCGGGTGATTTCGGAGAAAACCGGAGAGCCGGAGGGTTACCGGAACCCCCCCGGGAGAAGTAATGGGCCATATGGGCCTTAGTGGAGAGAGAGAGGGGCATCCAGGGTGGGCCGCGTGCCTCCTCCCCCCCTGGTCCGAATTGGACTAGGAGAGGGGGCGCGGCGCCCCCCTTTCCTTCTCCCTCCCCACTTCTTTCCCCCTCCTAGTAGGAGTCCTACTCCTACTAGGAGGAGGACTCCTCCTTGGCGCGCCATAGGGGCCGGCTGGCCTCCTCCCCTTGCTCCTTTATATACGGGGGCAGGGGGCACCCGTAGAAACACAAGTTGATCCACATGATCATATTCTTAGCCGTGTGCGGTGCCCCCTTCCACCATAATCCTCGATAATATTGTAGCGGTGCTTAGGCGAAGCCCTGCGACGGTAGTGCATCAAGATCGTCACCATGCCATCGTGCTGACGGAACTCTTCCCCGACACTTTGCTGGATCGGAGTCCGGGGATCGTCATCGAGCTGAACGTGTGCTAAAACTCGGAGGTGCCGTAGTTTCGGTGCTTGATCGGTCGGGCCGTGAAGACGTACGACTACATCAACCGCGTTGTGCTAACGCTTTCGCTGTCGGTCTACAAGGGTACGTAGATCACACTCTCCCCTCTCGTTGCTATGCATCATCATGATCTTGTGTGTGCGTAGGAAATTTTTTGAAATTACTATGTTCCCCAACACATGGCACGCGGTCGGACTCCGCCGAGCACGGGCTGGATTCCAGCCAGCGGCACTCGCAGGTTCAGCCCCCCGCGGCCGGAGACGGGGAGGGGGTGGGAGAAGCCATGGTGAGGTGGGCGACGGCGCCGAAGTGGCGGCCGGGACGGAGGGGAGGTGGTCGACGGTGGCCGGAGTGGCCGCCGGCGATATGGGAGCGGAGCTAGGCTAGGGAACAGAGAATGCTCGGCCGTTGTACACACCAACCGATCGAGTACTACTATATCTGTCTTACATGAAAAAAAAAGTAAGGTTATCTGAAATGGGAAAAGCTTACCTTCAGCCGACCGATGTCGCACGCGCATCTGCCGGCGCCGTGTCCGTTGGATCGCCTGTTGATCAGACAGATGAGAACGGCCCCGCTTTCCTTGTCACACGCGTTCGTTTTCTGAAATAGAGCTATTGTTTCGGATAAGCATTCGTGCCACTGGCCTCCATTGACTCTTGTCTCTGAGAGGGCGATGCTTCTGGCTTTAGGAGGGCGGCGGGGGCGGGGGCGGGGGCGTTCGGCGACTGGGCATATCCAACGCAGCGGCGACAGCGACGGGTTCGGCAGTGGCCGACGTCGACTCCAGCAGGTATGGATGGAGACCCCCTCCCATTCCCCCTGCATTTCTAGGCGAGCACTGTCCTGGCACCACCAACACT
Source organism: Triticum urartu (assembly GCF_056163025.1). Taxonomy (NCBI): domain Eukaryota; kingdom Viridiplantae; phylum Streptophyta; class Magnoliopsida; order Poales; family Poaceae; genus Triticum; species Triticum urartu. The sequence goes on from NC_141875.1 coordinate 364,995,169, forward strand.
AGACATAGCCACATCACAACACTTTACGTTCACGCACACTCCAAGTTTCTGCAACAACAACGTTGTTGCGGAACGGCGACAACGAAGACTGCGCGACACGACTAGAGATTTTGTTGCAATTTTTATAGCAAGGGTCTTGTTACAGAAAATTAGGCACGGCATGAGATGTCTTTTTAGTTTTTGCAACAAGAGTCTTATTGCAAAAAAATAGAAAATAAGAGTTTTTGCAACAAGGGACTTGTTGCAGAAAATTATAAAAAATGACTTTTCGCAACAAAGCTCTTATTGCAAGAAATTAGAGATGAGAAAGTTTCGCAACAAAGCTCTTGTTGGAGGAAATTGGAGAGAAGATTTCAGACCTAAAGTAGCTCCTACGCGCCGGCGGCGGGCTGATTTCGCGGTGGGTTGGCGGCGGCGCCACACAGGGCGCAGCTCAGTCGGGGTCGGGTCAAGGCTGACTTGTTTCTGCAACAAAGCGTTTGTTACGAGAAATAACGAGTGAGCATGCGGGCGTAGCAGCGCCCAAAATGCATCTAAAATACTAATCTATAATATTATGTAATATTATGCATTACGGAGGTAGTACGTATGCACAATACTAACTTACTACTACCCTTACGAGCAGCATACATTGCCACGTCCAACGCGTTGCCGACTTGGCAACCAACACGATGCAACCCCGTATGCGGTACAACCACCGGAGTAGGATACGGTTTACAACTCTCACACGATCACTTTCCTAAACATATTTAAACAAACTTGGTGAGAAAACTATCTAGGACTCTAAACTTTGGTGACCTTAGACTACAACTAGGTTAATTTCTACATTAGCTTTTCCAATTTTGTGTTAATTTGTAGGAGGTGGTCTAAAATGTTCAGTTTTAGGGGAAGATGCTTTAAGTTTACAATGGGGCAGCCAGTGAGCTGTTATCATGAAGCAATCTATTACAGAATCAACAACATCGTTCTTCCCAAAATTTCATTCCGATAAGATACATTTGCTTAACTTGTGCTTATTATATCAATGTGGCAAACTGCATATACCAGAATACGTATGTACTATTACTATTTGCTATCATCAGTTGAGCAGGTCGTCCGAGGTGCAGTACTGACCGCCGGCGAGCGCCCGGTAGTAGCGGTCCCTGCAGTAAACCGGGCGTCCATTGGCGGCCTCCGCAGCAGCCGCAGCGAGGTCGTCGTCTTGCCTCACCTCGGCAGGCAGCTTCAGCAGGTCCTCTCTCCTGCACGCAGGCACGCCCCAGTCAATTCCGCTTGCAACAATGGCTTACAGTCTATTGTGAAAGCTGGGTAGCAGCATCGAGTTGACTCACTCACCTCATGATCGGCTTAGAGGAGGCGGTAGTGGGGGCTCCATTGAAGGAGTGGACGAATTCCTCGACGGGGGCGGCGAAGGCGAAGAGTGCCACCGCCCCGACGAGCAGCGCACCGGTGCCCACCAGTGTCTGTTTGAGCAGGTTGATCACCGGCTTTACCTGAAGAATCCGTCGATCACCAAGATAAAATGTGAAAAATCCATTTTTATAGTTATATAAGCGTCAACGATCATACATGTTTTCCCGCCAAAAGAAAGAAGCATATGGAATGATAAGAAAAGACAAGCTACAAGTTACCTTGTAAGATCCCAATAGCCTGTCGCGAGCCAGCACCTGCATCAGGAAGGAATTATACGTTTAAAGGCAGTCTGAATTGCATGGCTGTGCTTAAGCTGAACAAGCAAGCATGTACCCCTCAGTTTCTAAATATTTGTCTTTTTAGAAATTTAAATGGACTATCACATACGGATATATATAGACATATTTTAGAGTGTAGATTCGCTCGTTTTGCTTTGTATATAGTCACTTATTGCAATCTTTAAAAAGACAAATATTTAGGAATGGAGGGAGTATGATGATACATACCTCTGCTGGCTTGACCCACATTTGGCCATCGTACCACCCGGTTTCTTCATACGGCACGACTGCCGATAATAGCCTGTCACCCACGTAGCTCCAACCCTACAGCACTAGCACGTATTGTTATACTAGCACAGTTTTCTCAAATACGGCCGACGTTTGCCAAGCTTACCAGGTAGATCCTGAGAACCACAAGAGACACCAGGAGCAGGGTCCCAATCCCAGCAGCTAGCACGAACTTGAGTGGATCCTGCATAGCGTTGACATACATATCATGGAGAAATTGGTCAAACAACACTGTGAGGAACAACATACTAGCACAATTTCCGCTGCTCATTAAACTGAAAATATAGAACCATAACGAACGGGCGTACCTTTCCGGGACTGAAACTTGCGGCTGAGATTGGGGCCGCCAGAACTGTAAATGTGACCAGGCACAGGCTGCCTAGGCGCATGAAGAAAGAGCCTGGACTCAGCTCTGCCCAAGAGTACAAGGTGCTCTCCTTGAGAGCGGAGTACTCGTTAACCTGAGCCAATCATCCACATTAAGCAGCAAAATCTTTCATTCAGACTGCAAGCTAGGTGCATGCCCAAGTGTCTAATTTCTTTTGTGCGAGACGCTAAATCATACCGGTCTTTGCTCGTATGGGACTCCGATCTCCATCCTGGGGTCCCAGCTCGGGCCGCCCCCGGCGAAGCGGCTTCGGCTGCTCTCCGGCTCCTCCTCCTTGAGCGCCATCGCCACCGCCACGCTCCTCAGCCTCTTTGCTCTCGTGGACGCTCCACCGCCCTGCGGAAGGGCTCCGGCGAGACGCCGCGGGGATGCTGTCGCGCCATGGTCATGCCCAAGAAGCAGCGCCACAGGCTGGACGGTGGTAATCTTCAGGCGGAGCAACATGGAAAAACTCGCGCCTATTATCTTCTAGCCCACCGTACGTACTGAACTCGGGGAGCGAGAGGGCACCATGTATAGCCGTGAACCTTTTACGTGGCCCAGGTTTTTCTTTTTTGCCTGCAGTTTTTCACTTTTTTGTGGCTCAGGCAGTGGAGTGGTCGCGACGGCCAGGTCTGGACACTCTGCCTACACGTGGTGGGATGCGCCGTGGCACGCTGCCTGCTCGTGCCGGCGCACGGCAAGCCAGGTGCGGACCACTATACATTGTTCTCCAATAATAAAAATATAATCATCCCAAAAACTTAAACTCGCAGCTGCGCTATCCGGCGGAGCCGAGCGCACACGCGAGTTGTCCGATGACTACGCACCTGCTAAATGATAAAACTGCTAAAAAAACGGCCTCCTTCCTCCTTGCGATGTACCTGCCGTTGTCAGATGGTGGAGGATCACTAAGGATTACCTGCATGCATATGTTGATGTCATCTCACATTATTCCGTCTTTTTAAAAAAAAAGTATAACTTTTGAACCGAGTGTCAGAATGAAAATTCGTTTTCGCCATTAGGTTTCTCGCGACGAGATCTTCAAAACTAGATCTCATATGTGTATGTTTCGATGAATTTTTTTAAGCAATTTTGGTTCTAGTTGAGGCAAATTTAGTACTAAACAAAAGCAACTTCCTTGCATCATGTGTAATAGTGAATTTACCTATCAAGTATATCGTAGACGACATAAAAACCATGTGGGATAAATTTTCATTGTATGTAGGCAACTGCGCATCATTCGTAGGCAACTTTATAATATTGTAGGCAACTTAGTTTTTAAGGTAGGCTGACAGTATCTTAAGGGGGCTACCATGACTAGCTAGTAGTTTAACATCATCCTTAGTTGCATACAACTTAGCTTCATACATAGGCGGCTTTGGACCTAAATTGCTAACGCTACTTAGTTTTAAAAGCAACTTTGATGCTTGATGAGGCAACTTTAATGCTAAATAGAAGCAACTCCACTCCTAAAAATAATTAATTAGCAACAATAAGCAACTAACTAATAATACAGAACAACTACCGAACTGAGGTAGATAATATCACATCACCTTTATGAGCAACTTTCCTTCCACAAGAGGCAACTCTAGTGCTAAAAGCGGGCAACATCACTACCTTGTGTGTCCTAGTTAATTTTGTCTAACATTCTCCTAACTTCCTCATCGGTACTTCTAAGTTGCCTATTGTTCATGCTCATATGTCGTTGTTTCTAAATTGCCTATAATACTATGATGTCGTCTACCGATGATGCCCTTGTGTCTGCTATATATTGCTAGTTATGGTAGGCAACATGATGATGAATCTTGGCCACTTCGGAGTGTTTGTAGGCAACTTAGAAAAAACAATGATAAACAACTTCATATTATTCTAGGCAACTATTTTAACAAAATTAGGCAACTGAGCAGCAATTGTAGGAAACTAATTACCCGTAGCAGGCAACTAGGCATCAATTATAGGCAATTTATAGCATTTATAGTCAATTGAATATCAACTGTTTGCAACTAACCATCAACAATAGGCAATTGAACGACCATGATACACAAGTTAGAATAATGTTAACAAAACTGACAAATAAACATAGTGCAGTGAAGTTGCTTTGTATGTACACTAAAGATGCCTTATGTTTTGTGTGATTTTTCTTGTTTTTATGCAAACCAACCTAATAGTGAGTCCAACTAGGCCAAAAAGAAGTCCAACTAGGCCAAAAAGAAGTTGCTCCTCAATAGCACTATAGTTGCCTCAATTGCACCCAAAGTTGCCCTAAAAAAAGTTTGACGAAACCAACTCATATGAGATCTCGTTTTGAAGAACTTGTCGTCAGAAACCTGACTGTGAAAACGGAACTTGATTTTGATGCTTCAATCAAAAGTTATGACTTTTACAACTTTTTAAACCCTAAATAAATGCACATGGGAGACGATCTAGGCTGATTCAATCAGTAGCCACGTGCGCTACAGGGGGTTCGGATCCTCTGTAGTCCAGTAATTACTGTACGGATACTGTAGCTATCAAAATCCGCCGTCCGTTTCAATCTGATGGCTCTCCTTCCTTCCCTCACCCTTTGCAGCAGTGGAGGATCCTAAAGACTGCGACCGTGACGGCCGGCAGAAGCGCACCGATAAGAAGCGACCACCACATAGCCTTACTAGCTGGTGCGTTTGCGTAGTTGCCCTTGCCGTGGCTCGGGTCGCCGGATGGGTAGCAGACGAAGACAAGCACACATGTATAGAAGATGATGCTGGCGAAGAGCAGCACCATGATCGGGCGGACCATGGACCATGGGCGGAGCGTACACGATCGTCGGCGTCCCGTACACGGGCACAGTGGGCATACTGTACATGAGCATGGGCGTCCGCATGTACTCCGGCGCCTCAGTCTGGTGTCGGCGTCCCGTACTCCGGCAACGGTTTCATGTGTCGGTGCATGAAGAAAGGTTTCCTCGCGAGCACCTAGACGTCGTCAACATCCGTCGCGTCCTCGACAACGGCAGCAAAGGCGCCCTCGCCTTCGGACAGCAGTGGCACGATCCTTGACTGCTCCTACCCTTGGCACGCCGCGCAGCTCGCCACGCTCTGGAGTGTGCGAAGCACTTGGCAGCGCCACGCGGGCCGGACGGGAGGGTGGTAGTACTCCGGCATTGACATCCCGTAGTGCAGCACATCAGATCCGATCATCGGAGTGGTCATGCACGCTGGCCATCCATACTGTTCCAGCAAACAACACATGATCAACCGAATTATTTCAACCACACACCAAGGCAGTAAGGCTATGTGGCGGCTGGTTCTTACCGGTGCACTTCCGCCGGCCACCGTGGTCGTGGTCTTTAAGAGCCTCCCCTGCTGCAAAGGGTGAGAGACGGAACGAGAGCCGTGGGATTTTAGCAGACGGTGGATTTGGACAGCTACAGTACCCGTACAGTAATTACTGGACTGCAGAGGAGCCGAACCCCGTTACGGGATATGACCAAACAATTTCCTTTTCTACACTAGACAGCTGGACATAACGACATGCACTTACTATATACGGCAATGCGCTCAAATCAACAAATGAGTGCAGCGGCGCTCCCTAGCCTCGTCCTATAATCATAGACCTACTAAATTTTATTAAACCTTCCAAACTAATTCTGCCCCCTTCCCTACTGAGGTGGGCCCTTTCCCTCCCATATTTTCCAAGGGAAATGTTTCCATCTGGCCGAAACGTTGCGCCGGACGCACGCAGGCCTTGCGATCAATATGGATTGTGCATTGCCTGGGCCTCCCTCTTTTCCCTTTCCCGTACAAACCGATTTCCCACCTTCCCCTTACTTCAACCTCACGACGAGCACTAGGCGCCGCTACAATCACACAGTTCCTTCATCTTCGCTCTCATGCGCAGCACCCCAGCATGAACAAGGCCTTGCTCATAGGGTGAGTCACGTCGGGGTGGATAAAACGTCGACAATCAGTGCCTCCTCCCTCCCTTTTCCCCCTCTCAGCCCCGCATCCTCGCCTTCCCGCGCACGAGCTGCAACTGGCAGTTGTCAGAGCTGTAAACAGCTTTACAAACGCTACGAACGACTTCTTTTTTGTTGGAACCATTAAACTGACGACGGTGAGCTACAAACGACAGTCGATGGAGCTGCAACCAGTGGTACAAAATGCTACAACCGTCCTTTTTTTGCTGGAACCAGAAAGAGCGGAGGCTGCGAATGGCGCAGGAGGAGATGCAAATAGTACCGCAAAATGCTACATCTTTTGTCCAAGGAAGCTAACATATGCTTCTAAAAAAGCTTCAAACAAATACGGGGAAGTTGTGGGGTGGCCAACGCGCATACTGAAAAAGCTGCAACCGGCTACGAGATAGTGGCAATGGGTCATATGAAAAGCTTCAACCGAGGAACGACAAGCTGATGATGGAGAGTGGCGATGACAAAAGCTGAGCGGCGTTGCACGGGGTGATGCAACTCACGACGACGGCGGTGCTAATTTTCTGTTGCAACCGTTATCGTCGTTTGCTACGACCGGCGGAATTTTTTGCTACATCCATTCATGGCAGAGCGGCGACTTAGGATGGCGGTGACGCTATTTTTTGCTACAACCATCATCGTTTTTTGTTACGACCAGCGGGATTTTCGCTACATCCTTTCCATGGTGCGAATGGTGGTCGTCGTTCCTAGAAACTCATGGGGCGAGCGTCGACGGTGAAGACGGCAGGGGCGCACTGGAGTGCTGAAACCATCAGCATCGACTGTAGGAGTTTCATTCGGTTGACGCGGAATTTGCAACCGATTGACGCCGAGATTTTTGCAACCGACACTACTGCAGGATGGTCCAAACGCGACACTACGATCAGAGACCCTTCGAAGAAACTGTGTGCGATGCCATAATCGCAAACGGTGGTGTAAAAAACCCATCAAAAAAGGTGCAAAACGTTTGCGATGGCAGATGCATCAAACACGGTTCAGAATTTAGTTGCGTGTGTGATGCAGGGCATACGTTTCAGCTCAATTAACTATTTGGGATGAGGAGGCACAAAAGAAACGGGCAGCCAGATGAAGGCATGTGCGATATACAACATACAGTTCACTGGGATGAACTGTGTGTGATTAGGCAACACAATGGAAACGGTTCAACTGAACAAGATGTGTGTGATACGCGGTAAACAGGTCCGTAATCTAAAATGTGTGCGAAGACCAATAATAACACAGACGATTGCTGCTAATAAGCCGTGTGAATTGCTCTGTCTAAAGTAGAATAACATGTATATATATAACTGAAATAAACATCCAATTACATAAGTGACTATATAGATCATTCACACACACCTCAATAAACAATGGCATGCATTCTAAAGTAGGAGAAACGATCGTCTAGTCATCTACTTCCTGTGACGCTCCCAGCATTGCTATGTGGCTCTCCCTCATCTGGGTCAGGAAGAAGACATTTCCTCATGTCAACGATCCGCCTGCACATCTCGTAGCTTGTGTACGCGTTCATGGCCACGTACTTGACATGTTGTTCATCCAGTCTCTTATGCCACACACTGTGCCAGGCGTTCTTGTCCTTATTGCTCTCTTGCTTCATCCTCGCGTAGTAGGGGTCGATGATGGCCGAGGCGAGGTCAACCAGGGAGTTCAGTTTGCTTTTTGTCACTGCCCCAGACCTTGTAGTGGTGTTGGATGTTGACAAGATTCGGGCATTTCAAGTCCGAAACCTTGAGCGCTTTTAGATCGTTGTGGTGTCCACCGTAGCGAAACAGTAGTCGGAGCTGTTGATAAACTTGGAGAAACGCTCGCAAGGCCTTGTGGCAAGGTGGAAGTGGTAGACGAGGATGTCATGTCGCACACACAACTGGACGACGGAAACCTTCTGATCGTGCCCGACACGACCGATGGTGTACTCGAGGTCGAAGCCGACCACTCGGTACTTGTCCTCGGCAAGGAACTGCTCCATAGTTTAGATGGAGCTCTCCACCGAGAACGGATCGTTCGTGTACACCACCGAGAGGGCCTTCCCCCTCACGTGGGTGTCCACTACGTGATGCGTGGTGAACTACCCACAGTTGTCATCGTCGGCCGCTGGGAGCGCCATTGGAGCCACAAGGAGCGCCATTGGAACCGCTGGATGTCCTCTTTGTATGTGTCCTCGTGGGTGTGCTTATTGTGTCGTGTGAGACAACAGGTGAAGGTAAATGGCCGCAGGAATAAAAGAGGGTCAGGCGGCGTGGATTCTCGGCGTGTCCGCATGGCAGTTTTTGCAGCGGGTAACTGCATCGTTGCGCCGCGCCCGGCGCAACCACTTGAACGTGCATGATCATGCGCCGACCCAAAACACTGGCAGCGCGCATGGAGGGACGAGGGCAGAGCAACCGGAGGGACACGAGAGCAGAGCGCGCACGGCGGGACCCGAGCAGAGCGCGTCGCGGCCGCCTGAACCGCAAGCAACCACACACATAGAGCAGTTGAACACGCAGGAAATGGTCTCCTACAAGTCGGCCGACAGTTGCGTCGCTGCGTAGAGAGCGGCCATGTGGTACCACCTCCGCCTAGTCTATAGTCTCCTTTATATCCCGTGCCATATTTTGCCCTCAAATTTAACCAACAAAATGTTAATGCATGTTTCAAAAATTATATAATTGGAAACTATGTTCAAATACAAATCCAACTATATAATTTTTGGCGACATGCATTCGTATTTTATTAGTTAAATCATACTTATAAACCAGGACGGTGGTATAGTAGGTAATTAAATCACAAACTTTTTTTATTAACCGTATGTGTACGTGGCCTTTCGTCCTCCTCTCGCACGTCTTGTCACCCCGCTGCTGCAGACGGCTTACAGCGCAAGATTGCGCAGCGTGCGGGGGCGTTCTTTTTGCCAAACGGTGGCGCCAATGAATCGTCGGTGAGCCCGTTCCCGTGCAACCTCGCAGGTTCCCGTGCAAGCTTCCCGCCCGACTCGGTGAAATCCCCCAAAATCCCAATGCTTACGGCCTGCTATAAAAACCCTCATGGCCGGCGAGTCCTGCGTCGCATTTTCCCCTCCATCACTGTAGCTTATCTCATCTGCTTCTCCCACGTCTGCCAATGGCACCGGTCCATCATCGTCGCTCAGCCACTCTGTCGTCATCAGAGGACAGCTCTAGCTGGGAGGCTACACCGCGACGGCGGCGCAGTCCCTGACATAGTGTAGTGCGCGTGGCGTCCTTGTTGGGTGTGCGTGGAACACCCACCACACGCTCCGCCGCTAGTGCCCGTCGGCAGCTGTTGCCGGCCGCCGTTGCTGCCACACCACCATCGAAAGCCAGGGCCATCGCCCGCTCCGCCGCCGTGGCCCGAAGGCGGGAGATGGCCGTTGTGGCCGCCACCCGACTGCCGGCCACTGTGGCCATCACCCGCTCCGCCACCGCAGACCGAAGGCGGGAGGTGGTGGTCGTGGCCGCCAGCCCACCGTCGACCGCCGGGGTCATCACCCGCTCCGCCACCGCTGTCCGAAGGCGGGAGGCGGAGGTGGATGCCCGCACATGCGACAGCGACCTTGCGTGCTACACCGAGTTCCTGGGGGAGGAGAAGGAGCGCCTCGTCGAGCACGCAAAGAGCCTTACCGCCGTAGTGGCCGTGGCACATGCCACCTCAGAGGCGAGGAATCAGGAGATCTACGAGGAGAACCACCGCTTCGAGAGGGGTCGTCTGGAGCGGTAGAGGGCATTCGAGGTCAGCGTCGTTGAAGCCGCATTAGCGGCAGGCACTTCATTGCGGTTGCCCAGCTCATCGGTAGGCTCCTCCTCCTCCGCCTCTTACTGAGCACGCTCGGCAGAGGAGAGGCAGCCAAAAGTAGTACAAAGCCCCTCCGCAGTAATAGTAGTATTTAGGGGCTATTTTGTTTAGTTCATCTGACTATAGATGTGGTGGAACTGTACAACATACTTAAAATTAGCTAGTATATATAGTTGAACTAGCTATTTCAATACATGGTTGGCAACAATTGGGGAAAAGTTTGGTCGGTTCAGCTGTCGAGTTGAACTGTTTGTATAAATTAAGAACGACTGCTTAATCTACGAATAAAATCTATGCTTAATTACTGAATTTTAGTTGCAAAAATTAGATACTACTAGTGATTTTTAGCTTCATATTTTGACAAATCGCAGTGTGATACGTCTCCAATGTATCCACTTTTCCAAACACTTTTGCCCTCGTCTTGGACTCTAATTTGCATGATTTGAATGGAACTAACCCGGACTGGCGCTGTTTTCAGCAGAATTACCATGGTGTTATTTATGTGCAGAAACAAACGTTATCGGAATGACCTGAAACTTCACGGAGCAATTTTTTGGAAAATATAAAAAATACCTGCAAAAGATGAAGGCCAGGGGCCCACCACCTCTCCATGAGGGTGGGGGGCGCGCCTACCCCCCTAGGGCGCTCCCCCTACCTCGTGGGCCCCCTGGTGCCTCTCCGACTGCAACTCCAACTCTATATATTGTGTTTCAGGGAGAAAAAAACCAGAGAGAAGAATTCATCACGTTTTACGATACGGAGCCGCCGCCAAGCCCTAAAACCTCTCGGGAGGGCTGATCTGGAGTCCGTTCGGGGCTCCGGAGAGGGGAATCCGTCGCCATCATCATCATCAACCATCCTCCATCACCAATTTCATGATGCTCACCGCCGTGCGTGAGTAATTCCATCGTAGGCTTGCTGGACGGTGATGGGTTGGATGGGATCTATCATGTAATCGAGTTAGTTTTGTTAGGGTTTGATCCCTAGTGTCCACTATGTTCCGAGATTGATGTTGCTATGACTTTGCTATGCTTAATGCTTGTCACTAGGGCCCGAGTGCCATGATTTCAGATCTGAACCTATTATGTTTTCATCAATATATGAGTGTTCTTGATCCTATCTTGCAAGTCTATAGTCACCTATTATGTGTTATGGTCCGTTAACCCTGAAGTGACAATAATCGGGATACTTACCGGTGATGACCGTAGTTTGAGGAGTTCATGTATTCACTATGTGTTAATGCTTTGTTCCGGTACTCTATTAAAAGGAGGCCTTAATATCCCTTAGTTTCCGTAAGGACCTCGCTGCCACGGGAGGGTAGGACAAAAGATGTCATGCAAGTTCTTTTCTATAAGCACGTATGATTATATTCAGAATACATGCCTACATTACATCAATGAACTGGAGCTACTTTTGTGTCACCCTAGGTTATGACTGTTACATGATGAACCGCATCCGGCATAATTCTCCATCACTGATCCATTGCCTACGAGCTTTCCACATATTGTTCTTCGCTTATTTACTTTTCCGTTGCTATTGTTATCATCACTACAAAATACCAAAAACATTACTTTTACTATTGTTACCTTTTGCTACCGTTACCACTACTATCATATTACTTTGCTACTAAATACTTTGCTGCAGATATTAAGTTTCAGGTGTGGTTGAATTGACAACTCAGCTGCTAATACTTGAGAGTATTCTTTGGCTCCCCTTGTGTCGAATCAATAAATTTGGGTTGAATACTCTACCCTCAAACATTGTTGCGATCCCCTATACTTGTGGGTTATCAAGACTATTATCTAGCGCCGTTGCCGGGGAGCATAGCTCTATTCTTTGAGTCACTTGGGATTTATATCTGCTTATCATTATGAAGAACTTGAAAGATCCAAGAACCAAGATTTATCCCTCCACTATGAGGGGAGGTAAGGAACTGCCATCTAGCTTTGCACTTGATTCACCTTCTGTTTTGAGTAAGCTTGCGACACCTACACCTGCTTCTGCTATTTGTTCTGATATGTCGCATGTTATTGATGATGCCACTTCTGCTATGCATCATACTTATGATGAAACTACTTCTATGCCTGATACTATTGTGCCACTTAGTGATTTTCTTGATGAACAAATTGCTAGGGCTAGAGAGATTGAAAATATTGAATCTGATAATACTGATGAAAGTGGTGATGAAGAATCACTTGTTATTATTGAGGGTTATGTTTTTGATCAAGAAGCTTCTTTAGCTATTTTAGCTTGCAAAGATAGAAACGAACTTAAGAGGTTATTAGCTAAATGGAACAAGCAATCTCTAAATGCTAGAATGAAACCTGACCCTGCTTTTGCTACTTCACCTATCTGTGTTACCGATAAGGATTATGAATTCTCTGTTGATCCTGATATAATTACTTTGGTTGAATCTGATCCTTTTCATGGCTATGTATCTGAAACTGTTGTGGCACATTGTCGGTGTCAAAATCGGCGGATCTCGGGTAGGGGGTCCCGAACTGTGTGTCTAGGCCGGATGGTAACAGGAGGTAGGGGACACGATGTTTTACCCAGGTTCGGGCCCTCTTGATGGAGGTAAAACCCTACATCCTGCTTGATTAATATTGATGATATGGGTGTTACAAGAGTAGATCTACCACGAGATCAGAGAGGCTAAACCCTAGAAGCTAGCCTATGGTATGATTGTATGTTATGGTTGTCGTCCTACGGACTAAAACCCTTCGGTTTATATAGACACCGGAGAGGGTTAGGGTTACACAAGGTCGGTTACAAAGGAGGAGATATCCATATTCGTATTGCCTAGCTTGCCTTCCACACCAAGTAGAGTCCCATCCAGACACGAGACGAAGTCTTCAATCTTGTATCTTCATAGTCTAACAGTCCGGCCAGTGGAGATAGTCCGGCTATCCGGAGACCCCCTAATCCAGGACTCCCATAGTAGCCCCTGAACCAGGCTTCAATGACGATGAGTCTGGCGCGCAATATTGTCTTCGGCATTGCAAGGCGGGTTCCTTCTCCGAATACATCACAGAAGAATTTGAATACGAGGATAGTGTCCGACCCTGCAAAATAAGTTCCACATTCCACCATAGAGAGAATAATATTTTCGCAGATCTAATTCGCTGGCTTGTTTCGGCAACATGACGTTACGTCATGGCCTGGTGATTATTCGAACCGTTTCTTTTAACCAGCCCCGCACATAACGCGAGGCAGTTTTTTGACACGTCTTGTCAAAGCAGAGATCGTGTCCCCTTATTATGGGATTCTCATCAATACGGGCGTGGATAACCCAACCGCGCCATCAATTGCGGCGCTTGGGGGATAAGCGAGTTTTACCAGGCAAGTGGGGACGCTTAGTTTCATCCGCCCATATAAAGGGATAAGGATTCACCTTTCTATCCACGCCTTCTTCCTCCTTTGCTCATCCGCTTCCGCACACTCGAGCTCTAGCGCCCAAGTCCTCACTTCCATCTCAACCTTCTCCAACCATGTCCGGAGCGGGAGGCAAGTGGATGGTCTCCTCCGTCACGGAGGGAGACATCAAAAAACTGAGGAGAGCCAGATACCTGCCCGACGACATCGCGCACCGGCTCCTAGATGAGGGGCAGCTCATCCCCACCCCCAGGCCCCATGAGAGGGTGGTATTCCTCACCCATTTCCTCCGTGGACTGGGATTCCCTCTCCATCCCTTATAAGGTGCCGGAGAAGACCAAGAAGGCCAAGGGAGCTCGAAAGAGTTCCTGACGCCAGGCATCGTCGGACTCACCATCCGATGACTCTGCGGCACACTCTTCCCCCGAAGACGAGGAAGAAGAAGAAGAAGAAGAAGAAGAAGAAGAAGAAGAAGAAGAAGATGCTCCCCCACCGACTGGGGGAGACAGAAAAAGGAAGGCCGCCCCAACTGGGGGGCCGAAGGGTCCAAGAAGGGAAGGACCCTCCTTCCAGACAGCTCCACTGCCGCCAACGAAGGCGAAGACGAGTGGTTGCCCAGGGCCAAGCCCCTGGGGAGATCATAAGTATTCAGATACCAAAGTAACCCATAGGATTCCTTTGTCGCACTGCTTTCCCTAATCGCCGAACATAATTACGCAGGCCGCCACGAGCTAATATCGAGGTATCGTCGGATGGCTCCATGGGCTCGTCGGACATGGATAGCGATCCAGTCCCGACCGCCACCTCCCCTCATCCTGCCGACGACGCCGAAGTGTTGTCTCAAGAGGCACCGAATCGAGGGGGGTCCGTCCCGGAGGCGCCTCAAGGCGACCTTCCGGACTCTGGGAGCCGAGGGGACGGGGTCCCCGAGAGCTCCGAGTTAGGCCCTCAGCCGAACATCGCGCCGGATCCTCCAACAGTTCCGGGCTTGGGCAGGCGGTCCCCTTCTAAGAGGGGCAAAACGCCAGTGCCGTTGACCTCTACCCATCCAGAGGCACCGGACAACCTGCTGGAAGCGCTTCGCAGCGCTTCCATCAATGAGGAGCACCGCACCATCATGAGTGCGGTGATCCAGAAGGTTCAGTCCACCAAGAGCGGATTGACTGAAGCCTGTGCCAGCCTTCTAACAGGCTTCCAGGTAAGTGTTTTAAAATGTAGTAGAAGTATTACCGCATAGACAGTAGCCCCTGATGCTTTGTTCGGTGTTCACAAAGAAAAGCCGAATAGAGGATCAAATAATATCGCAGGAGTCTAATATAAGTATGTCAATATGCATATGCAGGCTTCTCAGCTGGCGTCCGCCGCACTAACTGCGGAGGTCACCGTACTGAAGCAGGACCTTGATGGGTCCAAGAAAGAGCTCGGCCTTGCTAAGAGGTAGCTCGAGGAGAACGAGGGTAAGTAATACCCTGTCTATAGATATGTATATATAAAAAAGGACGCGATTGCAAAATGACAGGGTCATTGTATGTTTTGCCAGGGGCCACGACCGAGGTGGCGACCCTGAAGCAAGCGCTGACCAAGGCCGAAGATACAGCGGCCAAGGAGCGCACCGAGCGAGAGAGGCACGAGGCTCGGGTGGGCGAGGTGCAGCAAGAGCTCCAGGCTCTCGTGACGAAGCACGAGGCGTTGGAGCTTGACTTGAAGACGCGAGAGTCTGTGCTTGCCGCGGCCCATGAGAGCGCGAAGAGTGCCAAGGCCGAGGCCTAGAAGGCCCTTCAGGAGATCGATGCGATGAAGAAGATAGTGGCGAGTAAGGCTTTCTATATGAAAAACAAGCATGTCAAAGTGAATTACTGATTACTTACCCGAATCCGGTGCTCTTCAGGAGCATTCGCAGATTTGCCCCGCAGTGTGTCCGATGCCGCACAATTTTACCAGGCCGAGGACGGAAGCTCGACGGAGAAGTTGTTCTGGTCTCAGTATGCTGAGGCCGAACATCCGGTGCCGATGAGCGACCAGCTGAAGCAGATGGTCGAGCTACATAAGGCGACCGATCAGGCCATGAAGGGCTTTATAGTCTGGCTGTGGCCTGGCGACGCCCTTCCGAACAGCTTCTTCGGCCTGGTGAGGCCGCTTGTGGATGCCTGCCCATGGCTGGAGGTTGTCAAGTGATCCGTCTGCATTGAAGGTGCACGTCGGGCTTTCGCCCGTGTAAAAATGCAGTGGGTCAAGCTAAACGCCGTGAAGCTGATCAAGGAGGGGCCGCCGGAGGGCAAGGAGCACCGCCACCCCGAGATGTATTACGAGGGTGTTCTGCCGGGTGCCCGTCTTATCGCGGATGAGTGTTCGAAAGATGTAATATTTGAGTAAACTTTCTCGTTTTATCCTGTATTTATGAAAACCTGTTTCATATGCACTATGCAACGCTTGTTTGAATTTAAAATATTACCTTCTGTTTGGCTGTTTATCGAATCTGAGAGATGGCTAGTCCTCGGCTTCTGCCCCCATGCCGCTAGAGCTGGGGTGTTCGGGATAAACCTAAGCACTCTTGTTCCCATATTTGGGTCCTTCGAGGGAGGTGCTCAGCACAACGAACAAGGAAACCGGACTAATATTGCTTTATCACTCTCACTTAGCCATATAATTCTATAATTTTAAATTTCGGCGAAGCCCCTGGTATTCGGAAGGCCGAATTCGGGGAGAGATACACGCCTTTAAGCCGGACAGGGCCGGCCCCTCGCCCTAAGCGGCATAAGTCTTTAGGGACTCGAAAAACCTCGCCGAACAGCGACCAGTCTCTCGCGGGGTCCTCGCATCTTAAGCTTGAGGTATGCATAATGCGGTACTGCATTGAATCTAGCAAATGCGGTTCGCCCGAGCAGCGCATGATAACCACTACGGAATGGGACCATATCGAAGATTAACTCTTCGCTTCGGAAGTTATCCGGGGATCTGAAGACCACATCCAGTGTAATTGATCCTGTGCAATGGGCCTCTACACCTGGAATAACGCTCTTAAAGGTCGTTTTTGTGGGTTTGATCCTTGAGGGTTCTATACCCATTTTGCGCACTGTGTCCTGATAAAGCAGGTTCAGGCTGCCGCCGCCATCCATAAGGACTCGAGTGAGGTGAAATCCGTCGATGATTGGGTCTAGGACCAGTGCGGCAAATCAGCCATGACGGATACTAGTGGGGTGGTCCCTGCGATCGAAGGTGATCGGGAAGGAGGACGAAGGGTTGAACTTTGGGGCGACTGGATCCAATGCATATACGTCCCTGAGCGCACGCTTCCGCTCCCTCTTGGGAATGTGGGTTGCGTATATCATGTTCATCGTCCGCACTTGCGGGGGAAACCTCTTCTGTCCTCCGGTGTGCGGCTGCCGGGGTTCCTCCTCGTCATCGCTATGTGGCCCCTTGTCCTTGTTTTCGGCAATTAACTTGCCGGCCTGCTTGAACACCCAACAATCCCTGTTGGTGTGATTGGCTGGCTTGTCTGGGGTGCCGTGTATTTGACACGAGCGATCGAGTATACGGTCGAAGCTGGACGGACCCGGCGTACTTTGTTTGAATGCCTTTTTCCGCTGACCGGGTTTAGAGCCTTTGAATCCGGCATTGACTGCCGTATCCTCAGTATTTTTGCTGTTAATGCGGCGCTTATGCTTGTTGCGACGTGACCTACTATTGCCGTCCTTGGTATCTATGGTACCATGGTTTTTTGAGAGGTTATTACTGCGAGCCAGCCAACTATCTTCTCCCGCACAAAAGCGGGTCATGAGCGTCATGAGAGCTGCCATAGATTTCGGCTTTTCCTGACCAAGGTGCCGGGCTAGCCACTCGTCTCGGATGTTGTGCTTGAAAGCTGCTAAGGCCTCCGCATCCGGACAGTCGACGATTTGATTTTTCTTTGTAAGGAACCGAGTCCAGAACTGCCTGGTCGACTCTTCTGGCTGCTGAATTATGTGGCTCAAATCATCGGCGTCTGGTGGTCGCACATAAGTGCCCTGAAAGTTGTCGAGGAATGCGGCTTCCAGATCTTCCCAACAGCTAATGGAGTCCGCTGGCAAGTTGTTAAGCCAATGCCGCGCTGGTCCTTTGAGCTTTAGTGGGAGGTATTTGATGGCGTGTAAGTCATCACCGCGGGCCATGTGGATGTGGAGGAGGAAGTCCTCAATCCATATTGCGGGATCTGTTGTGCCGTCGTATGATTCAATGTTTACAGGTTTGAAACCTTCTGGGAATTGATGTTCCATTACTTCGTCTGTGAAGCATAAGGGGTGTGCGGCGCCTCTGTATTGGGCTATATCACGACGCAGCTCGAATGGGTCTTGCCCGCTGTGTTCGCCTCGGCCAGATTTGCTTTTACTGTATCCGGTGTGACGTTTATTGTCTCACAGAGTGGTGCGCCCTCGTGATCCATAGATCGATCTTGAATGCTTTGCTTTGTCCTCCAATATGTCCCGCAGGTCTGGCATATCTCCCCATGCCTTTTTATTTGAATGGCGTTGGGGTGGAGGCTGAACTTTTTGCTGGAATGCCTCTCTATCGCGGCCACGAGGTGGCCGATCAGCCATGTCATACGCTTCTTTCTCCAATCGGGGTAGTAGCCTGCGCCTTGGGTAACTCTTGGAGGGGCGCTCGAGTTTATATTCCTCAGCTGCGAGGACTTCAGTCCATTTGTCAGTTAGCAAATTTTGATCAGCTTAGAGCTGTTGCTGCTCTTTCTTCAAGCTATTTGCCGTGGCCATAAGCCGGCGCTTGAAGCGCTCTTGTTCGACAGGATCCTCTGGGACGGCGAATTCATCGTCGCCGAGGCTTGCCTCGTCTTCGGAGGGGGGATGTAATTGTCATCCTCCTCCTCTCCGCCAGCCGCTCTCTCAGGAGAGCTGGCTCCTTCATCCTCCTGCCCTAAATCTTGATGGAGGGGATTGTTGTTGTCTTCGGCGCTATCCAGAGTGTTATTATCTCCTGTGCTGGTATCACCACTTTTGCTTTGGCGGAACTTAGAGCGGCGCCGCTGACGTCGGCGCTTGGGTTGCTTCTTGGAGGGGTCATCCTCCGCTATCTCGTCGCCATTGCCTTCGTTGGGTGTATCCACCATGTATATGTCATATGACGAGTCGGCTTTCCAGTGCCATATAGGTGCTGGTTCATGTTCGTCTCCTACATCGTCGTCCATACCGTCGATGTCTTCGGAGTCGAAGTCGAGCATGTCGGTTAAATCATCGACAGTGGCTACGAAGTGGGTGGTGGGTGGGCGTCGAATTTCCTCGTCTTCCGCATCCCAATCCTGTTGGCCATAATCCGGCCAGGGCTCTCCTGACAAAGAGAGAGTCCTTAGTGAATTCAGAATGTCGCTGAGGGGCGAGTGCTTCAGGGGCGCGGACGGTTCAGAGTCTGGCACCTTGGAGTCATGGGCTGCGCAGAGGATTATGCTGGTGTTTGGCTCAATCGCCGTCGAGACTGCAGCCCCTGAGGTGGTGTCTAGCCACCCGTCCTCGATTGGCGCAGTTTACTCCGAGCTAAGGGTCGGAGCAGATGCGGGCGCGGCCTCTAGGGTACTGTTCGGCGGCAGAGCTAGATCATACCCATCGCGACAGTGTGGCGTGCCCGGCTGTGGCTCGAATCCGTCGAAGATCAAGTCTCCGCGGATGTCGGCCGTGTAGTTTAAACTTCCAAATCTGACCCGATGGCCAGGGGCATAGCTTTCAATCTGCTCCAGGTGGCCAAGCGAATTAGCCGTAGTGCAAAGCCGCCGAATACGAAGATCTGTCCGGGGAGAAAAGTCTCACCCTGGACCGCATCGCTATCGATGATAGTAGGAGCCATCAAGCCTAACGGCGATGACACAGAGGAACTCTCAATGAAAGCACCAATGTCGGTGTCAAAACCGGCGGATCTCAGGTAGGGGGTCCCGAACTGTGTGTCTAGGCCAGATGGTAACAGGAGGCAGGGGACACGATGTTTTACCCAGGTTCGGGCCCTCTTGATGGAGGTAAAACCCTACATCCTGCTTGATTAATATTGATGATATGGGTGTTACAAGAGTAGATCTACCACGAGATCAGAGAGGCTAAACCCTAGAAGCTAGCCTATGGTATGATTGTATGTTATGGTTGTCGTCCTACGGACTAAAACCCTTCGGTTTATATAGAAACCGGAGAGGGTTAGGGTTACACAAGGTCGGTTACAAAGGAGGAGATATCCATATTCGTATTGCCTAGCTTGCCTTCCACGCCAAGTAGAGTCCCATCCGGACACGAGACGAAGTCTTCAATCTTGTATCTTCATAGTCTAACAGTCCGGCCAATGGAGATAGTCTGGCTGTCCAGAGACCCCCTAATCCAGGACTCCCACACACATCTTACTAAATTAAATGATATAGCCACCCTGTTCACTAAATATGAGATATCCATATTTGTATTGCCTAGCTTGCCTTCCACGCCAAGTAGAGTCCCATCCGGACACGAGACGAAGTCTTCAATCTTGTATCTTCATAGTCTAACAGTCCGGCCAATGGAGATAGTCCGGCTGTCCGGAGACCCCCTAATCCAGGACTCCCACACACATCTTACTAAATTAAATGATATAGCCACCCTGTTCACTAAAGATGAGAGAACTCGTTACTTTTATATCCTTAAAATATTCCCGTTCTCATTAAAGGGTGATGCTAAGACATGGTTTAATTCTCTTGATCCTGGTTGTGTGCGTAGTCCCCAGGATATGATTTATTACTTCTCTGCTAAATATTTCTCTGCTCATAAGAAACAAGCTGCTTTAAGGGATATATATATATAATTTTGTGCAAATTAAAGAAGAAAGTCTCCCACAAGCTTGGGGAGGCTTCTCCAATTACTTAATGATTTGCCTAATCATCCTCTTAAGAAAAATGAAATACTTGATATCTTTTATAATGGACTAACCGATGCTTCCAGAGATTACCTGGATAGTTGTGCTGGTTCTGTTTTCAGGGAAAGAACACCGGGTGAAGCTGGAATTCTATTGAATAATATGTTGACAAATGAAAATGATTGGACACCTCCAGAGCCAATTCCTGAGCCTATTCCTAAACCAACTCCGAAGAAGAGGGGTATTCTATTTCTCAGTCCTGAAGATATGCAAGAGGCAAAGAAATCTATGAAAGAAAAAGGTATTAAAGCTGAAGATGTTAAGAATTTACCTCCTATTGAAGAAATACACGGTCTTAATTTACCGCCTGTTGAAGAAACATATGATCTTAATACTTTAACTATTGAAGAAACTCATGGTCTTGATAACCCGACACAGGTAGTAAAGGTAAATTCTCTCTATAGATATGATAAAGCTAAAATCCCATTTACTAAGTTTGCTAGCCCATGCCTAGATGAGTTTGATAAATTTATGGCTAAGCAAGAAGACTTTAATGCTTATTTTGGTAGACAATTGAAATACAATTCAAATATGCTTGAACACTTGGGTGATTATATGGCCAATGTCAAAGGTGAACTTAAACTTATTAGTAAACATGCTTCTATGGTTACCACTCAAGTAGAACAAGTACTTAAAGCTCAAAATGATTTGCTCAATGAATTGAATAGTAAGGATAATGATAATGCTGTTAGAGTGGCTACTAGAACTGGTAGAATGACTCAGGAACCTTTGTATCCTGAAGGCCACCCTAAGAGAATTGAGCAATATTCTCAGAGAAATAATATAGATCCACCTAGTCCTTCTAAAAGGAAGAAAAAGAAAAATGATAGGACTTTGCATGCTTCTAGTGAACCTATTACTGAAACACCTGAGAATCCAAATGATATTTCTATTTCTGATGCTGAAACACAATCTGGTAATGAACCTGAAACTAGTAATAATGTCACTGATAATGTTCATGATGATGCTCAACCTAGTAAAGATAATGATGTAGAAATTGAACCTGCTATTGATCTTGATAACCCACAATCAAATAATCAACATTATGATAAGAAAGATTTTGGTTGCTAGGAAACATGGTAAAGAAAGAGAACCATGGGTTCAGAAACCCATGCCTTTTCCTCCCAAACCATCCAAGAAAAAGGATGATGAGCATTTTGAGCGCTTTGCTAAAATGATTAGACCTATCTTTTTGCGTATGCGATTAACTGATATGCTCAAAATGAATCCTTATGCTAAGTATATGAAAGAAATTGTTACAAATAAAAGAAAGATACCGGAAGCTAAAATTTCCACCATGCTTGCTAATTATACTTTTAAGGGTGGAATACCAAAGAAACTAGGAGATGCTGGTGTACCCACTATACCATGCTCTATTAAAAGAAACTATGTTAAAACTGCTTTATGTGATCTTGGAGCCGGTGTTAGTGTTATGCCTCTCTCTTTATATCGTAGACTTGATTTGAATAAGTTGACACCTACTGAAATATCTTTGCAAATGGCTGATAAATCAACTGCTATACCTGTCGGTATTTGTGAGGATGTGCCCGTTGTAGTTGCAAACGTTACTATTTTAAGGGAGTTTGTTATTCTTGATATTCCCGAGGACGATAGTATGTCTATTATTCTTGGAAGACCCTTTTTGAATACTGCAGGGGCTGTCATTGATTGCACTAAAGGCAATGTCACTTTTCATGTTAATGGTAATGAGCATATGGTACACTTTTCGAGGAAACAACCTCAAGTTCACAGTATCAACTCTATTGGAAAAATTCCATCGATTATATTTGGAGGTTTTGAATTTCCTCTTCCTACTGTCAAGAAGAAATATGATATTCTTATTATTGGGGATGTGCATATCCCCGTTGAGGTAACATAGTGTTATTCAAAATTTCTCCGGTTCCATGTTATTTGGAATAAGTTCGTTAACAAGACTTGATCAACCTTGTTAGTGGATTCCTTTTGATGATCATGAGATGGATGAAACTAGAAAGCACAACCTTCTGTACTTCACTTTTACTTTGTGTTATTTATATTAAATAAAATAAAAATAAATGTTTTTCTATCTGTTATTTGGTTAT
Organism: Triticum urartu; assembly: GCF_056163025.1. NCBI lineage: Eukaryota > Viridiplantae > Streptophyta > Magnoliopsida > Poales > Poaceae > Triticum > Triticum urartu. The sequence goes on from NC_141875.1 coordinate 365,017,639, forward strand.
CTGTGCAATATAAAAATACCCCAAAAATAAAAGTTCTCCAAATGCCCTGAAATTTAAATATGATTTTTTCTAGAATATTTGAGAATATTTGGCACTGAGAACACAGCAGGGGGGTCAACCACCTGCCCAGGAGGTTGGAGGGCGCGCCCTACCCCCTGGGCGGGCCCCCCTACCTCGTGGGCCCACGATGGCCCTCCTCCACTTATCCTTTCATCCACACACTCCTTCTTCCTCCCCCAAACACGAATATCCAGCTCAAACCCGAGTCCAAGCTTGTTTTGCTGCCATTTTCGATCTCCTTGCTCAAATCACCCCTCACAAAACTGCTTGGGGAGATTGTTCCTTGGTATGTGACTCCTCCATTAGTCCAATTAGATTTTGTTCTAGTGATTTATTCATTGCAAATTTTTGCTGCTTAGGTGACCCTGTTCTTGAGCTTGCATGTCAAATTTATATGGTCAAAAGTAGTTTTGATGCATGATATAGGCCCTAGGCACTTGTAGGAGTACTTGCTATCAATATTATTGAGTTTGGTTTACTTTTATTTTGAGGTTACTAAAAAAATTCAGAATTTTTCAGAGGAAGAAAAATGCTTAGGAAAATGTTCCAAGGTGGTTCCTCAAGGAAGCAAGGACCCAGGCTTGCAATGCGTGATGCTGATGAAGAGCCACCAAGAGACGCTCCAGTGCATCCTTGTGAGTGGCCTTTTGAAAATTTTATGGATCGAGCAGGAATTAAGTAAGAATTCAACGCATATTTGCGTAACGCCGATCTTGTGAGCTTCGAGGAAGAGAAGTGCAGCCAGTATCACAACCTCACCAGTACCTTTGTGAGGAGGTTTGAATTTTCAACTTCACATAATTCTCCAACTGTCATGTTTGATCTTTATGAAAATTCTTATACTATGGACTTAGAGGATTTTACCACTGCTTGCAAACTTCCACAATGGGGTAGTATAAGGGATCCTCGCAAATCTGAATTTAGAGATTTTCTTGCTATCATAACTGTGGGAGAATCTAGAGATATAACACAAGCCACCATAGCTTAGGGAGCATTCGCTTTCCTGCTATACATTATTTTGCTCTCTTCATAGGTAGATGCATTAATGGTAAAGATGAAGCATGTCATATGTGTGTTCCTGACCTCAGTATTCTTAGGAGTGCTGTGTTAGGAGACAAATTTTAAAATTTGGGAGCCATTGTTGCATGTAGGTTGCATCTTAATAGATTTAATGGAGATTTCTTTGGTGGAATTTATGCAACCTGCATAGCTAATTTTCTTGGTGTAGCCATACGAGAAGATGATATTGAATTACCTCCTTCTTACCTAGACTTTAATGCTATGGTTCACCACCAGTTTTTTGAGAGGAATGAATCCCCTCTCCAGTATCGACTAATCTTTGACAAATGTCGTGCTGTCCATATTACTCTCCATGCTCCTGCCTTCTTCGCTCATCAGGCAAAAGGAAGATATACTATTACCAGAGAGGAGGCAGATGAGTACGAGAGGAGAGCGGAGGCCGCTTGTCGCCATGCTGCAGCTCAGCAGGCGATAGCCGCTACATCGCAGTACGACCCCAACTACTATTATGGATATCCGCCAGGCCAGCCATGGCCATAGACCAACTTAGGCCAAAAGCCTAAGCTTGGGGGAGTATGTATTTCCCACCGACATTACATTTATGTTCACACACTCATTGCTAGATGTCGGTGCTCATACTTTTTCATTGTATCATCCATGCTAGTTTATTTTCCTTTTTATGCTTTCTTCTTGTGTGTTTAATAAACCTTAAGAAAAACCAAAAAAATTAGTTGTAGCTTTTAGCTAGTATTAATTTTCCATCCTTGTAGTAGTAATTAAAAAGAAAACCCAAAAATATTTCCTGTTCTTCTTTTGCTTGTTGGGGGCTTTCCCGTGTAAATAGTTTTATTTCTTTTATTTTCTTTGGGGGCCGATAGGAGAAGACCATAATTAAATTGTTGAAGTGGCTCTTATATGCATACTTGTTGATCTGACAAAAGAGCCCATATTGTCCTGTCTTCTCCTGTTTTTTGAATGCTTGCAGATTCCAGCTTAGTCCAACGCACGTGCACTATTATTATTATCCACATTGTTCGGTCGTGCAAGTGAAAGGCAATTATGACGATCTATGATGGACTGACTGAGATGAGAAAAGCTGGTATGAACTCGACCTCTCTTGTTTTTGTAAATATGATTAGTTCATCGTTCATAATTCAGCCTATTATGAATAAACATGTTCGCAATGACAACTAGAGATCATAGTTTCTTGTGCCATGCTTGATTAGCTATGAGTTATAATGGTTTACCTTGCGTGCCAACATGCTATTGAAATGGTTATGATGTGGTATGATAGGGTGGTATCCTCCTCTGAATGATTTAAGTGAGTTGACTTGGCGCATGTTCACGCATGTAGTTGAAAAAAATCAACATAGCCTTCACGATATTTATGTTCATGGTGGATTATATCCTACTCATGCTTGCATTCGGTGTTGATTAATTTTAATGCATGTTCATGACTGTTGTCACTCTCTAGTTGGTCGCTTCCCAGTCTTTTGCTAGCCTTCACCTGTACTAAGCGGGAATACTGCTTGTGCATCCAATCCCTTAAACCCCAAAGTTATTCCACATGAGTCCACTATACCTACCTATATATGGTATCTACCTGCCGTTCCAAGTAAATTTGTATGTGCCAAACTCTAAACCTTCAAATAAATATCATGTTTTGTATGCTCTAATAGCTCATGTCTCAACTAGGGCTGTTTGTATCTTCCATGTTAGGCGGGTTATTCTCAAGAGGAGTGGACTCCGCTCCTCACTCACGAGATAAATGGCTGGTCACCGGGATGCCTAGTCCCATGCTTTATGCAAACTAAATCAAAATAATTTCAAACAAAAATCCCCCTGGGACTCTTGTTAGTTGGAGGCACTCGTTGTTTCGAGCAAGCCATGTATTGATGCTTGTTGGTGGAAGGGGGAGTATAAACTTTACCATTCTGTTTGGGAACCGCCTATAATGTGTGTAGCATGGAAGATATTGCCATCTCTTGGTTGTTATGTTGACAATGAAAGTATACCGCAAAAAATATTATTCACCTCTGTTTTAAAACCGAGCTCTGGCACCTCTACAAATCCCTGCTTCCCTCTGCGAAGGGCCTACCTATTTACTTTTATGCTTAGTCATCATGCTCTTATTAAAAAGAACCAGTTGGAGAGCACCACTGTCATTTGCATTCATTACTGTTAGTTTACATTGAGTATGACTTGACTGGATCTCTTTTACAATGAATTACAATGTCTAGTCAGTCCTTGGTCTTTAAAGGTGCTCTGCATTTATGTTTTGCGGTCTCAGAAAGGGCTAGCGAGATACCATCTTGTTATATCATATTATGGTTGTTTTGAGAAAGTGTTGTCATCCGAGATTTATTATTATTGCTCGCTAGTTGATTATGCTATTGATATGAGTAAACTTGAGACCTGAGCATTATTGCGAATGTGGTTAGTTCTAATCTTTGCTGAAAACATGAATGCTGGCTTTACATATTTACAACAACAAGAGCAAACAGAGTTTGTAAAAGTTTTTCTTTATCACTTTCAGTTTGTCAACTGAATAGCTTGAGGACAAGCAAAGGTTTAAGCTTGGGGGAGTTGATACATCTCCAACATATCCACTTTCCCAAACACTTTTGCCCTTGTTTTGGACTCTAACTTGCATGATTTGAATGGAACTAACCCGGACTGACGCTGTTTTCAGCAGAATTACCATGGTGTTATTTATGTGCAGAAACAAACGTTCTCGGAATGACCTGAAACTTCACGGAGCAACTTTTTGGAAAATAAAAAAATACCTGCAAAAGATGAAGGCCAGGGGGCCCACCACCTCTCCACGAGGGTGGGGGGCACGCCTGCCCCCCTAGGGCACGGCCCCCTACCTCGTGGGCCCCCTGGTGCCTCTCCGACTCCAACTCCAACTCTATATATTGTGTTCCGGGAAGAGAAAAAATCTGAGAGAAGAATTCATCGCGTTTTACGATACGGAGCCGCCGCTAAGCCCTAAAACCTCTCAGGAGGGCTGATCTGGAGTCCGTTCGGGGCTCCGGAGATGGGAATCCGTCGCCATCATCATCATCAACCATCCTCCATCACCAATTTCATGATGCTCACCGCCGTGCGTGAGTAATTCCATCGTAGGCTTGCTGGACGGTGATGGGTTGGATGGGATCTATCATGTAATCGAGTTAATTTTGTTAGGGTTTGATCCCTAGTGTCCACTATGTTCTGAGATTGATGTTGCTATGACTTTGCTATGCTTAATGCTTGTCACTAGGGCCCGAGTGCCATGATTTCAGATCTGAACCTATTATGTTTTCATCAATATATGAGTGTCCTTGATCCTATCTTGCAAGTCTATAATCACCTATTATGTGTTATGGTCCGTTAACCCCGAAGTGACAATAATCGGGATACTTACCGATGATGACCGTAGTTTGAGGAGTTCATGTATTCACTATGTGTTAATGCTTTGTTTGAGTACTCTATTAAAAGGAGGCCTTAATATCCCTTAGTTTCCGTAAGGACCCCGCTGCCACGGGAGGGTAGGACAAAAGATGTCATGCAAGTTCTTTTCGATAAGCACGTATGACTATATTCGGAATACATGCCTACATTACATCAATGAACTGGAGCTAGTTTTGTGTCACCCTAGGTTATGACTGTTACATGATGAACCGCATCCGGCATAATTCTCCATCACTAATCCATTGCCTACGAGCTTTCCATATATTGTTCTTCGCTTATTCACTTTTCCGTTGCTATTGCTATCATCACTACAAAATACCAAAAACATTACTTTTACTACTGTTACCTTTTGCTACCGTTACCACTACTATCATATTACTTTGCTGCAGATATTAAGTTTCCAGGTGTGGTTGAATTGACAACTCAGCTGCTAATACTTGAGAGTATTCTTTGGCTCCCCTTGTGTCGAATCAATAAATTTGGGTTGAATACTCTACCCTCGAAAACTGTTGCGATCCCCTATACTTGTGGGTTATCACAGTGTTACAAGGACCGACAAATCTTACCAAATTGTTTGTACGTGGTTGCACACGGGTCATCCAAAACAACCGTTTGCGTTGAAGGGATGCACAAATCCTGCGCTGCTCTCACTTTGCATACGGGTGTTCTATCTAAAACGTTTGCGATCAAGAGCTGCAGAAATCCTGCTCGACACATTTTCTCTTGGCTTCTTGGGGAAGCTGTCGGTTTGCATATGGGTGTTCTTTTTTTGAGGGGGAATACGCCTAGCAGCGTATCATTTCATTAATAGAGGAGGAGAAGTAGTTGTTACAGGGAGTTACAGGGTGCGGACCCACAGACGTACACAAGCCGGCGTCTCGGAGGCGCAACGATGAGCAGGGTGGAGAGGATGCTCAGCCTCATAGCAGGTGGATCAGGCTAGAGGTAAGATGCTAGCTATCCCAGTGGCGCCCGCCTTGGCCAAAAGGTGGGCATCGTCCTTGATGCTCTAGATCAGGTCTTTAGTGGAGGGGCGTAGGCCGTCGAAGATGGCCGCGTTGCGATGCTTCCAAATTCCCCAAGCAGTCAGCGCAATGATGGAGTTAAGGCATTTCCTCAAAGAGCCAGGGAAGGTCTCCGCAGCCGCAGTCCACCAGGCGAAGAAGCTCGCGGTGTCGTCGAGCGGCGGGGCGACTAGGCGACACCAGGAGAGGATTTTGTGCTAGGTGATGCGAGAGAACACGCAGCCGGCGAGAAGGTGATCGATTGACTCCACCTCCTGGTCGTAGAGAATGCATGTTGGGTGCGTGGATAGGCCACGGCGCACTAGCCGCTCTGCGGTCCAACATCGGTTGAGGTAGGCGAGCCAGAGGAAGACTTTGTTGTTGAGAGGGCCCCAGCTTTTCCAGAGAAGTTTCCAGCATGGTGGTGAGGTGGAGCCGTGGAACAACACACGGTAGCAAGAGCTGGTAGTGTAGACTCCATTAGTTGTCCAATTCCAGGAGAGGCGATCAGGCTCATCAGAGAGGGCGACAAGTTGTAGCTTGCGCCACAAGTTCACGTACTCGATGACTGCCTGGGGCCCGAGGGTGCCATGGATATCACCGATCCAAGCACTATTGGTGAGCCCATCGTGCGGTGAGGCCGATGACGCGGCACAAGAGAGGTGAGAGTGGGGGCGAGCTCGGGAATAGAATGGCCATCAAGCCAGTGGTCACTCCAGAAGTGGCATGTCTTGCCGTCGCCAAGATGCCAGGAGGTGGAGGCCCGGAAGAAACGGGCAGCCTCGTCGTCCCGGGGGAGCTGCAGATGATGCCTCGGCCGCGAAGGGTCGGTGGCCTTGAGCTAGAGCCAGCGAAACCTCGATGATATGCCGGTGAGGCGGAGGTCCCTCACGCCAAGGCCACCGAACTCCACCGGGCAGCACATGCGCTGCCAGGCAACCATGCAACATCCAGAGCTGGCGTCCCGGCGCCCATGCCAGAAGAAGTCTCGGATAATGCGAGTAATTTTCTTGAGGATCTTCGGGCATATGGCAATCGCCATGAGAATGTGAATGGGCATGGCAGTGAGCACGTGGCGCACAAGGGCAAGCCGCTAACCGCGAGTTAGAAGCGCGGCCTTCCAAGTCGCGAGCTTTCTCGCCAGCTTATCCACCAGAGGAAGCAGAGCCGATGAGGGGGTCTTGCGGATGGACAGGGGAAGACCCAGGTAAACGATGGGGAAGTTCGCGACTGCGCATCCAATCGTGGAGTTAATGGTGGTGAATGGGGGTGGCCGAGCATTTGAGGAAGTTGGTACGCAGACCGGAGGCGTCGCTGAACACCCGCAGCAGCTCACGGATCGTAGCCAGCACCGAACTGGTTGGGTGGCAGAAGATCACCACATCATCGGCGAACAGCGATATGCTTGACGCGGCGTGCCGGTTGGTAAGTCGCTGAAGCATGCCGGCGCGCGATGCATGCTGGAGCAGGGAGTTCAGTGTGTCGATCGCAATGACGAAGAGCAGCGGCAAGACGGGGTCGCCCTGGTGCAGCCCGCATGCATGATCGATGGGTGGCCCGGGGTTACCGTTGACAAGGACTCGCGTGGATCCCATGGAGAGGAGGATGCACACCCATTCGCACCAGCGGTGCCCAAAGCCGAGGTGGCGCAAAGTTTGAAAGAGAAAGGGCCAGGATACGATATCGAACGCCTTCGCGATGTCGAGCTTGAGGAGAATTCTAGGGGCCTTCAAGTTATGGAGCAGGCGAGCGGTTTGTTGAACTAGCAGGAAGTTGTCGTGCACAGTGCGACCAGCAATGAATGCGCTCTGGTTGACAGAGACAAGCCTCCCCATCTTTGGAGCGAGCCTCAGAGAGAGAACTTTAGCAAAAAGCTTGGCCAGCAAGTGAATCAAGTTGATCGGCATGTAGTCAGCGAGCGTGCACGCATCGGGCTTCTTGGGGAGGAGAATGAGAAGGGCTTCGTTGAGCTTGTGAAAGCCGCGACCGTTCAGGGCGTAGAGTTTATCAAAGCAGCATAGATGTACTAAAACGTTTGCGATGAGTGTTTTATATTTCAAAAGCAAATTAAACTGCGGCTTGGGTGCCATTAATAGAGAGGATGCGAGCAAGGCGGGCGGCCATGGAACTCCAAGGGCTCGCTTCCCAGTGAGCCTGCGCAGCGTACAGCTCGCACGCTTCCCGGTGAGCCTGCACACTCGAGGACAACTCGCACGCCTCTCGGTCAGCCTGTGCACCGGACGGCACTCGCACGCCTCCCGTCCAGTCAAGGTCAAGCAGTTGTCCACACGGCACCTCCTACAACCATTATAACCAAGACGCATGGCTTCACGTGAATGGTTAACAGAATTTTGGATTTACTAGAATTAAAAAACAGACATCTCAATGTTTTGCCGGCAATCAATGGTGCCCTAGTGTTTGAAATTCATTATCATTTCTTGCATGAGACCTAACCATGCACCCAAGGACACATATTTGATTTTTCAACCAATTTATATGCACTGCAGCATGTGCACGTAGTTCAAATTTGAATTATGCACATAAATGCATTGAAAACTCAGTTAATGCATAAAAATGTCCAAACGAACCCCGAAAAATAAAAAAAAATTCACACAACACTCCTGTTGTTCTATGTTGATACGAGAAAAAAATTTGAAAGCAATAAGAGGCAATGGATATCGTTTCATCCCCAAAGGTGGGACGTTCCCTACTGAAAACCATCATGCGTGTTGTGAGAAGCTCCGGTTTGTGAGAAGCATATACCCAAACCTGCCCCAAAGGGGACAAAATTTGTACCACGGCATGTTGATGCCGCTCCATGATAGCATGCCAAGTTTCATGAATTTCAGACAAGTTTTGGATTTACTAGAATTTAGAAACTAGGCATCTCAATGTTTTGCCGGCAATCAACGGTGCCCTGGTGTTTGAAATTCATTCCCATTTCTTGCATGGGACCTAAGCATGCACCCAAGGACACATATTTTATTTTTCGACCAATTTATATGCACTGGAGGATGCGCATGTAGTTCAAATTAGAATTATGCACATAAATGCATTGAAAACTCAGTTAATGCATAAAAATGTCCAAACAAACCCCGAAAAATCACAAAAATTTCACACAACACTCCTGTTGTTCTATGTTGACACGAGAAAAAAGATTGAAAGCAATAAGAGGCAATGGATATCATTTCGTCCCCAAAGGTGGGACGTTCCCTACCGAAAACCATCATGCTTCTGGTGAGAAGCTCTGGGTTGTGAGAAGCATATACCCAAACCTGCCCCATATGGGACAAAATTTGTACCACGACATGTTGATGCCGCTCCATGATAGCATGTCGTGTTTCATGAATTTTAGACAAGTTTTGGATTTACTAGAATTTAAAAACCAGGCATCTCAATGTTTTGCCGGCAATCAACGGTTCCCTAGTGTTTAAAATTCATTCCCATTTCTTGCATGGGAACTAAGCATGCACCCAAGGACACAGATTTGATTTTTCAACCAATTTATATGCACTGGAGCATGAGCATGTAGTTCAAATTTGAATTATGCACATAAGTGCATTGAAAACTCAGTTAATGCATAAAAATGTCCAAATGAACCCCGAAAAATCACAAAAAATCACACAACACTCCTGTTGTTCTCTGTTGACACGACAAAAAAATTTGAAAGCAATAAGAGGCAATGGATATCGTTTCGTCCCCAAAGGTGGGACGTTCCCTACAAAAACCATCATGCTTGTTGTGAGAAGCTCCAGTTTTTGAGAAGCATATACCCAAACCTTCCCCAAATGGGCAAAAAATTTACCACGGCATGTTGATGCCGCTCCATGATAGCATGCCAAGTTTCATGAATTTCAGACGAGTTTTTGATTTGTTAGAATTTAAAAACCAGGCATCTCAATGTTTTGCCGGCAATCAACGGTGCCCTGGTGTTTGAAATTCATTCTATTTTCTTGCTTGGGACCTAGGCATGCACCCAAGGACACATATTTTATTTTTCAACCAATTTATATGCACTGGAGCATGTGCATGTAGTTCAAATTTTAACTATGCACATAAATGCATTGAAAACTCAGTTAATGCATAAAAATGTCCAAACGAACCCCAAAAAATCACACAACACTCCTGTTGTTCTATGTTGACACGAGAAAAAAATTTGAAAGCAATAAGAGGCAATGGATATCATTTCATCCCCAAAGGTGGGACGTTCCCTACCGAAAACCATCATGCTTGTTGTGAGAAGCTCCGGTTTGTGAGAAGCATATACCCAAACCTGCCCCAAATGGGACAAAATTTGTACCACGGCCTGTTGATGCCGCTCCATGATAGCATGCCAAGTTTCATGAATTTCAGACGAGTTTTGGATTTACTAGAATTTAAAAACCAGGCATCTCAATGTTTTCCCGGGAATCAACGGTGCCCCGGTGTTTGAAATTCATTCCCATTTCTTGCATGGGAACTAAGCATGCACCCAAGGACACAGATTTGATTTTTCAACCAATTTATATGCACTGGAGCATGTGCATGTAGTTCAAATTTGAATTATGCACATGAAATGCATTGAAAACTCAGTTAATACATAAAAATGTACAAACGAACCCCGAAAAATCACAAAAATTCACACAGCACTCCTGTTGTTCTATATTGACATGAGAAAAAAATTGAAAGCAATAAGAGGCAATGGATATTGTTTCGTCCCCAAAGGTGGGACGTTCCCTACCGAAAACCATCATGCTTGTTGTGAGAAGCTCCGGTTTTTGAGAAGCATATACCCAAACCTGCCCCAAATGGGACAAAAATTTTACCACGATATGTTGATGCCGCTCCATGATAGCATGCCCAGTTTCATGAATTTCACATGAGTTTTTGATTTACTAGAATTTAAAAACCAGGCATCTCAATGTTTTGTTGGCAATCAACGGTGCGCTGGTGTTTGAAATTCATTCCCATTTCTTGCATGGGACCTAAGCATGCACCCAAGGACACATATTTGATTTTTCAACCAATTTATATGCACTAGAGCATGTGCATGTAGTTCAAATTTGAATTGTTTACCTAAAATGGCTAGAAAACCAATTTAATGTATAAAATGTTCAAACGAACCCTAGATAATTCCAATCCTTTTACGACGCAAATATAGTTGCATGTTCACTCCAGATAAAAGGTCTAGCAATTCAAACACCGTCCATTGCCACTGTGACCCTGTTATGTAATTCAAATAAAGATGAAAATCAAGTAGATCTCACACAGTTTATTATCAGCAACTGTTTGAGATGTAGTACAAAATATCTTGGAGGACCGTTGGTGTATAGTACGCCTATGGCTTACGCGAGAAGGTGCGTCGGCTATAGTCCACAGCCGGCGTCTCAAGCACACTAGCTCGCTCCCCAAATATCATTTCACTGTTCAATTGTCACCGGTGAAAGATGGGCATGCGGACCCGTGTCGTGAGGGCAACTTCGGTGGCCCACTCTGGCAAGAGCGCGGCCGCAGCCGCCATGCGCGGGCTAACAAAGTGCATGAGCGCGGCCGCAATTTGCGACCAGGCGACAAAGGCATCCCAAAACGGATGCTGGTGCTTCTCAGGTGGTGGCAACAACATCTACCTCGGGGATAGCAACTGGCGAGAGAGGCACATCAGCTGTCCGTTTCGCAGTGGCGGCCTTAGCCCTGATGGAGGCCGCCCACGCCCAGCTCCTGGCGGTCACCGCACAAATAGAACGAAGCTTCTCCGACAACGGTCGGCAACCAACAGCCGAAGAGCTGGCAATTGCCGAGAGCGTTCGAGCAGCCGTCCGTTCCTCCACCGCATACCTTGCGACGACGGAGCCCGTCGAAGCCCAGACCGTGTCCGCCCACGCCCAACTCGCGGCAAACTTTTCTAAAGAGATGGCGGACGCGGATGGTGAGATGCTTGCCAAGTATGGTGCGATGGATGCCATGGAGCCCCTTCCCCAGGGGACCGTCGGGCGTGAGCTGGACATGGAGGCGGCGGCAGAGATCGACGAGCACCAGCCATAGTAGTACTCTTTGTTTGGTTTAATTAAGAGCGCCGGTCTTTAATTTGTTAGATTAATGTTTAGGTTAGCTAGCTCTGTTTAATTATTGAACTTGCTCGATTAAGAAGTGTGGGTGTGCTGTAGTCTCCTTTGTGTACCCAAATTATGCAATGACGTGGATGACCACTATAACCATGGAAATTCAAACCAAAACTTTTGACGTTCAAACTCATCACACACGGGTTAAGCTATCTGAATCGTTTGTTATGTCCACATATCGTACACAGTTCTGAATAAGGGTCCGTGTCTGATGACACTTTGCGCACCAGTTTTTTGGCTGAAGCGATTCCAAATTTCCGGCTTCCGCGGAAATATCTACCTCCCCGCCCCCTCCCCCTTAACAAAAGCCACATTTCCCCTCTTTCCTCCTTCCTTTCCAAGTTGAAACCTTCACTGCTTGCTTGCAGCGCCGCCGCCTCCTCGCCGGCGACCCTCCTTCACGCTGCTCGGCCTCCTCTATCCATGCAGGTAATCCACACCCGACCCCCATCCTCCTCCTCCTTCCACATCCCACATGCCCCAACCGCCAGCGCGAGCGCGACACCTTCCACCCAAATCACCGACCCCTCCACCAAAAAAGCGCCGGCCTAAGCCATGGTGCACGCAGTATAGCCAGGACCTCAAGGAGCATTTGGCAACGGAGAAGCAAATCACAGCCGCACATGCAGATGAGGTTGCGATGGCTGCCATTCATGCCGACCCCCAGATGTTGAAGGAGCACCTTGCCAATTGCTAGCTACGCAGGTTAAGGATGCTCGATTTACCCGTTGCATATGCTTCTCATGCCTTTCTTCACAAATTCTAGTGAATTGTGCTATCTAATTTCACCATGCAATCTGTTGCTCTAGTGTATATGTTCTATATGTCGTGCAGTGTGGTGCTTACTTATTAACTGTTTTGTTAATTAGTTGTCGTTTTCAGTTAACTGTTTGGTTCAATTATGCAAATGTGATGTTCAATTCTTCAGGCTGCAATTTTGTATTGTCTTCCATGTGAGAAAATAAATCGAATTTATCTTTACAAAATTGTGGGTGCATTCTGTTATTGTATACCATGTGAGGAATAAATTGAATTTGGTTGTAGTAAATACATGAGAAACAAATACAATTGCTACAATTGGATGTAGTTAACTGTTTGGTTAACTCTCTGATCTTCTATTAGGAGTATGTTATATTGTGCAATGTGGTGCTTAGTTAATGTTTGGTTCATTTGTTGTGGTGCGATGTCCAATTATCGTGGGTAGAATTTTGTATTGTTGTGCATGTGAGGAATAAATCGAATTTGGCTACACTTAATACATGAGAAACATATACAAGTGCTATATTTCCTAGTTCTTAATCATTCTTGGTTTGGGTAAATGGGTTTTCCATGTGGCTTCAATTAATCTGATGAATCTGCAATGTGCTTATTTTTCATTAACATATTTTACTGATAGCATGCGAACCCTTACTTAACCTAATGACTAACTACCTTATATGTGTTGCAGGGAAACAATGGGAAGCACTGAGGTTTCCAATCGAGGTTAGCACGTGCATGGTCCGTTGTCTAATAGCACATTATTGTGAAATTGAGGAACCATTCTAATATTTTGGTTTTTAACAATTTGGTCTTGCACATGTAGGTCCTGCTGTCAGAGGTTTTGACCCACTGTTCGACCCTTTTTGCATATGGGGAAATGAATTATCCATGAATATCAATCAAATCAAGAAACTCAGAAAGATTGTTAGGATAAAGAAATTAGCGACAAAAAACAACAAGATCTTTGTCTGCACAATGAAGAAGACATTAGTTCACTACAAGATGGTACTAACTATTATACCTTGCCTTTTTTATTCCTTTGCCCCATTTCCAATATAGAGAAGATATTTATGCACATCCTTGTTTTCAGGCCTTTCCAAAGAAGTTCACTGATGATTACCTATCAAACCACCTATATGGTCAGGAGGCGAGGAATATTTTCATACAACACCCACGGTTCAATATTGAAGTGTTCCTGAAGAGGACGAAGGACGGATGGTCAATCATCCATAGGCACTGGCCTAAAGTTGCAAAGACCTTCAACATGAATGAAGGCTCAATATTCGCCTTCCGCTTTAGCAGTTTTCCAGATGAGATGCATCTGTCTATATACCGTCTATGATGCTAATTTCGAAAGGTTCTACATGTTGCATGTGGAACTTACTGCTGGTGCAGTTGTGTAATGGGGTAGCTGAGTCCTGAAGCTATATCATCTTGTACTTTGATGTATTTCAATTATGAAATTTTGCTTCCTTAATATGGAAATGAAATATATTGTGTGCGTAATATGAAATGTCAGTTAGATTAATAAATGGATATGAATAATCGAATAATTAGCCTGCTAATTGTGTTTTGCTATTGCAAACGGTTGTTGAAAAAAATCCCGTGGGTGATGACCTCAGGCAACGCACACAGTTTCTAGGAATAAACTGTGTTGGATCAATGAACAATTACACACGACTTTCTCTTGAAAACTGTTTGCGTTAGGCCAGCTTGCGCAAACGTTTACCACATAAAAACTGTGTGTGATGGACATCCTTTGCCACACAGTTTCTTCTACGGACCGTGTGTGATACATTCAATAATGCAAACGATTTAACGGGAAAAATTGTGTGTGATGTACCTATGAACGGAAACGTTTTCCTTGGAGCGACTGTGTGGGATGTGCATACAAACAGAAACGTTTAGCGGGGACTGACTGTGTGGGATGTACTTGCGACCAGATACAATTTTGCCGTATAATTGTATTTTTTAGCTCTACTGTACGTATTTCCTTATTTGAGTGCTTGCCGGTCGCACACGACCTCATTTTGCCGAACGTGTGTGCCAGGAGGGCGTATCGCCGACGGTTTCTGGGTCGTGTGGGAAGGACCCCCTATCGCCCACACGTTCCTATTTGTTTAGGACCGACGCGTAGAAGTGCGAGGTTCCTCGGCGAGCACCATCACTGGGGACGATGTGATAACCCATAAGTATAGGGGATCGCAACATTTTTCCAGGGTAGAGTATTCAACCCAAATTTATTGATTCGACACAATGGGAGCCAAAGAATATTTGCAAGTATTAACAGCTGAGTTGTCAATTGAACCACAACTGAAGATTAATTATCTGCAGCAAAGTGATCAATAACAAAGTAGTATGATAGTTTTGATAGTACTAGCAACAGCAATAGGAACAATAACAGTGATAGCAATGATTTTGTAGCAAGTATAATAGTAACGATAGTAGTAGTAACTTAGCAGAAACAATACAAGAGAAACTCGTAGGCATTAGATCAGTGAATTCATTGGATGATATTCATCATATAACAGTCATAACCTAGGGCGATACGGAACTACCTCCAGTTCATAAATATAATGTAGGCATGTATTCCGTAAATAGTCATACGTGCTTATGGAAAGAACTTTCATGGCATCTTTTGTCCTATCCTCCCCTTGCAGAGGGGTCCAATTGGAAATTAAGGGATATTAAGGCCTCCTTTTAATAGAGAACCGGAACAAAGCATTAGCACATAGTGAATACATGAAGACCTCAAACTACGATCATCACCGGAAAGTATCCCGACTTCTGTCACTCTGTGGTTAATGGATCATAACACGTAATAGGTGAATATAACTTGCAAGATCGGATCTAGGACATAGATATAATGGTGTTAGCATAAATGGTTCAGATCTGAAATCATGGTACCCGGGCCCAAAGAGACAAGAATTAAGCATAGCAAAGTCATATCAACATCAATCTCAGAACATAGTGGATACTAGGGATTAAGCCCTAACAAAACTAACTAGATTACATTATGAATCTCTCCCAACTCCTCACCGACCACCAAGCCTACGAAGGAATTACTCACTCCCGCTGGGGAGCATCGTGGAATTGGCGATGGAGAAGATTTGGTGATGACGAAGATCGAAGATCCCCTCTCCGGAGCCCCAAACGGAATCCAGATCTGGCCTCCCGATGAAGAACATGAGGTGGCGGCGGCTCCATCTTGCGAAACGCGATAATTCTTTCTCCCTTATTTTTTCTTAAAAATAGGTATTTATGGAGTTGGATTCAGGGTCTGCGGGGCCACCAGGTGGGGACAACCCACCTGGGCGCGCCAGGAGGGGGAGGCGCGCCCTGGTGGGTTGTGCTCACCCACACCCCCTCCGATGGTTCTTGGCTCAAGTAATTCTCTTTTATTATATAAAAAACCCTCACAAAGTTTCGTTCCAATCCAAGAACTTTTATTTCTGCACAAAAACAACACCGTGGTAGTTGTGCTGAAAGGAGCGTCAGTCCGGGTTAGTATCACTCAAATCATGTAAATTAGAGTCCAAAACAAGAGGAAAAGCGTGAGGGATCCCCGCTTTCATAGCAGATGATCGTGATTGGTTTGAGTTGTGTATTTCATTTTGGTGATGTCGTATGGTGCCCTCCGTGTTGCGCAAACGTGAGGGATCCCCGTTGTAGGGTGTTGCAATACATTCATAATTCGCTTATGGTGGGTGGCGTGAGTGACATAAGCACATGCCCGAGTAAGGGGGCTATTGCGTATGGGATAAAGAGGAACTGGTACACGTCAGTCCTAAACAAACTGTACATTCATAATTCGCTTAGTTAATAATCCATTTACTAATCTAATTGACATTCATATTAAGCACATAATATATTCCATTTCCATATTAAGGAAGCGGGATTTCATAATTGAAATACATCGGAGTACAACATGATATAGCTTTAGCACTCAGCTACCACATTACACAACTGAACCAGCAGCAAGTTTCACATGCAACATCTAGAACCTTTCGAAAGTAGCATCATAGACGGTACATAGAGAGATGCATCTCATCTGGAAAACTGCTGAAGCGGAAGGCAAATATTGAGCCTTCATTCATGTTGAAGGTCTTTGCAACTTTAGGCCAGTGCCTGTGGATGATTGACCGTCCATCCTTCGACCTCTTCAGGAAAACTTCAATATTGAACCGTGGCTGTTGTATGATCAGTGAACCCTGAAAACAACGATGTGCATAAATATCTTCTATGACGCCCCCGATTTGACCGTACACTAATCATACACGCAAATGTGTACGACCAAGATCAGGGACTCATGGGAAAATATCACAACACAACTCCAGACACAAATTGAAATAATACAAGCTTTATATTACAAGCCAGGGGCCTCGAGGGCTTGAATACATAAGCTCGAAAACACAAGAGTCAGCGGAATAATATCCGAGTATAGACATAAGTTAAACAAGTTTGCCTTAAGAAGGCTAGCACAAAAGTAGCAATGATCGAAAAGGCAAGGCCTCCTGCCTGGGACCTCCTAACTACTCCTCGAAGTCAAACTCCGCATAGAATCATCTTTGGGATCCTCTGGCTCCTGGACTCCATAATATAATCGCAGTAACTGGGAAAAGGGGGAAAAGAAGTAGGAAAGCACCCGTGAGCACTCATCCAAAGTACTCGCAAGAAAGGATATACACTAAATATGCATTGGTATCAATGAAATGGGTAGTATCTGTGGACTGAATAGCAGAATGCCAGAATAAGAGGGGGATAGCTAGTCCTATCGAAGACTATGCTTCTGGTAGTCTCTGTCGGATTTCGGGTTCCGGCAGACCCTTGAGGTTTGAACACTGGGGTGCGTGCGGAGATTTCGCCTCCTACCTACCTGCACCCCTCCTCCGCCTTGCTGAGATCTAAGCTATGGAAAGAACAACACGAGAGACACATGGTTTATACTGGTTCGGGCCACCGTTGTGGTGTAATACCCTACTCCAGTGTGTGGTGTGGTGGATTGCCTCTTGGGCTGATGATGATGAACAATACAAGGAAGAACAGCCTCGCGAGGGTCTATTCTTGGCTGGGGCGATGAATTGCTGGGAGGAGTTCAGTCACCCTTCTCTCTCTCTCTCTCTCTCTCTCTCTCTTCTCGATTGTTGATGCCGATCTCCCTCTTGATTCGATCTCCAACCTCTTCGATCTCTAACCTCCTCCCTTTTGATCCTATGGGAGGCTGGTCCTATTTATAGAGGCCCTGGTCCTCTTCCCAAATATCGAGCGGGAAGGGAGCCAACAATGGCGGGCTAATTTGAAGGGGGACAGCTAGTACCAGTTATCCTAACAAAAGTAGTCTTCACCTGCACAAAGCTCTGGTGGTGACGCCATCTTGGGCTCCACGATGACCTCCGTCTTGCAGTCCTCCTGGCCTTGGTCTTGTTGCACCGAAATGGCAACCTATGCCTGATGCCTTGGTACTCCACGGCTGCGCTTGCTCCCTTTGCACCAAAGAGGAAAGGAGGACACTGTGTGGGCTGGCGCCCGCCTGGCGCCCTTGGTCGTCATGGCTTGCGTCACGGGCACCTCATGAGGTACCCCGCCTTGATCTCTCCGCCTCCTTGTGAGCCAGCCCGGTGAGGCCGTGCCTGAGGAAGCTCCGCGTTGTCCGCCCCGCGAGGCTTGGCCCCTCGCGAGGGTCTTGGGTCTGTGTTGGTGAAGATGGGCCGTGCTAGGCCCCCCTTTGAGCCACGCCGCAGGCCGTAGGCAGGCAAGTCTGGGGACCCCCGTTCCCAGAACGCCGACAGTAGCCCCCGGGCCCAGGGCGCGCCCGGACTTGGCCGTGCAGGGAGGTGGAAGGGCAAGAGCGAAGCGCCGCGGGCCCTAACAGCCTGCGGCCTTGGGCGCCGCGTGGCGGTTGATTGGACGTGAGCGCATTGGCAACCGTGCGAGTTGATAAAGGAGCGGCATCCGCCTAGGCTTTGCTTTTTGCTTTCTCCGGTTGCTGCTCAGATCCCCTTTCTTGTGCCTCTCCTTCCTTTCTCCAAAATTTCCAGATCTACTCCGACCGCGTGACCTAGGAAGCCATGGCGCCTCGTCAGCCCCCGGCCGTAGCTTGGTACTCGTCTGCCCTGGACATGTTCGGCGAGCCTCGCCCGGTTGCGCTGGATGGCGGCGGCATGGGGCATTGACGGGGCGAAGGTGTTCAAGGCCGGCTCCGCTACCCCTGAGGGTCAAGGGAGCACCTTCTATCCGTTCTTCGTAAGTGCCATTGCTGCTGTCTTGGTGCCTCCCTTCTCCGAGTTCTTCTTCTCTGTCCTCCGCCATTATAAGCTACAGGCTTTGCATCTCCACCCCAACTCCGTCCTTCTCCTGGCAATCTTCGCCTATTACTGCGAGGCTCACGTAGGGGTGCAGCCCTCAGTGGCCTTGCTGCGCCACTACTTCTACCTCCGGAGCTCTCGCGGTCCTGCTTCCGCGTGCGTGAGCTTCATCGCGTATGGTGGCGCCATTGCCATTTCGAACCCCGGGAAAAGGATTGAGGGCTTCAGGAGCAAGTGGGTCTTGGCGGATGCTGGGCGCATCCACCCTCGGCTGATCTTGCCCACGGAGCAGCCCACGAGCTCCAGCGATTGGGGTCGAGCGGAGCTCGCGGACCCCCGCGTGAAGCTGGTGTTGGAGAAGATGGACGCGGATCTGAGGCCGGCCAACATGGCGGCAACGAAGCTAACCGGCGCGTCGCTGCTGAGGGAGTTCCTGGAGCACCAGCTGGCTCCGCTTCGGCAGTACTCACTTCCGATGTGGAGGCCTCATCCGAGCCCCGCGACCTTGGCCGACGGAGATCTGGCTGCGGTCCTCCAATCTCTGGTCGGGGGCGATGTGGCGAGGTTGGAGGGCACTCCTACGCCCTTGTTCCTCCGCGACGACTGGGAGCAGGTAGTGGAGTCCATGCCCGTCTTCAACGGGGACGGGCCCGTGCCCATGGAAACTCCCGGGGAATCGGTGGACGTGTCCTCCGACGACTCCAGCGAAGAGGAGGAAGGAGGGGAGCAGGAAAAAGGGCCTGACTCCGAGGTGACTGACGGAGAGTCGAGGGCTCCCCTCCCCGGCGCAGGTCCCGCATTCTCCGCCTCTCTCCGAGCGATGATGACGAGCATGACGACGAGCAGGACGGTGGGAGCTTGCCCCCGATCCCGAAGAAGGACAGGATCGGGCTGATCTCCCGCGGGTCTGCCCCGGCCCCAAGGCGGACCGCAGACGCACCTTCCGCTTCCAAGCTTCCCGAGGTTGACCCTTCCAACCGGCTTTCAGGCTTCAAATTTGGCCGGAGGCCGCTTGAGCTCACTGGCGACGACCCATAAGCATTTGATTCTTGTCTTTATTTCTTGCTCTGCTTCTGAGGCTTGACGTCCGCATCTCTTGGATAGGCTGGTGCCCGCAGCAAAGAAGTCAAAGGGAGCTCCCGAGGTTCCATCCGTGGCAGTGCCTCTGCCCGCGAAGGAGGGTGACCGCGACGCACAGGCTTCTCCTGCCTGGTCGTCCTCGCGAGGCCTAGCTGAGCCGGCTGGGGCGAGCTCAGCCCCCATGGCCCAAGTGACTCCTGAGGTGTCCTTGCCTGCCGCCGCCACTACAGCCGTTGAGGCACAGCAGACTCCGCCTCGGGATGCTGTGGCCGTGCTGCCGCCTTCTCCTCCTACTCCACCGGCTGCTGTCTCTCTGACTCCTTCTGCCGTTCTGGATCGTGCTGCTGCTGAGCTGGACCGACTGCGGCAGGATCTTCTTGGCGCCGACCCTCGCTTGGTGGCCGGGCGCTTGGAGCTGGCTTCAGGATGGGTTCGCTCCGACGCTTTGATTCGGGCGGCGCTGGTCCAGGCCTCGACGGCTTGCCACGAGGAGAAGCAGGCCGTCCTTGAGGCGAAGGCTGCTCGTGACGCAGCCCTGGGGGAGGTGGTCGACGTCCGTGGTCGCTGCAAGGCGCTGGAGAACGAGCTGCAAGGCCTACGGGACCAGCTCGCGAAAGAGGTCCGCCTTCGCCAAGAGCAGGAACAAGGCGTGAAGGCTCGCGAGGCGGCCGTCAAGGAGAGGGAGGTCAAGCTCAGGAAGCGCCGCGACCGCCTAGGCGCGCTGGAGCAGGAGTTGGGGGCGAGGAAGGCTGATCTGGATGACAAGGCCCTGGTTCTTTCCGAGGACCACGTGGCCTTCACGGAGATGGAGGCGAAGGCTCGCTCCTCGCTGAGGACGCTTTACGGCAGTGGCTTGGAGAGACCGCTGGCTGGCGCCGAGGATGGCCCCGCCAAGCTGCTTCCCTTCTTGGTTCGTGCTCTTGAAGATGTCGCCCTTGGTCTTGGCCCCACGGCTGAGGCCGAGGCACGTGTCCTGTCTTCTGCAACACTGACGCGGGTCCTCACCCACATCTACCTTCGCGATCCCGGTGTCGACCTCGACAGCCTGCTGGAGCCAGTAAGCGGCGAGCGTGCCGCTGCCGCTGCCGAGGCCATGAAGGGTTGCGTGGAGGCTCTGCTGGGGAAGTTCCGGGCCTTCAGCACCAAGCCTAAGCAAGGCGCTGCCGACCCCACTGCTCCATGAGGCGAACCCACTCCGCGCTGCTCCACCGCCGACAAGTGACTCCGTTGTGGCTCCTGTCCTGCCTTTAATTCCTGCACATGTATCATGCCTCGGGGAGGCGTTTAAACTTGCGTTTGGCATTGAGCTAACAGTGTGGACTGTAATATTTGCTTTTGAATTCCTTGAAATTTGCGCTTTTCCTTCCTACTTGCTTATGTTCTACGCTGGCAGAGCCCGGCCCCGCGCATACCTCACCCAGCGTTAGTCCCGACCGGAAACCAGGACGGGGCCAAGGAGTGAGGGGCTACATGACAAGTTAGGCTCCTGAGTCGCGATGCTCAGGAGTCCCCCTTGGCGCACGAACAACAAGTAGGGAGGTGTGATGTGGGTGGATCTACCGTTCTACGTCTGCAGAGCCCGGCCACGCATACCTCAACTGCTGTTAGCCTTTCGGAACTAAGGAGTGAGGGGCTACGTGACCAGTTTAGGCTCCTGAGTCGCGATGCTCAGGAGTCCCCCTTGACGCTCAAATGGCCTTCGTACCTTGGCTCCGCTCGGGGAGAGACGCGCGACGAACCAGGCCCGGGGGGGCCTGGCTGGGCGGCGTGCGTCCGGGCATGACCCAAGCGCAGCCCCTGTGCCCAGCCCCCTCGCACGACACTCCCGAGGGGAGGCGTTACGATGAGGCTAGACACTGAGCTCTGGGCTCCCTGAGGTTGATGTGGCCCGGGGGCCACCCTCAGTTGTTTATCACCAGCACGGAGCATAGAGCTTCCGTATGTGTACAGGCATAGCCGCTCCTCGGCAGTGTCGTCAGCCAGCGGGGAGCATGGTGCTTCCACTGGTACGTGGGAGGGGGGCCCCCTCCGGGAGGAGCCCCCGGGGCGTGTACAGCCCCGCCCTGACACGTGGCTGGCACGGTAGGGCCTGGCGAGGTGTATCTGGGCACCCGTGAGCCAGCGCGGGACTCACGGGGCCCTACCTCTAGGCGGGTTGCGCCTGGCACTGCGACTTATCTTGTGATGTGTCCCTGCAAATTTGGTTAGATGCCGGCACTCTACGTCCTCGGATCCCGGCCCTCGAGCTGGTCTCAGCCGTCGCTGGTATGCCAGGTCGCGATGTCGTGGACAAGGCCAGAGGGTGAGGGCTGGAGAGCTAGTAAGAGCCCTGAGTCGCGATGCTCAGGTACCCCCCCTTTAACATGCAAGTGGTCGGCATGGAGAAGAAGAGGTGCCGTGGACCGGCATCAAATAATCAAGCATGGTGGGTCGAACACATAACCGGAAATAAATGCAAATGGGATACATGCCGCTGGGTCTGGCCCGAGCGACTTGGGGATCATGCAGCCCGAGGGGCGCCCCCAACAAGGTAAGCTAACAACATGAAATAAAAGGGATACACGCCGCAGGGACAGACCCACGCGGCCTGGGAATAATGCAGCCCTGGGGGGCGCTCCCAGCTGGAAGTGAAATTTGAAAGATGTCACCTGATGGCGTTGAGGACGAAGGGGTGTTGGTGTAGCAGACTCGGTGGGCTGCGAAAGCCGATCCTCACGAGCCCCCAGGCCTAGGGGCCTCGGGAGGCGCTGGCGGCTCCTCGCGGACCATCTCCATCTCCGCCAAGGCTGCGGAACGCCTGGCCTCTTGTGCCTTCGTGATGCCCCTCATGAGGCGCTAGTACGTGGCAGCCGCGTTCCGCAAGCCGTAAGGCATGCGAACATAGCTGTGGGGTGGACCTCCGCAGCGCCCCACTCACGAGGGCCAGAGGCGCTCCAGACAGGCGACTCGGTTGAGCCCTGGTATGTCGATGCAGACGCGCAGCCCACCATCCTCGCCTGGATGGGGAGCCACTGCTGGTAGGCGGCGGCCGCCCTTCATGACTCTTGACTCCTGTAGCTCCTGAATGGCCTTGCTGACGAACTCCTGAGGGTCTGGCTCTCCTTGCCTTGCTCCTTCTTGAGGGAAACGTGCTTCGAAACACGCCTCCATGTGGTGCCCAAGCGCCTCCCTCGTGACCCTAGCTAGGTCGGTGGCCCTCCTGGGGAGAGCCCCCGAGCCCTGCCTGAGGAGGGCGCCGGGCGTGCTTTCCTATGTGATGGAAGGAGGTTCCCCCTGGGCAGGCACGGGCCCAGAGGTGTCTGCCTCCTGAGGGGACGGGCCGGGCGATGTCTTCTTCTTGGGGGCGGCCTCGAGAAGCCTCCTGCTTCCGCGATCCGGGTCTTCCAGTGACGCGGCCTGAAAGGCTCATTCCAGGGAACACACCGCGTCCTTCTCTTCACAGGGCACCGTGATGACTCCGCCACTTCCTGGCATCTTGAGGACGTTGTAGCCGTGGTGAGTTACGGCCATGAACTTGGCCAGCGCTGGGTACCCAAGGATGGCGTTGTACGGCAGGCGAATGTGAGCGACGTCGAAGTCGATTAGCTCGGTGCGGTAGTTGTCGCGTGCCCCGAAGGTGACAGGGAGGCGGACCTGCCCAATCGGGACCGTGGAGCCGTCGATGATTCCGGAGAAAGGCTTGGTTGGCTGAAGCTGGCTGTAGGGCACTTGGAGATTGTTGAATGTTTCCACGGACAGGACGTTGAGCCCTGCCCCGCCATCGATGAGGGTCCTGGTGACCACCACGTTGCTGATGATTGGGGAACAAAGCATCGGGAGGACTCCGGCTGTAGCCGCACACTTGAGCTGATCTGCTGAGCTGAACGTGATGGCGCACGCCGACCACCTGAGAGGGCGCGTGGCTGCGAGCCTGGGGAGGACTGCATTCACATCGCGGGCGAACTGCTTGAAGATGCATTGAGAGGCTGGGGCTTGAGCCCCGCCCAAGATGCAGGCGATCGTGCGCGGCTCCTGGAAGCCCCCAACCCCCTCGTCCTGGTGGCGGTCCTCATTTCTCCTTGGCTGCAGCGGCAGCGGAGGGAGGCCTGCGTTGCCTTGCGGGCGATCCTCGCAAGGCTGATCCCTCCAGTCTCCCTCGCGAGGCGGGTCTTGCCAGCGATCCTCGCGAGGTTGATCGCGCCACCCTTGGCGCGGGCCACGGTCTTCCCAGCGTCATGCGTTCCTTCCTCCTCCTCTACTGTAGCCCCGGTCACCGCGGTCGGGGCGACGGCCGATCCTTCCTTCTCGCACGGCTCGGAGCTCTTGACATTCGTTGGTGTTGTGGGTGTGGAGGTCGTGGTACACACAGTACCGACTGCCCTTGGAAGGTTCGGGCTAATCTCTGCCCCGCTTGGTGTCTGGTTCTGCCGAGACACGGCAGCCCCCTTGCGCTTCACATCCTTGGCCTTGGGCTTCTTCTCTTCTGGGTCTGCGGCAGGCAGCTCGAGTAGGGAGAGACGCCCTTCCTCAGCCCTGGCGCACTTGGTTGCCAAGTTGAACAGCTCCAAGGAAGTGCACAGGTCTTCATGCATCGCCAGCTCCTCCTTCATCTTGACATCGCGCACGCCGTCGGAGAAGGCTGAGATGATGGCCTCCTCAGTCACCTTGGGAATCTTGAGGCATGCGTTGTTGAAGCGCTGGATGTACTTCTGCAGGGTCTCCCCGGGTTGTTGCTTGATGCGGCGCATGTCGCTCACGGCGGGTGGCCGGTCGCGAGTACCTTGGAAGTTCGCGATGAAGCGGGTGCGCATCTCGTCGCAGGAGGAGATTGTGCCTGGAGCCAGGTTCAGGAGCCAGGTGCGGGCCCCGTCCTTGAGCGCCATGGGAAACCAGTTCGCCATGACCTTCTCGTCTCCGTTGGCAGCTTCGATGCCCAGCTCATAGAGCTGGAGGAACTCCGTAGGGTTAGCCGTGCCGTCGTAACGAGGAGGCAGGTCTGGCTTGAACTTGCCGGGCCACGCGACGCTGCGTAGCTCGGTGGTGAAGGCACGATAGCCTGCTGTGGCCACGGGAGGCCTTGGGTGACGGAGAGCTTGGTCTTGCATGTCCCCTCGCGCTGCAGCTGGGAGCAGAGCGGGGTCTTGACGTGCGGGAGCAGGAGCAT